>NW_003302553.1:1802226-1807797 GCF_000004255.2 Arabidopsis lyrata subsp. lyrata
TATGAAATTTGAACCAAACCATGATTCAAATTTTGGACCATTTAAAAGGCAATGACTAGCCTACGTATAAATAAACCCTTTTATTTTGTTCATAAAATATATGGTTTTCCTACTTGAACGCCTTTTGGTTAAATATTAATATACCCTAGCTAGGTTTGTATATCTTTGACCTTTTTTCCAAGAGTTTGGTTAAAAATGAAATGGAGATGTACCAGAATTACTCTATTTGAGATCTCAATAAAGAATTTACATAAAAAAAAAAAAAAAAAAAAGAAGAAAAAAAAGAAGGCAAGTTGAAACCAAGCCTTCACAGTTTCTTGCGTCACAAGGCTAACGTGTATCAAATGGGAAAAAAACAGCCGATACTAAGTCACTGATTCCTTGATGTTGAGCACGCCTTGGTCCTCTATCCAGCAACAGAAGACCTCCCTTGTCCAAAACCTCCCAACATTTTTACAGAGCCTTTGACATGCGTTTCTGTCTGTGGGAGATTTTCTTCAGACTTCACCCGTTAAACGAGGTGGTGGAGTTGTCGTGTAATGAGCTATTCCGAGCAAAACATGTATCGCCGCAGCTATTGAATCTCATGTAATAAAAGGACCTTATGCTCTCAAACACAATTTACGAATTCCCTCAAAAAATTCAAGATTTCTTAAGGGACTAAAACATGTGAAAATAATGGAAGCGCTCTGTCTCTCTATCTGGATAAGTCGTTTTAATGATCGATGTAGACAAGTTTCCAAGTCTGATGCTTGCATATATCTTCAACTTGTCCTTCGATTCCAAATAGACACCAAACATCCGTTGTGCATGTGTTTGGTATCATGTGACTAAAACATGTGATCAAACCAAGTTTGGTGTCAATGTTAAATTTAAGAAATTCATAAAAAGAAATTTATATAATTAGTTGAAAATCACATAAATAGAATCCAACAAAAAAAAGAAAAGAACAAAAAGGCAGCGGTTGAAGAAGCTACGTTCTCTTGAATAAAAAATTAGAAGCAATATAATCAGCGGCAAATTATATTTCTTGGAAAGAAGTGTAGAGTGAGCAGTTTCTCTTGTTAAGTTCTGTGACTTGCTGATCGATTTTATGATGTAACTCTATGTAACGTTCTTTATCCCAATGCAAATTACTTTTTGTGTTTTTCAGCCCAGTATCTACTGCTCTGTATTCTGTGTCGTTCGCTTTGCGGTCCTTCTTCATGTTGTCGATGGTATCCTGAATTGTTCCCAACTTTGTATCAAGAGCATAATACCTCGCATTCTTCTCATCATAGTTTTGGGTAGCGGTAGTTAACAGATTCTTCTTCGCTTCCAACGTGATCTTTTCAGCTTCAATTTGTTTTGTTACCCGTTCGAGATCTTGTTTCACTTCTTCACTCAGATCCGCAGTTAATTCCTCTTGTTTTTTCGTGATATCTTTATCCAAATCAGTATTAGCAGTTTTCCGATCTAAATTTTTCCCCTCCAAGTCAGCAATTTGGTTCTTCAAGCTGTCCCTTTCAGCGATACGTTCAGCCTTTGTTGGTAGCTGTTGACTCCTCAATAAACAGTGCCTGTCTATTGTGGCAAAATCATGACCTCCCCTATCCATGGCCGCTAGAATCCAATTCAATGCATCTTCGTGTTTCTTCAATTGTTGAGTAACGGCTAGGGTTTGATTGGCTTGCTGTGTAAACCCCTCGAGAGATTCACCAATTCTTTCCATAGTCTCCACTGTCCAAAAGCAATTAAGATTGTGGAATCAAAGCAAATTGAAAAGAGATAAAATTCACCGATTGTGGTGGAATCGACTTAATGAATCCTTCTTCTTCCTATTGGAACTACTATCCCTTATTTATACTGTATTTAGGTTAGTCTCCTATTCCTAAAGCAAATAGTTTGAGGAAACATACCACAGTCCGTCCTCTAGAACCTTAGAAGAGTATTGTGGCCTTTTAGAGACATATTCTAGACCTAAGGCCGAGAAGGAAGCTCCAATAAACAAACGATTTGGATTTGGATTTTTTTTTTTTTTTTTTTTTTTTTAGTAAAATTTGTTCAAAACGAGTTTTTCAAGTTTTCCCAAATGTACGCCTTTTTTAAAAAATTTATATGAAATGGAGATGTATCAGAATTACTCTATTTGAGATCTCAACAAAAATTTACATTGGAAAAAATAAAAAGTCATTTCAAACATGAAACCAAGCCTTCACTGTTTCTTCTTCTTGCGTGTGTCAAAAGAACAGCAAACATAAGTCTGCAATGGGGTTTAGTTACATCAGACCCGAAGGATCTGTCTTCCTTGAAAGTATAAAGCCGAGCTGCAATCTAAAGCCGAGGACTCGAGCTTAATGCAGAATCAAGCCTTTACCCGAATCACGAAAGAGCCTGTGAGCACATGACAAGGATAGTTACTGAACTGAAGCAACTTATAATGACGTGTAATACAGGTTTTGAAATATGACTCCAAGCTGAGTTTATGTGAGCAAACTTAACAAATGTGTACTTAAGCTTCTAAAAGACGAGTATGCTTACAGCCAATATATACCAAAATAAGTAATATTTTTAACAATTTTCTATTTTTCTTCCCTCCAATGTGTGATTTTGAGAATATAGAAGAAAGATTAAGATTTTCGAAAACAAGAAAAATAAGCGGTGAACTCACATGTGGGAAGGCTTGATATATCTGCAGAGACAGCACACGGTATCCCCAAGTTGGAGAGGACACCTCTTATGATTCCACATGGGAAATATAGGTACATGCTCACCGCTTGTGCTGCTTTGCTTTCCCCTGGAGTAGATGGATCTTCGGTTTCGTTCTCAGATGAAGGGTCAATTGAGACACGAGACAACCACCGGAACTTGTTGTCTTGCAATACAAAAGTACCCTGAAGAAACATTTGTTAGAATTTAGCACACAAGAAGAGTTTCGCCTTTGTTCAGGCAATTCCAGTATTTTTAGAGGAAATCTCACCCGGTGATTTGTCTTTAAGTTATCTATCTGCTTCTTGAAGACCTCAGACCAGAAGTCTTTGCAGATAAACTTGATTGCCTCTAGATGGTCACTGAACCTTGGTCTTTCCATAGTGTACCTAGGGACATAAAAAGGCAGGCGTTATGCATAGTCAAGTAAGATGCTCAATATCTGCCATGATACAACACTGTAAAACAGTTTTTATGTAGGCAAACACCTTTAGAAGCAACAAAACATGCTTCAACAGACTAAAATCATTCTTCTTACACATATTATAGGTAAACAGGGACTAAGAGAATCAAAATCTTCTGACATATATGTCTGGCAACAAGGGAATTTCCTCACCAAAACATTGCACAACTAAAAAGAAATATTAGCTACTAGAACCGAGTCCACCATTCCAATTTTCTAATTCAGTAAAACATGCAATCCGAATTCATGACAGTTGACCTCAGATTTAAAATTCTTGAGTAATGGCAATCCTCAGAGCCAGCCATTGATTAATAAAAAACCTCATATCCAAGAAACTAACAAGAACAGTCGAAGTTCCAAGTTTCTTGATTTCTAACAATTACTAGGTCACAGAACAACAGAAATCGCAAATATCTTCATTTCAGTACCAAATTGATCTCAAAATCCCCAAATTTTCACAGTTCCTCAACACCAAAACCCCGACGAATGAGAAAAACTCAAATCAGCGCGATTTATCTTCCTATCTATCACATTCGCACACATTCTCAGCCAATTACACACGAGAAACGATAAATCCAATATCAGAGAATCATTGCTAACAATATAAATTCGCCATCATCTTCAGATCTACAACTAATACTAACATCCGAAACACCTACCGAGAAAAGTCTCACGAAGTATGAACCAGATCGAAAGAAGACGATGATCAAGTGTAAACTAACAACAACAAACCTCTCGGAGAGTTGGTGGCCGACCTGATAACCAATGGCCTCGATCCTCCGAGCGGCGAGTTCCGGCTTGTTAGCGTAGAATCGACCACTGTAGAATCGACTCACGTTCTCATTTTCAGGTAAGAGCAATCGAGCTCATCATCCCATCTAGATACAAGAAAGATCATGAATTTGGAGTTGTGTATAAACTCTTCATCCAAATTTTCAAATCCACAATATATAGTATATCGTTGGATTAATGGGGGTAGTCTCTTCGATTATAATGATCAACTAGATGTTAACCCGCGGTGTACCGCGGGTCTATATTTTTATTAGAAAAATTTATTAACTTTTGTTTTAAGATATTCTATAGATATATACTATTTTTTTGTTTAATTTAAATGTATAATACACCGTGAGACGAAATTTTATTACAAAAATTGAAATTTTATAGATAGACGTAATATAAAAACAATAGATTCAATTGTATGATTTTGAATAAGATGCTGATTTAACCCGTCTTATACTGATTTTACCCGCGGTGTACCGTATGCTAAATTTTAAATAATAAAATGAGGATTTAATATGTGTTATAGCGATATATTAGTGATATTTTAAATTTATATTAATATCAATCCTAACCAAACCTGTGTCATACAATTCATCCCGTAATATTTAAAACTATTTTATAAAAACTCAAAAACCATAGCTAAATGGGCAAACAAAAGCCAAAAAATTTAAATATATCAATTAGAAATTTTTGAATTAGAAATTTTTGAATTTAATTAGAAAAGATTGCTCCATAATTTTAAATCTTACGTATTTAATGTATTTATGAAGATTTGATATTTGAATTTATTTGAGAACATTACTTATTTTTAGGAATTTCAGAAAAAGACATGGGTTAAAGCTTGAACTGATCCGATAATTAAGGTCTGAATTAATAGTTTTGCACCGGCCTTGTTATTTTATTTGTATTTTCTAATTATTTTATCACTATTCAAACCTTAATGATCCATGTAATTAACACTAACCTATTATTGTTATATAATCACAAATATTAAAAATAATATGTTTAGAACTGCCATGAAAAAAAAATTAAGTATGCAACTTTCATTAGTTCACATAATGAAAAAATAAACACATAGAGTATTAGAACCCAATAACAAAGAATCATGTCTACCAATTTTGTAAAGACCTACAAAGCCCAAATTGTTTTTATTCAACTCTCTCATATACCCAAAATGAAAAACTTAGAAACGGAAAGTTCAAACTCAATCATCGGTGGTTTAGCAGATGAAGTCACCGTCGTTAACGGTCACAGTAACGGCTCCGTCGATCTGAGCCTTGTTTCTTCAAAGCTACAGCAAAACGCATGGATCTACTCTCCATGTAGCGTATCAAGGAGTTCTCGGCGTGTATTTTGAAGCTACCACCGGAAAAGCATATCCGAAATCTGAAGATATTCGGTGTGATCAATTCGATGTTGCGTTTCAGGCGGTGGAGCTTTGGATCGCCGATCGTCTTGTTTTGCCAATCGAAACCTAAAGAATTACGATCTCCTCCTCGTCACCATCTTCACATCGTCGGCGAGGTTTAGATCCCGGTTCACCACTGTCTCCTAGCTCTTCCCGGAGTCCGTACAGATTGCATCACGTCTGCGATTTCTCATTTTCTGTAAAACTGGTGAGTCACTATTAGACTAATAAA
>NW_003302553.1:1811303-1930497 GCF_000004255.2 Arabidopsis lyrata subsp. lyrata
CAATGACTCAACAAGAGCCGAGAGTCCGACACGTCAGCAAAAACACTTCTCAAATATTATTATATATAGATAAATCATGATTATTGAATAACACATGACAACCTCACAAGATTTATTTTAAATTTAAACAACAAATTAGATCAGCTTGTAATAGACTTTCTTTCAAGATACACAACTGAAAAGAATAATATTAAATTCTTTAAACATCACAGGTCCAATAATTAACTCTCCTAAAGTCAGTTGAAAATAAAAAGATGAGAAAAATAAATAGTTTTTTTTTTTAGAGTGGAAGTGGGAGAAGAGAGGAATCAGAAGGAAAGTTCAAGATGAGAAGGGTTGGCTTCATGGTCAAGCCCTTTCCTTGATTTTTGCCAGAGCTGTGACTCTATGTTCAGCTTCCTCAGCTCCATTAGCCCTCTTTCAACTGCATTTCACACCCGTTAATTTACCCAATTCATATGATAAAGACACATATTGTTTCTTTGTTTCAGATCATTGACAGTGAGAGTGAGTAAGAACGTACCATCAACAGCGTCCTGTGATGTGGCAGATCGAGTCCCTTGGTTTATCCAATACTGGAGTCGCTCATCCGCAAGATCAGATTCGATATCATGGTTTTTAGCTCTTCTCCAGAAATATGAAAGCCAGGCCTGTATGCAAAGCCACAATGAGACATGACAGCTTCTGGAAAAACCATAGAAAACAGAGATTTGATGTCTTTTTCTTTACCTGTTTAAAACTCACATCTTCAACTTCCTCGTCGCTTAACTCTGAAAAGGAAAAACCAAAATGCAAAGAATGTTTGAGAGCAGAATTTCAGGGGCTTATCATATTTTGAATGACCTTACGTAGGGTCTGATCACATCAGTGCTTGGCGTGATAATGAGAACAGATCATAGTGTACAAATGATTGACTTACCAAAGGCTTCAAATTGTCCATCCATTGGCATTTTCACTTCGTCTATGAATTGTTCAAGAAAAGAAAACATGAATTACGAAAATATTCAAATTTAAGCATGTTTTAAGCTTACATCTTTGGTTATCACCTGAAACAAAAAACTTTGATGATGTGTTCCGTCTATTTTGAGCCATGACAAACGCAACTGCCTCCTGAACCTATAGACAGAGCAAAGAATAATACTTCAAATCTTTCTCTTGAATAATCATCTAACAACAGAAATCTGCTTCTTATAAAGGATATAGTCGACAAGAAGAGTTCTCATGTTAAGATTTTTCACCTTTAGTGAAGCCAGCTCCCGCAAACCTTTCTCGACCCATATCATGTTTTCGAGATTTCCTTCTCCAGAAGTTTCGTGCAAGTTTTGCAATGATTTTTCTCTTTCGCCGTAAGTGTTATTAGCTGCTTGGTGCGGATACCAGAGGGTAAGAACAAGTGAGGTCAGAATAATTCGAAACATTTCCAGTTAAATTTCTGCAGCAAGATGGAAATATTACATTGTGAAACTCCGTCCCTTGCTCTTTGTCCTGCAGACAGAACAATCTCTAGAGGAAGAGGTGCAAATGATGACCAGTATTCGTGCTTTGCTCCTGCAATGTCCGCTTGAATGCCTGCCACAACGTTTCACCAAAATTTAGCTCATTATGTACAATATTCAGAGAAGCAATAAAATCAATCTAAAGTTCTATTTTGCGTCGTTCGATCTAATTCGGTTATAAATTTATAGATTATATTGTGTAAGAAAGCAAGGTACTACCATTACCATGTCTAACACATAAGCCCCAATAACGTGAAAGCCAGCACCTCTTCAGAACAACCTCTTCCTAAGATTAAGAGCTACAGATGAGAAGCTATCGACTTTAAAAAACACTAGATAGAAACGAAAAGTATGAACTTTTAACAATACTAGCATACCATCTCCTCCTGAGTCAATACCAATCTCTTGGTCACGGTCTTAAGAGAGTTAAGCTCTAATTCAACTTCATGAAGCTGCTCTAATGAAGATGCTGCCTCCTCCCTAGCAATCTAAATCCAATCCAAGATCTAAAATGTTAGAACAGATGCAAATTAGAACAACAAAATACCAAAACTTGAAGTACCTCAGCTTCTGTGTGAAGAGCCGAAACATCTTCCCTCCTTCCTCCATGATTTTGTGATGCAACTCTCAAAGCAGCCTGAAAAGAAATTGGTTCTGTGGATTATGCTACCTTTTCATAGGTCAGGATCTAAACTAGAATCATAAAGCCTCATGATGATACATAAATATTGGAACTTTATCATCCAAAAATAATTTATGAGACCATTAGACACTGACCTCTCTCTGTTGTAGAGCTGCCTCTTTTCTGAAGCAAGAAATACATTCACAAAATTAGAAAATTTTCAAAGGTCATCTAAAATTTAAATAGAACTGAAGCTTACCTGCTTAAAAGACGTGCGTCCATAGTAACACCTTCTCCAAGGATTTCAACCTAACAAAATTCGGCTTTGAGTTTGCAGAAGTGTTAAAGCTCGAGGCAATGAAACACTATAAACTGTACGTAAGAACGACCTGTTTACCTGTTTCTCAAGTTGCTTAGCTCTTGCATCTGCTTCTTCACACTTATCTTCTGCAAGTCGAAGCTGGGGATGCACAAATTAGGATGGGATGCATATATACCATAATAAATTGTACAAGGATTATTCAACTTTACAAAGAATCTGGTAGATTTCTACACATAAGATATGGGTTTCCCCTGAGACTAGCAGACACAACAACCACAATGAAATTTAGATAAGCTTGTTGAGATGAAGAGTTTCAAATTTGCCAGTGTATTTAATGCTTGTTGCATTGTACCAAATCAAGAGAATGTTTTTCAGGAAAAGATGTCATCAAATGAAATTGAGTAACTAATGCCTACTGACACCGACTGTGAAAATTTACTGGCATCACCTTTTCTAACAAACTTTCATTTTCTTCCTGTAGCATATCAACCTGAAATGAAAACGAAAGGTCTTAAATAAAAATGTGTGAAATGTTGGGAAGGCTGTAACGAAGATATCTACAAAAATAAAAGGCACAAGCTAGAGAAGTCAAACCTCATCTTGCAAAGCTGAAGTAGAACGTTGGCTCCCTAACTCTCTTAAGTTGCCTGAGCTTCCCATATCCATGGAAAACCTGCTAATGGACAGAAATCACTGAACTAAGGCCACACTGGAAATATATGAAGTAGGTGAATGTGAAGAATGAGGGCTCAATGAGCATCCTTTAACACATCCATAACTTAAATTCGGATAAGCTATCGGTTAGTTACCTTTTATCTTTTCGAAGATTGGTTGGCGTATCAGATTGAAATGCAGGAGTCACTGGTTTGAGTGATATAGGCACCGAAGATGGCATTAATGGAACTGTCCTTATTGGACGACCACTGAAAGATGAACGAGCTGATGGAGGTTGATCCATAGCACTGAGAGACTGAGATGATTTGGTAGAGAATGCAGAACGAGCAGATGGAGATTGCTCCACTTGGTTTGTTGTCTGAGATGGAATAGCTGAAGATTCTGTGGAATCCTCACATAATGAGGATCGGCTACCTGAAGTTGGAAGTCCGGTCTGAGGTTGTTCCTTAGTACGAATTGACTAATGGAAAATTAAAGGAAGTTTTAGAAGACTTCAAAGCAACAAAACACTTTGAGGCGTGATATATTTTATGCTGATGCAGATAGTCAGAAACATTAACTACATACTTTTCTTTACTGGTTAATGCCATAATGCTGATAAAAATACAAATGCAACCTTTGCAAACTTCAAACCACCAATAAACAGTGTTATAGTGCTATGATGTATTAGAGTATCAAACTGGTTCTTGATTGACGGATTTCTGAAAATCTAGCAAAATATCATTTTAGTTAAACATGTACTAGTTCATGATTCACATTAGAGGGTACACTATCGAGACTAAGTTTAAAAAAAGCAAGTACCACTACGAGAGAGCAGGAAAACCAGAATAGCTACAAACTAAATTTACCAAAGGAGTGCGAGGTCTCATTGATCGTCCACCCGCAAGTCCAATGCTTGGCATTCCACTAGTATACGACTCATCATAATCAGCATCACTGTCTTTATTGGCTGGTGGCTGAGCTACTGCTTGTGGATGCCTCAATGGAGGATTTTTAGTCTGTAGTACACAAAGTGCGAGTTTATGTTTATGAATTATGATAGAAGGCGTGGTACAAGTTTCAAATGGATTGTTGTTTAACAAACTAATTACCAGAGGAGAACGTGACCGAGCTCCCCTTCCACCAGGAAGTCCTACACTTGGAATGCCGCTTGTATAAACATATGGAGTCTCATCATCTTCGTTATCCTCATCCACTGGCTGATGAGCTGCCATCACGGGACGCCCTTGTGGTTGGGTTTTGTTCTGCAATTTGCAAATATTTTCATCTAAACGTTAAATTAAGTTCAAATTCTGAGAAAAGACATGACATGAAAATAGAAAAACGTACAAACAGAAAGTTTCAAGAATCGATCAATACCATAGAAGACTGTGGCCGCATTGCCTTCCCACTTCCAAGCCCAATACTTGGTCTACCAATTGCATAATCTACTGAAACAACATCATCATCATCACCGTCATTCTTATTTCCTTCATTTGCTGGTTGTGTACGTCTCGGAGGTGCAATCTTAGTCTGCACCAAAAGGGTATTAGCCTATGAAAGCTGAAACCAAGTTACATTTTTCAGGTAAAAGAACTTAAACTAGACTCACCATCACAGGAGACTGAGGTCTCATAGCTCTTCCACCAGGAAGTCCAATACTTGGTCTGCTGCTCGATACATCCACTGAAAAATCATCATCTTCATTGTCCTCATCAGCTAACTGTGGAGTTGCCATCTGTGGACGCCTTGCCATAGGGTTCCTAATCTGTCATCCCAGAAAACAGTATCACATAAAATCCCTACATTACAAAACCCTTGAAAAAGTGAGTCTTTATAGTTTCAATTACCACTGGCGAGCGAGAAGGATGAGATCTTCCGGAAGCGAGTCCAATGCTCCCTGTACCTGAAGCATTATAGTCAAAGGAAAGGTCTTCATCACTATCTTCTTCGTCTCCTGTTTGATTTGACATCACAGCCGCAAGTCTCTGAGCAGCTGCTTTTGTCTGAGCTCTCTTAGCATTGGAAGCTGGGCCAGCATTTGATCCTGAACGTGTATGCCGATGCATTAGAGGAGACGTCATCATAGGCGAAGAGGGTGTTCCTGGTTCCGTACTCTTATTCCTAACATGAACAGGTCTCGTGTTTCTCATCGTCAACTACAAAAATTGATGATCATCTCACATTCACATCAATGGCGGTTGATTGAAACTAAAAAATTCAACATCGAATTAAAATAAAAAAAGTTACCAAATTTATCTCTCTTACGAAAAACCCATGTCGAAATTTTGGAAATCACAGCAAAGTGAAATCTAGAAAAATCGAAAAAGCTTAAACGCGTGAATCAAACAGAACCCTAAGAAACTAGATTCAACAGAAATCTCAAAGAATGTTTCAAAATCGAAGAATAAAATCGCCATTTATGGCAGCGAATATTTCTCTCAAACCGATCCGGTCGTTTAGCCAGAAATGGCGAGTGCCTTTCAACGGTCGGATTAAGAAAAGGCTTTTCTTCTTCTTCTTCTTCTTCATTATTTATACTTTCCTCCCCAACAATTTATTATATTTATCGATAGTATCTTCATTTATTTATTTTATAGTTTCCACCCCGATATTGTATTATAATTACCAAAATACCCTTTAACTTTTGTATGTTTGCCTAGTGTATGGATTTGGTCACCAGAGAGAGAGAAGAAATATACGATCCATACGAATTCTGTATCGCAAAAAACATCAAATCTCGAAATCGAGGTCCTTTTCTGGAATTAGGGATTGCTTTCCACTCCTTGGACTAACTCTACTTGGTTTCTGATTCGTACAATTTGATGAAATGCGAGTTCTCGGCGAGATTGCGGAGTCACCTTTCTTGCTTTCTCGGCTGAGCCCTAATTCGACGGCCACCGGAGGGTTTATCGGCGGATGGGTCGGAAAGTGTCATGGGTTTCTTCATAACACGGTTTTGGTTTTAGCATCTATTCTATTCGTCGCTTACTTAGCGTACGAGGCGAAGAAGAGCTTGTCCAAGTTGTCGAATCGGAGATCTTATATTATGATCGCCTATTATGGTTTTCTTTGGCTTGTTAGCTTGCTCAATCTTGCTTGGTGTTGTCTTCAGGTTCGTCAAGTCTTGTTTTTTTGGATTCATTTCCCAAGTATATCATTACTAGGACTATGTTGCGTGTAAAAACATCACAACTTAGATTGAAGAAGAATGCTTTTTAGAGTGTTTTAGGCTCAGTAATTGTATTAACTTTGCATTTCTTCTGTATTTTTCGTAAGCTGTGATTGTTGATTTCTTGTTTAGATGTTTCCTAAGAGGAAATGTTTTACCTGATTTAGTCTTACTTCAGATTGCGTGTTGAATTTACTTTTCGTGTGTTTAGGCATGGGAATGCACTCCTGGGAAAGAAGTTATTTGGAATCTATTAACTTTGTTCACAACATCTGGAATGTTGTTTCTAGAAGTAAGCTTGGTAGCCTTTCTCTTCCAAGGAAACTATGCAAGCGGTGCTGAAGCATTAACACGAACTTTCCTCATCTCAGGGCTTGTTATAGGTCTCGATTTGCTTCTCAAGGTACTCTTGTGTTCATAACTCTTAGATATACTTTCTGAAAGATAGATAGAAAATACTTCGTTGAGGTATATTGACATGATGTATGCCTGTTCTTAGTTCTGCAAAAGATTTAGATCATGTCTCCACTACAGTTGATATATGCAAACTTTTGTTGTTTGGTTACTCAACTACCCTCAGTTTTTTTTTTTCTTCAAGGTTTTCATTCTTCCTTGCAGGCAATTTATCTCTTTGGATTTGGAGTACCATTGTTTATCGACAACAATGAACATATACAAAAGTTCAAATGGGGCTTATGGGTCATCCACAAGCTCTTACTAGCTGGCATTTATGGTATGATATTCTTCATGTACAACTCCAAATGGAGAGAGAGATTACCTGGTAAATACATCTACCACTCCCATCCTCCTTACGGTTGCATAAGCCAATAGCTATTCACTGGCTTCTATTACTCATCCCATATGTTTTTGATTTCCGTTTTGACAGCAAGACCTGCATTCTACAAGTACATAACTGTAATGCTCGCCTTAAATGGGCTCTCCCTATTTGCATGTGCTCTTACGGCAAACGGTGCTCATTTTGGATTATGGTAAGCCCTTTAAACAAAAGCCTCACAATCAAAAGAGTAAAGTTGCGTAGTCAGATTTTTCGCTTGCTTCTAACATTAGAAAATAAAAATTGCAAATGCTTGCAGGTTGTATGGGGTCACAAGTGTTTGTTACCACGCCTTCTATCTTCCTCTTTTGTATGTTACTTTTCTTGCAGACTTTTTCCAGGTAAATCCCTCATATTAACATGTCTCTCTCTCTCTCTCTCTACATAAATATCTATGTACCCACAAACATGCAATAAATCACCACTTTCATCACTATAGCACATCACCATCACCTTCTTTATCACTATAGCACCATCACAATCACAATTACCATAGTACCATCATCATCACCGTAGTACCATCTGCATCATCACCATCACCAAAACTCCTTAGGCGTGTTGTAGTTGGGATGATCAATTGGTGCTAAAATTCTGTATTTGCTGCAGGAGGAAGATCTGAACTTGGAGAATGTCTACTATTCAGAGATGAAAGATGCTGGATTCTTCGACGCCGATTGGGAATAATAAGAACCATGTAGTCTTATCATTCTGTAGATACAAGGTGAATAGGATAAATCTAAAAAAGCAACTACTGTCACTTCCTTGTAGGGCATACTCTTCTTGACTTGTGTGTTAGTTACTAAGACTATAGAGACACCCTGTATATTATGATGTAACATACTTGTGTCTCTCGTATGCATTTCGGTCTTGGAAAGAAAATAAGAAAGATTTATTGTAAATGATATTCGTTGGGGCACCAAAAGTTTAAGGTGACAAATAGAAATCCGTGGATACATAATGCAGATACTAAACCATTGGGACAAAGACAGACTCGCTAGACACATAAAAGAGATCAAACATAATGAAAACAAACTCAACGCCCTGTTTTTTTTTTTTTTTTTTGTCGTCTTCTTTTGAAGTTTATTTTGGGGCTAAATTACTTCTTCTCCTTGATGAGCTCTTCGATGAGTTCAGCAGCTTGCTCCACTGTGGCAATCTTCTGAGCTTTCTCTTCGGCCATTTGGATGTTAAACTCTTCCTCTAAACCCATCACTATCTCAACCTGAAGAAAAGCACTCAGTTGATCAGTATCAACTAAATTTAGAAGAAGTTGTGTTAATTGCCACTTGAGTGAATGGATACCGTGTCGAGAGAATCTGCTCCAAGGTCAGCAAATTTGGTTTCTGCAACGACTTTTTTATCCGGTGTAAGTGATAGCTGCTTCTTCACTATCTCAGAAACTTTTTCTATCGTCTCTTGTTTTGCCTATAAACCAAAGTAATGTCATTTAAAACTTTTGAGAGCCATATATATATAGAGATTAACAAACTCGAAAAAAAATGCAATGGACATACCGCGCAAGAAACAGAGAGGCGGCGAGATGGGATAGAACGGCGCAGGTTGAAGGAGAGATTAGTCCTTCCATGGTTGGAAATCAATGCTGGCTTTTGGAAACTAATCCTTGTTGTTGCCTATTTGTGTCATCAAACACAAAACATTGCATTCATATCAACTTTGCTCTCTGTAATTTTCATAACTCAAACCAAATTCTTAGCCAATGAATATCTATGCACAAATAATCACAACCAAAAGTAAGCATTCACTTCCACAATCATAAATTCAATTGAATGTAGATCTAGATTACAAGCAGAAGACAAAAATCCACAAAACCACGGGTTTTAAATCCATATGTTGCCGATCACAAAATTTGAAACTAGAGATATAATCAGGAAAATATAAAACTGATCATTACTTAAGGGAAGATCTTCTATGTTCCACATAATTAGCATGCGTCAAGAGTTTTAATAAGGCAACAACACAAGGCATCGGAATCAGAGGGAAATGATCTTAGATCGTAAGATCAAAGCGATCTCTCTAAGGATAAAATCAATTGTTAAAATGGAAAAAGAAGATTTGATTACCAGACAAGAAGTTTGCATGGAGACAGAAGCGCTGAATTGAGTCGCCATTGTTTCGTGAAATACGAGAGAAAGAGAGAGAGAGAGATCTGTCGAAAGAGATGGGGAGAGAGGGCGGAGTGTACAAAGAGCGTGAACTGCTCTGCTTGCTGCTTTCATTTATAAGCTCTCTCCTACACCTTTTCCGACGTCGTTCCATACAATCGCATGGGCCTCCTCAATGACTGACTCAGCCCATTTGGTATATCATGTGCCAATTTAACCGGATTTTTCTATTGATCACTTTTTTTTATTCTGTTGCCGAAATCGAACCAAACCGTACCAAACCATGCCAGTCAGATCCTAAGAGTTAGTCAAGTTCTGACCAACAACAACAGACCCCATGTCCCATGAGCCATAGAGTCAAAAACTTAAACAGCAATTGTAGTTTCGTTAGACAAAACAAAGACTAAATACACATGAACCCCACACGTCTCTCATAAGGTAAGAAGCTTCTTCATCATCGAATATCAAGATTTACACAAAAGAATGTATAAATTTGAAGAACCAAAAATACCTTTACATCACCAGTACTAGTGACCATACGAGGGAAGAAGAACTGAACAAGAACAAGTTTTTTTTGGTTTTCTGAAAAGTTTCTATAATCTTTCTCCTAAGGTTTACTGAGATCATGGGTGCTTCTCTCAGTCGGAGAACCAGGGACAAACGGAACGAAACCGCGACCACCAAACACAGGACGCATGAAGGCATCATCAAACTGTCTCCAGTAATGGTGGACAGTGCGTGTGGGGCGCATGAGGAAACCTCTAAGGCTATTTGGTCGTGGCACGTCCTGGTGGCTCCCAGGTAACTCAAATGAATCTAGCTGTTCGCCATCGAGGAGCGGAATGTGGATTGATTTCGGAGTGTTATCGTCGGATAACATACTCGTGGTCGCTTTTTGATGTGGCATTAGGTATCTTATCAGCGGTTTGGTCAGCATACCAAACACCTGAAAGCCGCGGAAATAAATATATATATGTTAAATGTCCGGTATCAGATAAACCGAAACAGGGTTCAATGTTAGCGATCCTGACAAATATATTGGAATACAAATCAAATAGGGGTGGGGGGACTGGTTTCAGTTTTCCGGATATAAAAAAAAAAGGCAAATCCGTCTTATGGCTCAGGATTGGTTTATCCACATTGACAACATCTCTATAGAGAAAATACATTTAGTATTCCAAACCTGAGAGGGAAACATCTTACCATGGTGCTAAAAAGACAGACGGTTATAGTACTGGTAATCATGATTGCATTCCCGCGCAATTCTGTGTGCCCTGATCTTGTAAACTGCATAAGAGAGCACAGATAAAATTAAAGAAGTTAAAAGATCTGTTAGATTTTCACCAATCACCATCTCGCTGTTTACTATGCATTAAGCTTTCAATTTACCTTATTGTAGGCAAGAGCCATAGATACAGCACCTCTCATTAGACCAGCCCACCAGATCACAACCTATAGAAAAAGTGAGAGAAGATTAGTAAGCATCAACAATCCTCAGAAAATTTAAATTCAACAGACAAAGTAGATTGTTCCTACTTGCTGCTTGATGTTAATTTTCTCGCTCTGATTCTTCTTGGCTAAGTTTGATAAGAAGGAAAGAGGAAAGACAAAAGCTGCTCTTCCAAGCATGACTAGACCCATTAGAATTGAGCTCACTGCAACTGATGTCCCCGGACTGTCCAAAACCAAACAATAGAAACATAAGAAGATTATGTATATAGCCAATGAACAAAAGAGAGTTTATGTTTCTACTGAGTGACTATACCTGTCACTCACGAATCTCCATTTCTCTATGTCCAATGCATCCATTCCAACGTAGAGGAAAATAAAAGTTTCAGCAAGAAACGACAAAGTAGCAAAGGCATGCCTGTATCATCATAAATGTATAGAAAGTGAGTAAGTATTGAAGATGGAAAACGTTTGAAACCGTGTTTGTTTTCAAGAGAAATGTAGATTATATTACTTGGTAGTAATTCTTGAGCTCTCGGTTACATTGTGCCAAGTGTAATGGGACATCACAATCCCACAGAAAAATACAGTTAGAATACCACTCAAGGCGAATAGCTGCAACCCAAACAATATATCATCAATAAAGGATTCTTAAGATACAACTGAATGTCTTCATGCCTAAATTATGAAAGTGGTATAAAATTTCACAAAACTAACCTCAGCAAGCATGTATGAAAGATATGCCATAAGCATCATGAGGGCAACTTCTCGATCAGTCGAGTGCCTAAGAAAAATATCCAGTTTAGACTACATAACAGAACAGGCTTATAGAAATAAAGTCACATATGAAGCTAAAGCAAATTATCTACCTTCCAAAATATAGCTTCTTGATGACATAAGCACTTATCAGACCAGTCTGCAAGATGAATAACAAAGAGATTGTAGTTAATAGAAGAGCGTGTAAGTAGTAGCCAGAAGAAAGAGCAGTATAGAGAAGAAAATGGACTTACTGCAACACCAAGTACGGTGCTCAAGAGAAACAGATAGAAGAAGTTCCCAAGAAATTGAAAAGCTGCTTCATGGTTGAGGTGGGTGAGGTCAAAGCTCTGAATTGCATTGAAGAGCACAACAGATGTGGCATCATTCACAACGCCCTCTCCAAAGACAAGACTGTAAAGCAAAGGTGTCTCATCTTGATTGAGAACCTGTATCACCAAAGGTACAAGAGTTTTTGTTAATTACACTTCGATTCTGGGCCTGTAGGTACTTCTGCTAATTGGCGAATCACTTTACCTGCAGGGTGCATACAGAGTCGGTTGCAGCAAATATGGCGCCGATTGCTGATAAATAAACGACAAGATAAATCAAGTCGTCTAGAAAAAAAAATCGATAAAAGAAAACGCGCTAACACATTACCAAGAAAATCGCCCAAGTCAAAGGTCCCAATGTCTAATTTCTTAAAGAACTGAATTGCACCTGTTTCAAACATCACAAGAATATTAATGTTCACAATTACTACTCCGGAATAAGCTTTCAACATATTCAATTACAGGGAGAGGGGAGTAAGATACCGAGAGATATTATGGTGCAAGAAACTATGGTCCCGATGGCGCCAAAAGCCATGATAGTTACAAAGTTTCGGAAAAATTGCTTCTTTTTTACTTGAAATCTAAATACAACGACAAACGAATAATTATGGGTCAGGAAAGATCTGTAAAACATAGTGTGAAACAAAGAGAGCTGAACTATACGACAAAGAAATAGCAGGACCACCGGTAGATAAATCAAAACTAAAATTGACCATAAACATTATACCCACGTCCTATTCAAGTCACAATCACAAGTACTTCCAAGCTGATATTTGAAAGCATATTCATAGAATTCACAATAATTCATATGTTTAAAAACTAATGTAATATAACATTTTTCCAGTAACATCTCTGAAAATAAACGGATTTTTTCCTACTCTGTAGTACACAACCAATCTATTACTCGAAAAAAGATCTATCAAATAGAGAAAGACCAAAAATATGCAACTATCATCAAAATGAAGAAGCAAATGATCAGTCTGGATGTAGAAACTTACCCTGCGTTGAATATTATGGGTGGCAAAAGGTATATAAAGAAAAGATCTTCACTGAAGACCAACAGATGTGAGTTTTTCCCTCTACTAATCAACAAAATGACGACACCAGTGCAAAGCCCCTGCAACCAAATTGCGTAAAATTCCAGAATGTAAAAACTTATCCGTAAGACCTCCTACAGTAATATCTTTAGTTAGCATTCAACCCAAAAGAAGGGATGGTTGGAGTGAACTTACAATCAATAAAGCTGTGATAGATTCGTTCATCCATCGATTCTCCTCCAGAAGATGCCCAATCACGATACAAGCACATAGAAGGGCAACAAAGAGATTGAGTGAAACCACAGAGGCGTGGTCAGAAGTTGACAACGATAACATTTTAGACGTTAAAGAGGCGAACATTGTCATCTTCTTGAACTACCTTCCTTTTCCTTTTTTCTTCGAGTATCTTTACCAAAGACGTGTAAGACAGCAAACTATTAAGGCGTCAAAGAATAACTGCGTATTAAAAATCCCTCATCTTTCCGGACCCTCCATTCCAACAACTCCCTGTGTTACACCAAACAAAATTCTCAGAATCAGCAAAACAAGCCCAATAGATTTCCTTTTCAAAAAAAAAACAACTCAGTCAGCGTCAATAATTACTGAGAACAGAAAAATAATCTGCTTGTAGAGAGATCAGTGAAGGCGAGATGAAACCAAATCTGAAACTGTTTAGTACATATTTATGAATACAAACATCATTAACCCAGTTTTCTCAGCTTATCAGAGCATGCTAATCAAAATTAGGTCGAACTTAATCACCACTATAGTTTTTTCATAGCAATTAAATACAACCTTAACCAAAACAGAACGAAAAGATAATGAATCCGCGTGGCAAACCTGAAACGCTTCTAAGCGATCTTCTCACTTCCAGGAATAGATTTCGCTGATTTGCAGCAGCGAACAAACAAAATCCGAGAGAATGACGACACAGATGAAGATCAAATGCAAGCTAAACCCCAGATTCCGCTAAACGTTCACGTAAAATACCGACGGAGACGCGATTGGAAAAGAGAAGGATTTTGATTCGCCCGGAAAAGAAGAGAAGAACAAATTTCACGGCGAGACTGAGAAAATTAAACGGGAAAGCAGAGAAACACGTGTAGGGTGATTGCGTTGAGATAGAGGCAAAAGATGATGATTCGTAACGCAAACGTAAAATAAAAAATTGTTTAAAAGGAAAGATTAAACGATTTGGCGGCTTTATAGATTCACTAGATCACTCTAGACTCTAGTTGTCTTGGGAGTTACTGTGGACCTCGTCGTAGACAAGTAATCTCCTGAATAACTATGACAATAGATTTTCTTTTTCTAACAATATTTTTTATTTTATTTTTACGAATCTCCAGAGAAGTTGATCACGATTATCTGTTGGTTGGGACAATATAAGGAATTTTTTTGTTTTTATTGTTTAACAAAGTAATTATTTGAAAAATGAAAAAGAAAAACACTAAAAAACCGTGTTATCTCCTTCTATTCTAGAATAGATGCTACTGTTTTGAAACAAATATATATATATATATATATATGTATATCTAAACTATATATATGTACTTATGTGTTATCAAACAAAAAATTATACTATATGATTGATAAGCAATCATAATAATTTAATAAGAAGAAGAAAAAAAAACGTAATAATAATTGATTTTTTATTGGGGGGCCTGCATTTAGAAGGTGACAAAAGTTCATGGGTCTTGTGTTCAACGGAGATCTCATGACTTTACTTACAGATTTAACTTTAATAATATCAATGCGTTGTCACCATTTCTTTGATTCCTTTTTCTTTTTGTACTTGGCGGTTTCATTGTTTTTCTCGTTTTTATTTGTTTCCTTAGTTAAATGGGTGAACAAAATATTTAACCATAGAAAAAAAGATATTTGAAGATCTGGGAAGCGTAATCACGTAATTGGTTCTCTCTCATCAATTTATATAAGTTGGACGAAAATATCCTTCCATGTGTAATAAATTATTTAGCGGTATAATAAATTAGATATTGACGAGATAAATATTCCAGATGGATTCCAACAATAGATATGATCAAATTTTCTGTGATGAATTAATAATAGTTTTAGATAGTTAATTATTATGTTAGCAATATTTATATTATGTGTTTTATATGCTAAATAATTTGCTATCACGGTAAGTGTACATATTATTTGTTAAATGGATGTTTATCGATTTAAATTTATAATTAGTATTTTTTTCATATATGTATATATCAATTCAATAAAAAGGATTAGTATTTCTCTTACATGATTAACATGATAAATCATATTATACCGCGATAAGTTTGCAAGTTACGTGGTAAACTAACATTTACCGTGTTAATACATTTATTATATGATTATATCAACTAATTTTTGTATTAAACCTGTTTATTTACAATTGTTGTGTTTAAGATATGTTAGCATTTTATATACGTTGCTAATTAAATTGTTATCCGTTGCAGAATCGAACCCAGAAGAATGTGACAATGTCGTTGTCGTCGACGATACCCATTCCCCTATCTTGATCGGTTAACCTCATCAAAACTCCAATTGATAAATTCCTAATTGCATAATTCCGTCAAGATCTTGATCTCCTTAGCTTAATCTATTCAATTGTCGTCGACAATACTCATTCCCCTATTCTTGATTCCACAACAACCACAATAATTTCAATTAGTCGTTGGCAAACACATGAGTTAAGGCACCGTCTCGGCGGAGCTAGTCTCGAATTCACGTTGGCGAACACATGGGTCAAGTACCGTCTCGGCGGAACTAGTCTCGAGTTCATCGTTGGCGAACACATGGGTCAAGACACCATCTCGGCGGAGCTGGTCTCGAGTTCATCGTTGGCACTGTCATGAGTCTCGAAAAAAAATGAAAAGAGAGGCAGAACGATGGACGTCGTTGGCGGTCCAACAAATTTCATTGTCTGCAGTTTTTCATTTCCTTCACAGACATGTAACATAAACATGAAAGAGAAAGAAGAATATTGAAAATAGGGGCAAAAAAAGTCCAAAATTATTGAACAGTAGACGACAACTTTAGAGAAGAGAGAGAACTAATTTCTGTGAGACTCCATAAACACTGAGTTCGATGATTTTCAATATTGGTCCACGAGTAAAATAATCTGTGAGACTCCATGTATTGTTGGCAGGTTTCATACTATGTGCTATAGCAATGAATAAAACAATTATTTTTACCAAAACTTTTACAGTATTTTACAATTATTTTAAGAAAACTATAGTAATAAAACTAGAGGCTAGAGCAGTGATATATATATATATATATATATGTTCATATGCACATGTATATTGTCGTCACTTATTTATTTATTTTGTCAAAATTATTGTCGTCACTTACATATGGGATTCTCTGAATTTTTTTTTTTTTGACGTCTAGATTTATTATTTATTGCAAATTATGAGAACTGTTACATAGACGATTCTACAACGGACAATTCCTTCCGACCCTTATTAGATCCACGACAGACGATACTTCCTTCTCCATGCTCTTGACGGACACCTTCAATGATCCACGACCTGACGACACTTCTCTCTCTGCGTAGAATCCTGGCGAACGGCTATAATTGTACTTCGCTGGAGATCTCATGCACACTCCTTTAATCTGCAAATTTATTAATAAATCGCAATATCTGGGACTCGAACCCCAGATCTCTTGGTGTAGAAGCATTAATTAACCTTTGGTCAACCAATAGACCAAAGGGGCTTCCACGGATTCTCTGATTTTATAATCCAATTTCTTTAACAATTATTTCATTTTCAAAATGAAATCATGATTCGATCTACGTGAATATAATATACAGTACTTATTTCATTTTCAAAGTAAAACCATGATTCGATCTACGTGAGTAATTAATGAGTATATGCAAGTACAACGTTGTTCTTAGTTAAATATAATCACCATATATATATATAAAGTCCACGCTAGTAGAAGAAGTTGAAGAGAAAGATATTACTTAATTACATATACTACTAGTAGAAAGTACTACTTACATATTTATGAGTTTCTTTCTAGTACTTTATTTGACAATAAAAAGTCCAACCTTTCTGTTGTAAAATCACGAATTCACCGATTGTTTAAAGACTGACAAAGATATTACAAAAACTTCTGCTCATGATCACATGAAAGCTTTGGGTAGAGGTTCCTCGTCCGTATATATGGATTGTGTAATTAATGGCTAAGCATGTCCACATTTTCAGTTCAGGGGCATACTTTTAAGAGGGGTGGCAAGTGGCAACATCCAAGAAAGATGATGAGCCATAGCATGTGAAGCTGGAGTTATCACAGAGCCAGAGGAAACCACTTCTCTTGAGTGCTTTGTCAAAAAATGAAACAGTGTGTAATATATGGACCACAAGAAAGATATAGGCTAATAAGCGTCGAAGAATTTAAAGAATGTCATGTCCGTAGTTCCAACAAGTTGTATCTGCATGAGTAAGCAAACCGTGATGAGTTTAGAAAAATGAGAAGAAATCAAATATTTTTATGCAAGGAAGTATCATATGCATATGGAGCATCCAAAACTGGGCAAATAAAGAGATGGATATACACAATGAAGCAACAAAAAGATGGGCCAAGGGCCCATCACATGAGAATGTCACTGTTTTTTTCGTTTTCATCAGAGTCAACGTCGGGAACCAGAATTGAACGGAAGATTTATCGATGTCAAAGAATGAATACCGAGCAACTACAGACCGGTTTGGTTGAATATAGCGTGTCGACACGCAGTTTAACTCTAGAACTTGGACTCCGCACGCAGTTCAACTCTAGAACTTGGATTCGGCACGCAGTCCAATACATAGAGATATATAAGTCCCTCTCCGGTCCGCACAGAGGAAACATCGAATCGAAAATGTCTAGCCTGGTCGCGACATTGCCGTCGCCGTCGTCAGCGCCGAGATCCGCCTCAGACTTCTTCTCGGATCCATACGAATCACATCCTCCATGGTTCAAGCCTTCCCTCTTCCTTTCCCCTGGCTTCGACTCTGAGTCCTACATTTCAGAGCTCCGTACATTCGTTCCCTTTGACACTCTCCGATCCCTTCTCCGGTCACACCTTGCATCCCTGAACCGGGAACTTGTTGATCACATCAATCGAGACTACGCCGATTTCGTGAATTTGAGCACCAAGCTCGTGGATATCGATGCAGCTGTAGTCCGCATGCGCGCTCCTCTCCTTGAGCTCCGTGAGAATCTCACTGGATTTCGTGGATCTGTGGAGGCCGCACTTTTCGCACTAAGGAATGGATTGCACCAAAGTTCCGATGCTGCTTCTGTCAGGGAGGTTCTCGAATTGTTGCTCAACACTTTTCATGTGGTCTCCAAGGTACTCATGATTTTCCATTTGCTCTTTTTTGATTTGTTTGGTTTTAGATAAATCTGAATGCTTCACGTTGTAAATGTATGTAGGTTGAGAAGCTTATTAGAGTTCTACCAAGTACTCCTTCTGATTGGCGAAACGAGGATGATAATTCCTTGGGAAGGAGTTCTATGAGGAAAGATGGCACAACCATGAGAGAAACACAGAGCATGCTTTTGGAAAGAATAGCTAGTGAAATGAATCGTCTCAAGTTCTACATGGCTCATGCACAGGTCTCCATCATGCATTTACTCTTCTTCTTCTTTCTTTTGCTGATATAGATTTCATTAGGAATGCACTACCTCTGTTACTTTACAGTCCAAAGTAGCTGGTAACAAAACTTTCTTTACAACTGATGCTCACTGTTTTTTCTGTATGCCAGTACAGAACCTGCCTTTCATTGAGAACATGGAGAAGACTATTCAGAGCGCTAGTGTGTTATTGGATGCTAGCCTGGGTCATTGCTTCATTGACGGGCTAAACAACAGCGACACAAGCGTCCTTTACAATTGCCTACGTGCATATGCTGCTATTGATAACGCCAAGAATGCAGAAGATATTTTTCGTACAACGATTGTTGCTCCTTTTATACATAAGATTATTGCACATGAAACATCAGCTGATGCTGCTGGAACATCGGGAGATGAACTTGAAAACGATTACAAACAGATCAAGCATTTTATTGCCAAGGACTGTAAAATGCTGCTAGAAATATCTTCAACGGGTAATTCGCTCACAATCTCTGTGTGATCATATCTGTTGTAGATCTCCAATCACCTTTTTAAGTTCCATGTTTCTCTGGCAAAGAAGTTTTCCTGTTCTATATTCTAAGAAGAATTTTACGCTACTACACAGTAACCTAATTTTCATGGCTTATTAGCTTCATATTTTGATGTATTACCAATCTTGTTCGTTAATCATAATTGGAAAATTGTTTCCTTCTGTGTTAACGTTTTTATATTTCACTCATTGTACTCTTTTCTTGGTATCTTGTTGCTAAAACAGACAAATCGGGTTTGCATGTCTTCAACTTCATAGCAAATTCTATCCTGAAAGAAGTTCTTTCAGCAATCCAGAGAGCCAAACCAGGAGCATTTTCCCCTGGAAGGCCTACCGAGTTCTTGAAGAATTACAAGGCAAGCTTGGATTTCCTGGCACATCTTGAAGGTAGAGTAACCGATCTACATCTTTCTCTGAGCTTCATCACATGGCTTACGCTTATCAGATGCATTGTGAATGATTTTCATTTGTATTGTATAAGAAAATAATTTATCTTAATACCTGGTAGTGGAATTATTTGGATAATTTTCAGTTGAGTCATACCATATACTTTTTGTGAAGGTTATTGTCTGTCAAGGTCTGATGTAACTAAGTTTCGAGCTCAAGCGATATGTACCGAATTCATGAAGCAATGGAATGTGGGAGTGTACTTTTCACTGAGGTACTTGAGAAATATCATAGATGGCTATTGACTTTCCATTAGAATAGTGGCTTTTTAGCTTCTCTAAAATTCATGATTTCAGGTTTCAGGAGATAGCTGGAGGCTTGGATTCTGCTCTTACTTCTGCTTCTCTTGTTTTCATTCAGGATTCTGACTCAGATAAACCGAGTTCCCGCAACTTAATGCTCAGACAGAGCGTTAGTCTTTTGGAGAGCTTGCAATCATGCTGGAAAGAAGATGTTCTCGTTTTCTCTGCTGCTGACAAATTTCTTCGCTTGACCTTGCAGCTTCTTTCGAGGTTTGTGAAATTTGACTATAATATTATCATCATCTCGCACCAGCTTTTGTTTCAGTTCTCATTTTGATAATGTGTTATTAACATGTAGATATTGCAACTGGGTGTCATCTGTGGTGAATACTAGAAAGGGTAATGCCAACCTGAGTCCTGGATGTGAATGGGCAGTTTCAGCCACTGCAGAAGATTTTGTATATGTAAGTCACTTTTTATGTGGATTGTTTCTCAGTTCCACTTATTTTGGAATTTTTGGGATTTCTCCAATTTTGTGTTTACTAATTCAGCTGCTGTTATGTTCTGTGGGATAGCTTGATAACTGTTTTCAATTGTTATTTTGTTGTGAACTTAAATTTTTTTTAAAATAGAGTAACAAAAAATGCTATGGTTAACAAGTAAACTCGAAATATCTGATTTTCACATAAATACATGAAACCTGGTTACATAGACCATCTGGTTGATCTTTTGGTTTTATCAGAATATTTACATGTTACCTTCCTTGCAGATTATACATGATGTAAATTGTCTAGTCTCAGAAGTTCGTGGCGATTACTTTGGACATATATCACACTATTTATCTTCATGCTCCTCTGAAGTTCTGGATGTGGTGAGGAAGAGCATGTTACAGAGTGGAGAATCATTAGAGAACGTCCTACCTTTACTTACCGAGACAATAATTGAATTCATTGTTGATAAATCTGTTGAGGTGAAGCCCTGGAGAAAACATTAGGTCCATTGTTTAATTTATGCACTTCAAGATTTGTTTTGACTGCCTTAGTGAGCATCTGCAAGAACAGTGTTGAGTACAATATGCTTTATAGCTCAGCAGGTTACAGTTTTTATCCAAGTCATACATATTCAAGTCTGTAATGGTAACTGGTTTCTTCTCTCCTATAGGACCTAAGGCAGCTGCGGGGAATAATCGCAACATTTATGATGCCTAATAAACCACCGCCTGTTAGGCACTCACCATACGTCATTGGACTATTGCGTCCTCTAAAGGTATTCATTTAGCTTTTGGGGTTGTGGTTTTAAGGTCATAGTTATTTGACTGATGAATTCTGAAGTGTGGATTGTCACATCTTTCATATTAATAGGCCTTTTTGGAGGGAGATAAGGCTAGGCATGACTTGACCCATGAAACAAGGGAGGAGTTATTGCTTGGCACTGTCACTGAAATTTCCAGGCGGTATTATGAATTAGCTGCTGAACTTGTTAGCGAGGTAAGGATTATTGATAACTATGAAAATTCTAGTGACGCAGAAATAGTTGGTGAGTACTTTATGTGTAGTAAAAGGCAGTAATATGTTACAGGCGAGAAAAAGAGAGACAGTGCTTCAGAAACACCGACAAAATGCACAGAAACGAGCAGGTGCAGCATCAGGTGTACCTGACCAGAATGTATCTGAAACAGACAAGATGTGTATGCAGTTGTTTCTTGATCTTCAGGTAACCCTCCTCATGATATTTCATTGTGTTCTCTGAAAATAGTAGTTTTAGAAAGAAGTAACATCATCGGTTAAAATATCCTGCCAGGAGTATGGCCGAAACATTTCTGGGTTGGGGTTAAATCCGGCAGATATCCCGCCTTATTGTTCCCTCTGGCAATGTGTTGCACCTGCGGATAGGCAAAACACAATTAGTGTTTGAGGACTCGCTCTGCATTTTGATACAACATTGCGGTATCATATCTTATAATGATAACCAGCTTCTTTTCTTTCGCAATGCATAATTGCTGGCTACAAAATTAGAGCAGTGATATACTCTTTTGCACATGTAAATTGCCGGCAGTAAACCATGAGATTTTCTGATTTTAGAATCTAATTAGAGTGGTTATAGTAGATACTTGAAAGCAGACAAAAGTAGTAAATATTTGTAAGTGCTTAAACTTTATTTGACAATAAAATCCTACTTTTTTGTTGTGAAATCACGAATTGACCGCTTTATTAAATAATACTGATAAAGAACAAAATCGAAATTACAAAACTTTGCTTATGACATGAAAGGTTTGGTAAGAGGTTCCCTTCTTTCTACCTATGAATTTAACAAGTACATAAACAGGATCTAGTAATCTTGAAGGTAAAATGGTCTTTGTTTGATATTTTAAAATCTGCTACATATAACAACTGTAGAAAAGGACCCAAATCACATTAATCTTTGAACATTCTATTTACAAGAAGTGTAGGAAAGGATTAAACTTTCACATTCCAAAAACTCTGAACAAAGCCAAGAAGATTCCTGAAGATTTCTACTTCCATGGTTCCAAATTATAAAAAATCCACATCTAATGGAGGAAGAAGAACAATTTCCTGCTCCAAATTAAACATGACAAACGAACTTAGCTTTACTAGTTTTAGTAAAATTTCTCGGCAAAAAAGTCAAAACAGACCAGGACCAAAATAAACACAAAAAATCCACACCCAGAACAATAGATTCGATAAGAACAAAGACGATAAGCAATAATTAAGGTTTATACAGATTAGACTCACCAGTCGAAATCTGAAAGCATGAATCTATAGTGGTGAGCTCTTCGTGATTTTGCCTCAAAACAGAAAATTATATAAAAGAGGAGGAGCAACATGTATACTATTTCACTTTTTTTAGAGTTTTTCAGCCAATCAGAAGGCTCTATTTCACACCCACTCGCACAAAGTGCGCGTTCCGCGAGTGAGAGCAATTCCTGAAGGGGTTTACCTTTCGAAATCATGCCTATTTCAATCGACGCACTTCTCCAAAATTTCCATCGCGTGACTTTTTTTGTTTTTTTTGTTTTCTTCTTCTCTAAACCAATGTAAACCGAACCCAAAATTAATTGTAATTTTAAAACCATTGTAAACCAAAATATTTCTTCTCCCTCCCACGAAGACTAAAAAAGCCATGTAAACAGAGACGACGAAACCTGCCGGAGAACAGAGGAGAGAAACCAAAAAAAAAAAAACGGCGAAAATGGAAAATTCGAATTCGTCTTCTGTTGATCATCGCTTCACTTCTGCTTCCAGGTACTCATCGGAACTAATCTCATCTTCATTTTCTCAATTGGAAATCGATCTTGTCACAGGAGTATTTTGGTCTGAGTGGTTCTTTAGGAGAAAAGATGTTTGATATTGTCACTCAACACAGGAAAGATGATAAATTGACTTTTTAATATCTTGTTATTGCTAATGTGTAACACTTATCCTCTTAATCATTGGTTTCTTTCTTCTGAGGAGATTGCTGAGTTTATTTACCAAACCTTGGATGTAAATGGCAATGAGGTCTTTACAAGGTATCAATCATGGCAATTGAGATTAAACCGTTATTTCATTTTTGCGTTAGAGAGGTTATAGTAGAAAGCAGACAATATTTGTAAGTGCTTTATTTGACAATAAAATCCTACTTTTTTGTTGTGAAATCACGAATTGACCGATTGATTAAATAATACTGATAAAGAGCAAAATCGAAATTACAAAAACTTTGCTTATCACATGGAAGCTTTGGTAAGAGGTTCCTTCTTTCTACCTATGAATTTAACAAGTAAAGGTATTAAGGTAAGGACATAAACAGAAACCTGCTTCTCTACTATTACATGGCATCTCAAATAAACTCTATTTATACTCTGTACAACTCTTTAATCATTGTAAGAGCTCTTCCTCCCACAAAACACCCGCTCCAATTGTTTCTGAAGCGCTTGCGGGTAGCCGCGATCTTGCTGAAGGCAAAAAAGAAGCCAGGTTTTAGATTCTGTTAAAAAAACAGAGATATCGTAGCGTGAAGTGAAACTTTGTTACCTGTGACATTGGTGATAACATTCAGATTTTTTTGAGCAGCAAGTGCTTTTAAGTTGTTCCCAGTACCTAACAACAACAAGCTCCTCATAAGCTGCTTTTGTTCTTTGGGGCTGGTAGTTTTGGCTGCAGCTTCTTCAAAAGCATGCAAGTCGTTGGGAGTGAGACACGGGAGCGAAAGCAAAACCTGATAGCATCGAATAAACAAGATCAAAAACCAAGGCAAGCTCTAATTCAAAAACAACAGGCAAAAGGACTCAACCATGAATGCTTCTGATTTAAACTCACCTGGCGAGGAGCTGGGTCTCTGTCAGAGAGATAGATAAATATTTCACGGCATATATTAACTAAATCAGGGCTGTTAATGGCATTGGACTCCATGCCTAAGCCGCGGATGACTGCAGAGAACATATCTTTTGAAACAAATTCTCGGAGCTCCACGTTATTTGTTAGTTTAGCTAGAAGAACAACAACACCACAAAAGTAACAGACTTTGGTGGTCGCTTCTCCATCTGTCCAGGTAAAGGTTTCTAAACATATCTGCAGTGCTGGTAGAGCTACGCTTTTGTGATTCAGGAGGAAACTGCAATCCAATTTTTTTCCCCATTATTATCTATTTTATCCAAATAACTTTTAATCTGAAATATATAAAGGTAGTATACTTACCCCACCATAGAGTTGGATCTGAACGCATGCAAATCCGTGAGAGTAGACATGTCCACACGACCCACATGTCCTGAATGTTCCAAAACTGGAACTCCTGTGTTTAGTCCAGGAGAAGCCATTGTTGAAAAGAGAGTCGCAATCTCCCGAGTTAAATCTCTTAACAGTTTTTCCTCCATCACTTCAAGTTTCATGTCTGATCCACTTTGTATGCCAAACAAGTCCGGAACCTTTGCTCTGCCCTCTTGTAGAAGACCGGGCCAGGCGGAGCTGAGAGCTTGCTGACAGTGAATAAACAATGGGTGCAGAAGCACTCCGAGCCATGACTCCCACATATCCGCCGGACAAGATTTGACTATATAAGTTATAAACGTATGAATGAACAGCCGAATGTGCCTGAATTCCATCGACTGCAAATTTTCCATGAGTGCCATCGCAACATAGTTAGGATCTAAGCATTTAAAGAATGTCTCTCCGATGGTTGTTGATAGGCCCAACACGTTGTATCTAAATATGTAAAGAAACACTTATGAGTTTAAATAAATGAGAGAAAAATCAAATGATCAATGCAAGGCTTGCTCAAAGGAGGATACTACAAACTTACCCACAATCTCGGATACCTTTCAACCAATTTCGTATATCAGATTCACTTGCCTCGACCTGTCCTTCCTTATTTCCATCGAATGACCCATCAGCATAAACCGATGTACCTTTTGACAATTTAGGATTTGCTTCACCAAGGAGACTGCATCGCTCAGCATCAGTCATTGTCATTGCTGCCCTCAGTTCTGGGGGTAATGTTTGAAATACAGAGGGAGACCAAAGGGAATGAAGAACACGGAGTAGCTGTAAATGTAAAAAAAAAAGAATGTTGTCATGTTAATCTTGCAAAACCAAAAACGAAAAAGTCATCCCAATATGGCACTAAGGAACTTATTATGAATTTTACTAAGCAGGTCCACAATTTCAGAGCATACTTTTAAGAGGGGTGGCAACATCCAAGAAAGATGATGAGCCATAGGATGTGAAGCTGGAGTTGTCACAGAGGTCGTGTTCAAATTGCTTTTTCTGTATCCACTTCGCTTGAGTGCTTTCTCAAAGAATGTAACAGTGTGGAATATGGACCACATGAAGGATGTGTTGGAGCATAAACGAACAAGACCCATCGGGTCTGATAGATAATTGTTCTGCCACTCTGGTTGGATCCACTGTTGACTCAATGGTTCCAATAACCAAGCTAGAACTTCTTGCTGCTGTTGAGCTCTGCGCCAAGTTTAGATTATATCTAAGAACATGACAAATCTGAAGCTGGAGATATTCAATATATTAAACTTCATTTTGAATCAAACATTACCCTGCTGAGGAAGCCATAACAAGAAATGCTTCACCCAGAATGTTATGCTCCCCACGGAGTAAAGTTCCTTTTTTTGTCAAATACCCCATTGTATCAGCAATACCCTGTACAAAATTATGACTGTAAAGATGACGTTTGACATGACTTTTTTGTTCTATAGATTATCCAGAGAGGCCACTAAGAAAATGCACAATAAGATTTCTGCCACAAAAATGATAAAGGTATCTTCCCCAGAGAGAAAGTAGCCATATAATGTCATAAATCATGATACCGAGCTTCACGAGAGTATGATAAAGGTATCTTCCAGAGAGAAGGTAGCCATAAAATTGTGTGGTGGTATATCCATATATCAAACAGCACAAGCTTACAAAACATAAATTCTGCAAACAATTTTTTTTTTTTTTTGCCTTCTAAAAACTTTATTTAGCTTTCATAATCATTCTGCAAACAATTTTCCAGCGTTTACTGATATGAGTTCCTAAATGTAATTAGTGAGAGATCAAAGCTACCTTCATGTGAGGCAGAACACTTTTCTCTGCAGCTTTGGCTATTCTTATGAAAGATGTGCAAATCTGCAATCTTGCAGCTCTAGATGTACTAGTAGCTGGATCCTGCCAAAGAAACAAGCTATTAGATAACTCATCCACACATTGACTTGTGCACTGTCAAAAAATTGAAAACGTGAAAACGTCATATTTGTATGTATGAGCCGAGCGCATGTATGTAAAATACAAAAATAATAAAAATAAACCTTCACAACGTGTGGAAGAGAGGTGAGAAGCTCAAATAATTTATTGATGACACTTCCAACTGCATCTGGAAAATACTTGAGAAAGGGACCCATTGCATCCAGATAGTGCACATGCACTTTCATAAGTTCTGGTTCATTCCATTTCAAAGAGAGAAGCTGCTGAAGCAATCCTGGGCCATCAACAGCACGATACCGAGTATTAGTATTATACAAGCCCAGACATAGTAAACAAAACCTTGAGAATGTGAAATATGCTGCAATATACCCTCAAATATTCCACGTAATGCATAATGAACTTCAGAACTTCCACCAGCAAACTCATTTGATCCATCAAAAAGCGTTGCCACAATACAGTCAAGTGCTAACTGCTGGCTGTCCATCACTGCTACATCCTGAGAATGTTTGTACCATGAGCTTAAATAAGAACTGGATCATCAAAGAGGCCTCCATATAGCAGAAATCTAAGAGTGCATGATTGTCAAAGGAAGTCAACAGCGGAAAACAAGTGCTCGAGACAAAACCTGAAGAGGTGCTGGAGAAGCCAATAGGTGCTTAATGAGTGTAATCACCCTTTCAGATATTTTGGTACTGGAGATGAGAGGCTTGTGAGAAGCAGTAAGCTTGATCAATTCTAGCTGCACAAAAGAAAGAAGTTTCTAGTTAAGTGTGTGTCTGGAATGTAAGACCCAATGCATTTGGTTCAGGAACATACAAGCTTTGATCGGTACGGGCCAAAGTCTCCCTTCCCTTCAAATTCATCACTCCAGAGTTCTAGGGGCCCAAGCGAAAGAGCAATTCCAGTAGGAACTTTTTCTTTCTTGAGCATCCGCTGGAAAGATACATCCAGTATAACGCTAGAGATGTCATCATTAATAAGACTTAAAGTCTTTTTCTTTTCACTATCAACCTGGCTTGAACTATCTACACCGCCAGTTGATGATCCCCCACCACTTGGATAAGCCGCAGCCTTAGGCTTTGGAAGTAAATCCCGCATCAATGACTAAAACCCAAAAGGAAAAGACGCTGAAGTTAGCAACAAATATGTCTGTCTTTGAAATTTCCCAATGAAGAAGGTTGGATCAGAGTAAGACCACATACCAGCCAAAAGAGAAGTGCCTCGAAGTGAAGGCCCAACTTGAAGTGTTGGAAAAAGCCAAGCATCTACACAAATAAAAACGATTAAGGCAACATAAACTAAACATGATTATTTGTGGGGAAAAAACACTACTAATGCAAAATATTATTGCTAACATGAATAGAAGGATTTTAAAATTATAATTGGCTTAGATCCAACCAAAATATATCAGCAAGCATTCAAAATTTAATATACACTTGGACTCGGGTCATTCAAGAACGAAGAATAATATCTCAAACTTATCCTGTTTCAGAATGCCATTGCAGCACAGACAGGGTTTTTTTCAATATAACTTAATATCTCCAGCTTCTCACTGAAAACATACAGTTAAGTATCAAAATAACACATTAACAATACGAAATCAGTACCTGCTGAAGATAAACAGCCATAACACCACCATCAGAAGAGATGCATTGCAAGTTAGTTGAGCCTAAAGAGGCCATACTCTCACACAAGCATACAGCAAAATCATAATCATTTTCATCTATAACGCTAGAACTTGAGGAGGATCTACATAATAATTCTCTCGAGGCATTCGTCAGGATCTGAAACAAATTGCTAATTGCAGAATCGAACTCTGCATTAGAAGCATCACTGGGTCTTTTTCTGCAGACAAGAAAAGTAAAAAAAAATTAAAGCTGTCTATGCGTGCTCACGTAAGCACATCAGATCAAACAACGCAGTTGCATACCTTGAGCAGACGAGTTTGAAAACCTCACAAGCATGAAGACGGAAGTCAGGAGAAGAAAGTAAGAAGCTGCACCTGTTATAAGTATGCGAGCACGTCATCAGCAAGAAATAATGCAGGGCTAATATCAATATAACAATCTTCTTAAGGGTGTGAACAAAAACCGTACCCACTAAGAATTCCATATCTGGCAAGATCTGGAACAGGAGCCCACTCAGTGTATGCAATAATGGCATTCAAGCAAGCTATAACCACATCTGCATGCTGTTTTGCCAAGTCATACTGCTGCCTACCAGCTTCACTCATTGCAGCTCCAAAGTGTCTCTCAAGAAGCTGCATTTTAGTATATTCGGTAAATTACCATGGCAGCAAAACAACTTTACTGAGAGGAATTTATCGGTGGCATACATTATACAATAAAGGCAAAATCTCAGGCAGAGATTGAGTAAGTCCCCGCAACAGTAGCCTACGCCTGTCACCTGAAGAGATGTCCAATACAGAAGTTAGACTAGGAGGATGGAGCTCAGAGGATGAAAAGATTTATAGCCCATTAATTTCTTCAAAATGTCTGAGCTAAGCCATAATGATAAAACTGGAGTCCACCAGAGTGATCTGCCATTTAAGTATAACTAAACCGAAAAGCTTAAGGTGAGCACAAAGAATTACAAAACTAACAAATGTTAGCAGATGTGTCTGTCCATAACCGATTCAATTTAGCTTACCCTAAACTTCAAGATTAGAAAAAGCTTCCCCCTGTGGACAGACTACTACGAAAATAAAGTATATGTCAATCTTAAATACCTTCTAAGTCGTCATTGTAAATTGTAATATCTTCAGGAAGCCATCTCAGCGTCATCAAGACCAATTCAGCCTATTGTTTAAGAATAGCAGATGGGAACAATTTCAATGATTGCCGCGATAAATAAATCACTAAAGTAAATAAATGAAAGAGCATTTTACTTGTAAGGGGCCCTGAGCAGACAATGAAGTTAATAAAGTAAATATCTTTTGCCAAACATCAGGGCCTTCTCTTCTAACTATCTGCAATAACATAAAGTTACTAATCTGAGAAAGTGAACGGGAACAAGTAGAAATGATCATAGCAAATGAAAAAAACTCAGACCAATTAGAACTCCTACCTCAGCTACAAGGGCAGCAGACTGACTCTTAAGAGGCCAATTCTCGCATGCATTAGCAACCTCTGACATTAGTTCGACAGAAACATTAACAAGATCCCTGCACTCCGGAGGACTTAATTCGTCCCATCGTAGTCTAACCAAATGCTGCAAAAGAGAGATAGCTTCACGATAAGGTTTCTATGACACTAAAATCGAATGTGTTCTAAATCCCGTCCTTTAGCTTCCAAGTCCAGTTTCATTCAGCAACAGCAGTTTAAGTAAAAGAAGAGAAAAAAAATCAAAAGCAATACAAACCTGTAGCATCTTAAAAGCATGGAGACGAATTTCTGAAGACCACTCTTTTTTCACAAGATGAAAAGAAGTATTTGCCAAAACCCTGACATCTCCAGATTTGATCTGCAAGTATTTTGAAAGACCGCACATTACTCAATCCAAACACCATCATAACAAGATCAAAAACTAACTTTCAACACAGCTAATCGAACAAAATTAGGTTAAGCTAATAAACAACTCTTTCGACAACACAGTTTCTTTTTCTGACCAAAAAGGTAGGAAAATTCCAATTAGAACTAACTCGAGATTCAAGAGATCAATGAAAAAAGCTCGCTTTTTTTAATTAAACCCCAAAGTCACAAATCCTCCTTTAAGCTTGATGACACCAGCTACATCATATATGCAACATGCAACATAAATCGATTACAGACTACAAGTGAGAAAATTCAGACAGAAGAATTTACAGAATCCAGGAATTCGACCGCCGATTTGCGAGTGTCGGACGTGGAGCTATAATCGACGACGGCGAGAATAGCTCGGGCCACATTACTCGCCGTGGAGCTGCTATCTTCCATTACTTGCGATGAAACTTTACCAAAAGTAGAGATTCCCACACTTTCTTCCTCGTCTTGCAGAATCTCTCTGGCTTGGCTTTGGGTTTTGGGGTTTACGATTTATATATATGTAAAGAATAAGTTTAGGTCTCTCTATATACGATTTTTATTATTATAATTTCCATTTCAAAGACATTCTAACGTCAACTCTTACAATAAAAATAAATTTGAAGGATCAAATAAATAATTTACATAGAATGTAAATAATTTCTCTCATTTCAGTGTTTTGTCAATTCTCTTGTACAATACACATAGCAACCAAATAAAGAACATATATAACCCACCAAAAAAGAAGAAAATTTCGGAATTTTGTTTTTTTTTTTTTTTCCCTCAAAGTATCTCTCTATCAAAAAGGAAACTTCTGAAATTTGGAGATGAATAATAATAACTAATAATCTCAAACAACGATTCTTTTGCCTTTAACCTTAGAAGCCATTCTTCTCTCCTTGTTAATATCGTTTCTCCTCCTTGTGGTTGAGTCAGACGCTCCTATGGGAGCCAAAGGGCCTGACCAACTCTGAAATGGCTCTTTGGAGTAAGATGATGTGAATGAGTTTGTGCTATACGGTATCTCTGATGGATCCAGTCGCCTTGAAGATCCCACCTGAAAACCGAGCAACCCGTCTTGATGTGGCGGAGGAAACTTCTCACTCTTGCTCTTGGCATTCGCGTGTGTGATCAAACGCATCCTCTGTTTTAAGAGAACAAGTCCAAATGATTCAGACATGAACAGATAAAAGATTCAATTTTTTTGTTTAAATTCTTACATCAATGTTAGCTTGATTTTCGGCATTGGCTTCAGGAGCCGGCATTGCTCTTGGGCCTCGTTCTCGGGGTCTCATTCTTCTTCCACTCTCTCCTTGGGCCTTACGTGCTTCTCTTTGTCTGCGGAAATGAATACATCTCTCAACCAACGGTAGACCAAACCAAAACATATTTGACTAAAACTGACACTGTACCAAACCTATCCATACTAGATTCGGTTTTAGCTATACACAAACTAGAACAGAAACCTTTACCTTCGATACTCTTCGTCTCGTCTCTTGGCATCAATCTCTTTACTTGGAGGATATTTCGGGAGATCAGAAGGTTGACATGCCAGTGGCTCCATCGTGAAGAACTGCACAACAACAACAAAAAACCGGCCATGGAAGTTTTCACCAATATCGAGTCACCAACAAAAACAACTTGCGTCACTCTCATTTCTGTCATCTAACTTGATACCCCAACTATTTTTCTATTTTAAAGTTTCAATCTTTTCATTGCAAAAAACTTACATCACTCATCAACGCATCTGTAGCTGTCTGGCGCTCAGCTGGATCAAGCGCTAGAAGCGTATCGAGTAGAGAAAGCGCCCCAGGAGAGAAGTCTTTGTAAACCTCTCTTAATTTTCTTTTATACTGTGGTAAAGGCTTGTGATGAGCATGCTTATGGGTAGAAGGAAGTCTAATCTTCTTCCAATAGTCTTCAGAAGGCGATCCGCATAACTTATATATCCTATGCAACTGCTCGACCTGCCGCGTGAACATTATCCCAGTTTAAATTTCATATGAATAACTCAAACTTTTCTCTTCTCAAACCTGAAAAAAAATCATCACTTGAGAACTGACCTCGGTACGACCTGGCATTATCGGTCTACCAGCTAATAACTCAGGTAAAATGCAACCGGCGCTCCATAAATCAACACCGACACCGTACTCGATAACACCATTAAGAAGCTCTGGTGCTCTATACCATAAAGTAACAACCCGATTCGTCATCTGTTGCCGTTTACTTGCATCAAAAAACGTTGCAAGCCCGAAATCGCCTATTCTAAGAACTCCCTCGTCGTCTATAAGAAGGTTTGATCCTTTAATATCACGGTGAAGAACTCCTCGGTTATGGCAATGCTCGAGCCCTGAGAGTAGTTGCTTCATATAGCATTTGACCTGAAACATAAAACATTATTAGTATAGTTATGATTTGCCTCTGGTTTTGTGAATCTATTTCACCAAGGCCTAACCTGTTGCTCAGTGAATTTTATGTCCGGGCTAGCGACGAGACCAGCTAAATCATGATGCATATAACGGAAAACCAAGTATAAACTACTCGACATCCTTGAAGTAACCAAACCTTCCAATTTAATGACATTGGGATGATCCAATCTCCTCAAAATCAGAATCTCTCTAGCCATAAATCTCAAGCTCTCGCGTTCATTAACATCACACCGCACTTTCTTTAATGCCACAATGTTTCCTGTCAACAAATCTTTCGCCTTGTACACATTACTATACGTTCCTGATCCAATCTACACACACATAAACAACACATTTTCAATTACCCAAAATCATTGCAAAGAAGAAAATGAAAACAGATTTTTCTCTCACCTTCTCAATCTTCTCAAAGGAATCCGCTTTTCGTGGAAGCCATCCGCTTAAAGCTTCCCCGCAGATTTCAGACAACCACGAGGGCCATCCAGCTGCAACTTGCTCACCCAGCAAATTCTTTGGCGGGTTGCTCCTTCTCGGATCAGGCTTAGACCTTTTTCTTTCGCCTTTCGATTTCCTCTCTTTGGCATCGGTCACAACAAAGCCATTTTCTTCCTTCTGATCCACAACAGCTTCATGATTCCTAACCTCCTCACCATTAGAAGCAGAAGCAACAACAACACTAGTGCTCTCTGTTGTTTCGGTTTTGGTCACAGACACATTGTTAACTTCATGTCGATTAGACTCAATCCTTGTACTAACTTCGTCTCTAGACCCAGAAACTGATCCTGATGATCCGGGTCGACCCAATACACAACCCATCTCATCAAACAAACCTTCATTTGCTCAACATGTTTCTAAAAGAGATCTCTGTGGCGAAATCAAATCACTTTGAATCAAGTTTGACTGCAACACACACATAAATGGAAAATTCAAACAGGAAAAAATCAGGAAACAAACAAGAAAATCGATTTCAACTCGAAACACATCGAAGATCAGATTTGACTAAAACAGGAGACTTTGAAAAAAGGGTCGGTGAAATTTACTTACTTTATGATCGAGGAGAAGCGAAATTCTCGACCCAGCTGGTCAAATCTGAGACTTGAACAGAGAAAGAAAATTAAACCCTAGTTTTAAGACAGGAGACAAGTCAAAGGAAGGTAAAGATCTGAAACTTGTTCAGAATTTAGATACATCCACACACACACAAACAAAGCTGACTCAAACTCAAAGAAAAAACAAAAATAGGAATGGAATGAGGGATGATTTCAAAAATTCCACAAAGAGAGGCAAAAAAGAAGAAAAGAGGAAAAGGAAAAAATGGAGTCCAAGAAGATTTTAAAAATGAAACCTTTAAAGCACACACACAAAAAAAAAGAAGAAAGAAAAATCAATTAGGGCTTTGGAAAAAAGGCAAGGTGATACATACACATATTCAACAACAGAGTCCTAGTCTCGTAGACCAATAATATATATATACTTTACCTCCATTATTTAAGAGAGAAGTAAAGAGACCAACTTGGGTAAAAATTTCTCAAGGAGAAGAAGGATTCGTTGAACTGCTTCAGAATTTTTACTTGAAAAAGAACTCTCTTTTTTTTTTTCTGCGAATCAGACAAGAAAAAGGAATAAATAGAAACAGACGAAGATCTGTTGGCTCTTTGTTATTATTATTATGTGTAAGTAATTGTTTTTGGACGCAACACCGCTCCTGGTCAAAAAGGCTCAAAGTTACTACTCTTCTTCAGCCCCCACCAACCTAAACCCTCTCAGCACCAATTTTAAATTTTAGTTTTCTTGTTTTTCGACTCATTTCTTCTCTCTCTTTTCTCTTTTTTCTCGATCACAATTATCAATTTTTAAAGTTTGGGGAGACTTATTGTTTCTTTTTTTTAAGTTCTGTAATTTCCTTATTATTATATAGTGATTTTTTTTAACACATAATCATATATTTTCAAATGCATAGTTAATTAGAGGACCTTTAAAATACATAGTTAATTTACAAAACATCTTATATAAGAAGTATTAGTATTAAAATGATTTTTCGTCACTAATAACGCAATTTCGGATATGAAACGGCTAAACAGAAGAAAACTCTTTTTTTTTTTTTTTTACCAAATGAAGATAGTGATGTAAGAGGTCCAATGGTGCTAAAGAAGTGGTTTTCTCAATGACTAAGGATCATATAGAAAATTAAAATTGATCTATAATTCAGTTGGTCAAACAATATTACTTAACATAAATAAAGAATATTTGGTATGTATCCACCTAATTTTGGAGTGTATTATTAAAATAACACTATTGACTTTTTTTAATATTAAAATAGGAATTGGAATGAGAGTTTCCTTCATCTTTCCAATCAAAGAAACTCCTTTATCAAGACTCTATTGTAAACCAAACAAGGAACAAAAGCTTAAGGAACTAGTGATTACTTCTGTCCTTTAGAACTAACCATTTTTTTTTTAATGATTAAAAAGCTATGTGTTGTTTATACATTCATTCTAAGCATTATTATTAGCTACAATAATTATGTATTTTTACTGAAGATATACTAATTTTAATGACCTCGTTAATTTGGATTTTTCTAAAATTGATTACAAATTCTTTTGCCAGACAAATAACCAAGATAAACATGCATAGTCAACAAATACGATCATGAAAAAGATACTCCGCCTGTAAATCTTTAACATCATAATCAAAGAGAAATTTATTTGGCGAATCTACATTATTAGCAAATAAACACGTTTGATTTTATCGGAATACATTATTTTTGTTTAATTATTTCATCTTCCAGATATGAAATCATGCAAGGAGAATATTTTACAACTATAAACTAGAAATTAAAATAAGAGTTCCAAAATTAATCATCCGGAAGGCTAGAACAAATATAATGTTTGGGTGGAAAGGATTTAAATATGAATCCATCATTCAAAATGATGATTTCAGAAAACTAAGTTTTATCTTAAAACACCTATTCCTCTAGATAAAATGCAATTCAACAAAAACACTAATCTCTTACACTCACAGATTTCTCAAAATCTTTTCCTCTCTCTCTCAGTCCTTGCTCTTCTTTTTCTTCTCTTTCTTATCTTTCTTCTTGGCTGGTGTCTCAGTTGTTTCTTCTTCCTCATGCTTTCTCTTCTTCTTGTTCTTCTTCTCCTCCTTTGCAACCTCTACGGCTTCAGTTTCTGCTTCAGCTTTCTTCTTCTTCTTCTTCTTTGATGGCTCCTCCTTTTCGGGTTCCTCTTCTTCTACCTTCTTCTTCTTTTTCTTATCTTTCTTCTTCGATGGCTCCTCAGATTTAGCCGAGGATTCCCCAAGAAGAGAATCTGCAGCAGTGTTGTAAGTCTGCACATAACAAAAAAACAGCTCAGATTACTTCATAAACCCAAGAACAAATGGATAGAGATATAAAAATCAATTGCAACAGAGAGTTTCTCTGACACAAATCCAAAACTATTAAGAAAAGATGAAAAAAAAAAAGAGAGGCAATAATCTTGACCTTAGCAGGAGTGATAAGACCGCCAGATCCCATCTTTTTATCCTTGTTATAGACTTCAATCTTAGGTTTGCCTTTAGCTGAACCAGACAGACGTCCTAAATCTTTTCCTTCAAGATTTCTCAACCGCGCTTCAAGCTGTTAGAAATCAACAGGTACCAGAAATATCATCAGAAGGAGACCAAAGATCGTTCAGAGAGATATATCAACAAGAGGAAAGCTATTGAAGAGTGCTGTTACCTTAGCTCGGTTCTCAAGTCCCATAGTGCTATCCTGGCCATCACCAAGAGCATCAACCCTAATAGCAAGAACAGCTTTAGCAGCTAATGACCGCGAGATCTTTCCCTTGTGCTTTGGTGCTGCTTGACCAACCACAGATGCGTGGTAAATCAAACCGTACTTGGGTGTGGCGTGTTTTGTCTTAAGAGCTCTAAAGAGAGCTTTTTCAGCTCCGAGTATCTGAATCGTGCTCCCAGGTTGCTTGGAGAGGTTCAATAAACTACCTCCATGAGAAATCAGACGGGCACCAACTAGCTCTCCAACAAGGGCAGTCAGATTGGGAGCAATTGTGTTCATTCTGCTCTTCAGGTAATCGTAAAGCTGAGCTCTGTACTCAGAAAGAGAAAGAACCTGGTCACAGAGTTCACGAATGTGCAACAAGTCTAGGTCACTGACTTCTGTTCCCATGGATATCACAGCTGCGTCCTTGAGATCTGCCTCAATTTCATCCGCTAAGATCTACAATGTAACCAGAAACAGGAGAATCTTCAGACGTTAATCAGGGCGTTTTTGTTAATGAAAAAACAGTTTAAAAAATGATTTTTGTTAATGAAAAAACAGTTTTAAAACATGAAATTTACCTCGGAGAAGTCTAGCTTTGCAGCATTAACTCTGTTTCCCATCAATTTAACAGATTTGGCATATAGGATATTGTCTGATATGATCTTAGCAAGCTCGGGAAAATGCCATCCATACCATTCTCTAACCCTCATGGCGTATGTGTTCAGTTCTTTGTCAAGATCATCAAGTAAACCGATAGCTTGGATAATCATGGTATCCACCTGACAAAAACTAAACCGTTAGGAGATGCAAGTGAAACAAAGACAAACACAGGAAACGTTTAATATCGGATAATCAAAGGCGAGTTCAATACAAAAGTTCCATAATTTAACACAAGTTAGCCTAGATCAGTTAAAAAATTCATATACTTGACATATCACCAAATAAAAAGACCAATATAATTAGTCAAGAACAGAAAGTACCTTGTCAGAACTAAACTTTAGCTTATATCTGGCAAGACTGTGAGACAGACCCAAGCTCATAGGTGCCAAGTCTTGATCACCCAACCCAGATATGAGTTCAGTAAACTGACTTCTAACTCCTCGTAGAAGCTCCATAACAGCATTGTTGTGAATGCAATCAATTTTCTGAATGAATTAAGAAATTTCATTAGAAACAAAACACAGACCAGACAGGAATATAAGGGTGTAATAATGGGAATTACAAACCAGTTTCTCCTTGATCACATTCCCAAGCTTTGAATCTGCCACAGCTAAGGTTTCACCTTGACAATTAGCTTTCAAAAACTTGCGCAGACCTTTGCTTGGAGCTCCCTCCAGCAATTTAGCCACAGCTTCGAGAGCTTCAGATGTGTTGTCAAACTTCTCAAAAGCTTTTAGCTTAACCATCTGGTACACCAAAAAAAAACATATGAGAAACTCAACACTAAATCTAGTTTCAGATGTTCTGAAACCAAACACTTTATTAGTGCATGAAGAAGCAAAAGAATTCACCTTTCGTGCTGAGTCTGGAGTGTCGAACTCTTTACACAAATCCTGCAAAAAAAAAAAGAAGTTAATCCAGGACTACTTTTAGAACAACAACAATAGACAAAGAACCTTAAGGAAGAGATAAGAGACTACAAAAGAATGAAGATAACTCACCTCAACGTTAGCCATCTTTCCTTCATCTTTCACTTTAAAGAGGGCAAAACCAGCCGCTGTCTCGTATAGCACTAAGACCATCTTCACAAAACTCTTAAGCTGGACCTGAAGAGAAAATTAAGACAAAACTTAAATCAGAACAGTAAAGATACGAATCAGAGTCACACTGATTAAACTAAAAGTTAACGTTTAGAGATCAAAAACTAGCAAGAAACAGCATTCACTATAAACCCTAATCCTACTTTTTTGATCACATAAGAAATACAGGAGAAAAAAAGAAACAGAGAGATAAACTACAAAAAGCCTTAAAACTGTGTCCGAGTATTCGAAACTCCACAATCTCTGGCAAGAATCGAAAAGTGAAACAGCATTCACCGTGAAGAGAGAGTAGGAGAGATATGAAGTACCTGATGAGCTAATCAAAGCAGCTGCGGAGAGAGAGGAAGGTGAAGAAGAAGACGGAGACGGAGAATCACTTAGGGTTTTAAGAGGGTGTTGTTGTTATAGCAGTTAAAGACGAGTCGGGCCTTCTTAGAACGCTGCGTTTTATAAGGGGTATTTCTATAACTTCCATAGTTAGGGTTTAGGTTTTCAGCTTAATGGGCCTAAATGGATTATTTAACCAGCCCGTTTATAATAGTAATGGATTATTTAACCAGCCCGTTTATAATAGTAATCCGTCGGCGTTTTAATCTTCTATTTCCCTTTGTTTCTCCGTGTAGTGTATAGAGATTTTTGTCTGGAAATTATAGAGCTCGAAGCTTCAAGTTCAAGGTATGGTTTCAAATTTACTCGTTGATTTTCTGGGTATAGAACTTTTTTCATAGTTGTATTCAAATTTATTTCGTATTTTAGCTCTGATTTTGCTAGATCTTCATCTGATTAGGTTCCGTAGATCCTGGAAATCACGAATTTGCGTGTTGTTTAGGGTTAAACTAAGTAGTTGTGTGATTAGTGTTTTGAGGAAGCTTCTTTAGTGTGAATGTTTACGTCGATGACCTAATTTTGCAGGGAAGTTATGGCTAGTGAAGATGAATCGATAGAACAAAAAGCTGCTGCTCGTAAAGAGGCACTTAATGCTCTAAGGGCAGCTCAGGAACTGTCTGAGACCAAGGAGGACGGAGAGGATGAAGCTGTCGAAGAAGAGTGAGTTTGCTTTCTTCTTTGCTTATTTTGTTTGTCTTGATTCCTATCTATAGTATTGGTTTGAAGAACAATTTGACTAGCACATGAAATTGTTAATGTTGCGTGTTGGCTATAGCATAACTAGGAGCTTCTCTTGCGCATTGATTTGTGAGAGAATCAATAATGGTGTTCTTGCAGCATCCATTACCATACAATTTTTTCCAATTTCAGTTGGCATTATGTATACTTTGCTTAGATGATTGGTTTTGTTGCTTGATTATTCGAGCGAAAGTCCCATTTTTTCCATTTGCGTACTGCTTATGCATTATCTTCGATTTTACAGTGGTCCAGCCATGAAGTTTAGAAACTATGTTCCCCAAGCTAAGGAGCTTCAGGATGGTAAACTTGCCCCACCAGAGTTACCCAAATTCGAAGATCCGATTCTTGCACTTCCACCTGCTGTGGAGAAGAAAGAGGTGTGTGACTGTTTTTCTTTTCTCTGTTCAAGGATCACCTAAAGTGTCTCTGTTTCGAATTATTGTTTGCTTTAGTTGTCTCTCTTAAGCTTACAACGAATTTATCATTGTAGGACCCATTTGTTAACATCGCTCCAAAGAAGCCGAACTGGGACCTCCGAAGAGATGTGCAGAAGAAGCTTGATAAGCTCGAAAGGCGGACTCAAAAGGCAATGTATAAACTCATGGGTAAGTGGCAACTGTATCTACATACTGATATCGTCTATGGAAGCTTAATTAAGCGATTTTAGTAATAATAAAGGATAGATTAAGACATTAGTGTGTGGTTCATGAGTAACACTTTGATGAACACTGAATCTGTTGGTAGTATGATACCAAATCATACAAGTCCAAAATAGAGTGATCTGTTTGTGTTTGTTTATTATGGAACTAACATATGCATTTTCATCATCTAATTGCAGAGGAGCATGAGAAAGAACGTGAGACGGCTGAAGCTGATGGTAACACCATAGAAAGTTGAAACCTGACGACACCATCAAAGAAACCACCACCGAACATTATATTCTACTCAATTTTGTATAACTGTTTAAGCATTCAAAGTGACTAGACCATAGGACTTGATTTCTCCTCGTGTGTAAAACCCTACTGCCATTGCCATAGACATAGTAGGTTTATGTTCTTGTGTGAAGAAAAAAAAAGTCGCAATTTATTCCGAGTAGAATTAAGTGTGGTCCTTTCTCTTAAATTTGGTTCGACATTGGTGTTAATCTAGTTTGATCATTAATTGGAACTGCGTTTTTTGGTTTGATTCGATTTACGTTGGTTTCTGATAACTTCGCTTAAGATGGAAGCATCCCAAACTAAAAACCAAATTACATTCTGATTCGGGCTAGATGGGTTTAGTTTTCCCAAGACTGTCGGGAGTCTGAGAAAACAACACAGAGCTCCTAAGACCTTTCTTCTCGGCATGTTGCTTCCACAGTGGATGTTGGAGTTTAGATACAACATTGGTTTATTTATTAGGGAACAATCAAAAATAGATACTAAGTTTTTTTTTTGTTTTGCAAAGCTCAAACCTAATGTACAAATTCAATAAAGCTTTCGACACCATCTCACCTAAAATCTTGGACCTTTATTGGTGCCCACTTCTCATGAATCCAAGCTCCAAAGAACAGAATTATTTCTCCAGCATGAAGCTGAGTAAAACACTAGGCCAAGGTAAACCAAGATCTATGCTTTTTGAAAGGAAAAGCAATGAAAAGCTATAGACTTCCATGTGATTAAATGCACCAGTAGACAGATCCCAATCTGTAGAGCAATAGATAAATATGGTGATATTCAATATCAAGGCTTCGATCAACATAGATTATTGTTCCTATCATTGTTTCAAACCAAAAAGAGCAATCTACAAAGGCTTTGGTATCAGGAGTTGTGAAAAGCTCACATGAAAAATCTACCAACTCAAGTATCTCTATTTTTTCTTTCTGATGAAAATACCTAATATGAAATCACCTTTCCAAGTAAAAACCGTCAAGTAGATGCAGCCGCTCCACAAATTTTATCTTGACAAACACACCAACATAATGCATTTTAATAAGTTTTCACCTTTTTCTAATATTTTACCTCAAAAGTTATCTAGCTATAGCCACTCTGTAGTTGAGAATTAGATCCTCAGGTTTCTTCCATATATATGCCCGTACAGTTGCTAAACTCATATCTGGAGATAAGACCTGAAATAATCACAGAAAAACAGCTCGTTCAGCCTCATACTGCAAACAGTTAATTGAGATCCGTGAAACGAATTCTCTAGGCAATCAAAAGTTGACCAATAGTTGGATCTCTTGAAGTCTGACTTGCCTGGTTATTACATAAGATCTCAATGGAAGGTCTAAGTTTCTGCCAAGGCTTTAATCCAGACTGCAACAATCCATTTCCTGCAAACAGTGGCTGAGGTTGTCCTCCTGAAACACTTGTTGCATCAAGAGCTAGACTATCCAAAGGATTGTCAAGGACCATCTTTTCCACAACGTAATTGGTAACCTACATAGACATGTAAGGAGCCAGTGAATAACAGAGAGAGCAAGCAAAACTACAAGTTCAATTTACAGAAATATGCACCTTGTGAACTCTTAAGATCCGGGGTGCACTAAGTTTCCCTAGTGTAACCACCTGCACAGATGAACCTTCACATGGATGCAGGAAGAAGCTTAATCTGGAAATTTGAAGAGCTTTCAAAGTCAGACATTTTATGGAAGATGTTTTATCTATTTATAAAAAAATGTAAAAACATATGTGATGAAAATGCTAAAGGTCCAAACTATTTTTTTGATTAAAGAACAAGGTAGTGCCAAATACTTTGTATTTTCTCTAGGTGGAAGGCGATTGTTCAAGACAGCATCCAAGCACCACAATGGGAAGTCCTTCTCATCTTCAGTTCCAGTATACTCGGTTATCTTCTTCCTCCATGGTCCACCTTGAGAACCCTCGGTTATGATGGAAGGAGGGGAGACGGAAGAAAACTCGAATGGAGGATACACCGGATCACTTGCAGCACTACTGTCTTCAGCTTTTGATGCACTTAGATTTTTTTTGGTATCTTTTACAGATAAAGTATCTCCAGAGATAAGAACTTGGGGTTTGGGTTTGTGTTTCTTCTTTGCCAGCCAGTGACCCAGCAGGCCTTTCAGTGTTTCACGAGCTAGATTAATCTACAAATCACATAATCCAATGACAAAATTAGGTTTCCTTTGACTAGGTTAGAACAAACAAAAGTCTAAAATATTCAATTAAGGTAACAGAGATCCATTAGTTATATGCAACAGTAAGATAATTGAGAAATTTCTGATTAGATTCAACATAAACTAAAATGCAAGCATTTAATCTACCTTATCATCTTCAGGTCGCCCAGAAACTTTAAGGTCTGCTGAATACATCTCAGCAGAGAAGCATTGTGGAGTTTCCAAATGTACAGATAAGCATCCAAGTCGTGTATCCACAGTAAACCATGATGGAATGCTTACCTAAAAAAGTAAATATGAGCAAGATATCAGTTAGGTAAACAAACCTGCTACTCTCACTAAAGATAAAGAATCATAACCTTTGAAAATAAAACAAGAGACTTACCATCTCAAACAGTTCTTCTTTCTTCTCCTCAAATGAAATCTGCAAAGATGGAAACAGATATATATTTCTCTGACTTAGTCTCCATTTGCATTTGGAGGTGAATGATAATGATATTTCAGAATTACAGCAGCAGATACATTAATCAATATTGAATCAAAAAAGATGTCTAGGTTCCATAGATACCTTTCCATAGTCCTCTACCACAACACCCCTAGTTATATCCCATAGTTTCACTGAGCCAGCTGCGTCCTGCAAGAGAAAAACCAAAAACATATCATTGACCCCTCTACAAAACTATCAATGGTGGTCTCTTACCAGAGTATTCAGAGAAATCTATTTTACCTTGGTTAAAATTTGCCTTTTATTATTCAAAATCTCATGTTGCACAATCGGGTGAGTTCCTGGAACAGTTATTGACGGCTCCTTGTAGGCAGGGGGCTGCAGACAAGCGAAAAGTTAACCACACTGAATAAACAAAGGTTAAACAGAAGCATTTACAGGAGGAAATTGTTTTGCTTACTGGATTTAGTCCTTCCAAAGACACCCTCGCCCTATTAAAAGACAAATTCCCAGCCAAGAATGAGCCACCTCGTTGAAAGACCTTTTGAGGACTCTGTACTTCGGCAGGCCATTTCTCTACAGAGGAGTCTGTAGTTGCAACCCATATACTATTATCTTGCAACGCTAATTGCTGAATTGGATGTTCCTTAGTGCACAGCAAAACACTCTCCCTTGTTGCCAAGTCTGTCAAGTATAACTGACGGAAACATAACACATAAATGAAATTCGAAAAGGAAGTTATACGCTGGAAGAGAACCAAAGAAAGAAGCAAGTTTGGTGTCTACTCACACATTGGTCTCTTCCACCGCTATAAACATGACTAAATGATGGAGTGCATGCAAGCGCCCAAACAGAATCTGTATGCACCGCATAGGTATGAAGACAACGCTGCTGACCTAGATCCCATAGTCTAGAAATGAATTTAGAACCAGTTAGAACTGAAATGATCACTATAACTTCAGCCAGTGGGTATCATAGTTATGAACTAATTCAGAAAAAATACAGACCTTATCATAGAATCAGAGGACCCAGACAAGCAAAACCTGCAGTCTCAAGGTGAGAAACACGAGGAAACTCAGTCAGTCAGAGAAAAAAATATGTACCAAAAGGACCCAAAATAAACCATTGATGGCATAATAAAAAAGAAAACTTACCTGCCAGTTGAGTCCAGAAGCAGCACTCTGACATTATCTGTATGCCCCCTCAGCTTCATAGTCTTTGAACCGGTTCTAGGGTCCCAGACACGTAAAACCTGCAATAAAAAGAAAGAACTGAATAGGATATTCAGAAATCAAAAACCCAAAAATTTCTAGGTTCTTGTTCTCAGGTATACTCTCTGCAACCTGGAGTGTACGAATACCTTCTCTGTTCCACCAGAGACGAGCATCGTTCCGGTATCATTCATCGCCAAAGCATACACAGACTCCTTATGGCCTTTGGCAATTGTTGGTGTGTACCCATGAGATGGAGATGACTGCACAGAGATATTGTTGCTCGAACCAACAGTTCTTAAACTTGTAACAGGTACATTTACACCATTTGAAGAAGAACTATCTTCATTAGCATCATTAGGTTTTGTAACTGGTGACAAAGCAGCTTCGATATCCCATATAAAAACCTCCCCACCAAGGCCACCAGATGCAACAAGATTACTCTAAAAGTTATACAATCAAGATAGAATCAGAATGTGATGGCAATGAAAAGCACATATATCCTACAAAACTTGCACCACCATACCAAGCAATTTTTTTTAGGTGAAACTATAAAGAAAAAAATGCATGAAGAATGACAAATTACATTTTTTGCAGCAACTGCCAAACAAGTAACATAGTCAGAATGCTGACGGAGGGTCCTCGTACAGACTCCATCTGATAAACCGTCCCACGTCTAGAGACAAAATAATTGAGCCGCATTTAGAAACCAACAAACAAAACAAAGTACAATGTTCGTTTTATACTGCTAGCAAAACAAATTCACAAACCTTGACCGTAGTGTCTGAAGAACAAGAAACAAGAGTGCTTTCACCAGCCAGAGCAGCGTCGTTCACCTGACCAGTCAACACGGGGGTTTGCAATTATTAGATGCACAATAGAACAGGATTCATCTCAGGAAACACAGAATCCTAATTACTGATCATCCCTATACTGTTAAATTTCAGTGTCAGGAAAACTATATACCCAGTCAACATGAGACTCAAACGTAGCTGAGCAAAAGGTAGCATCCTCGTCAAATGCCCATCTCTTGAGTGTACCATCACGACTTCCAGTGAAGAGGTAGCTTTGATCATTAGAAACAGACGACTTCAACACATCCAAGCAATTTATGCCAGCACAATGCTGCAGCGTGCACATAACATAAGAAGAACACCATCAGGATTGAGTTGAGAAGGAGATGTCTAATAACTTCAAACTATTTCAAGTCTTTTCTAGTTAAAAAGAATATGAAGGAACTAGAAAATAAAAATCAAACATAGAGTAACACAATTCCGGATGGCAATAAACCGTATTGGTGTAAAACAACCTGACCTTTGTGTCGTTGGCATCATTTAATACATAGGTAAGCTTTTTCTCTTTGCGAGTGCGAACAGAACCGCCATTACTGCCGGCACTTCCAACCCGGTGCATTTCAAAGTATCCTGAAAGGAGAACCAAAAAAGAAAAACAAGCAAGTGAGGGACAAGCAACCTTCTCTTCAAGCAGACTAGTTATCATCATCATCCAAAACAAAACAAGACCAAACCGAATATTGCTGCTAAGAAAAAAAGCTGGTAGTAGTAGAGTGATCAGTCTGAATCGAGAAGGAACAAGAGCCTATGGGACAGCCATAGAGATCCCCAGCTGAGACTAAGATTCTGTCTCTTAAGAGAATCTCAAATATTCCGGAGAAAAAAAAATCAACAATTATCCACATGGAATAACAGCTTATAAGCTCCCAAAATCCTCCATTGACTCATCAAAAGGAAAATAGTCGGAAGAAGAAGATCAAAATCAACAAGCCACACTCAATTTCGATGTAAAAGAGAGAGAGATTACAAAATCATCACTACTTAGCTATAAGACTCTCTTCACTCTTGATTCAAAAACGATCAATTTAACACCCATCCATTGAACATACACGATTAATTCCAACTAGTTGCTCAATTTCTAACAGGAGAACAGAAATTGAACAATATCTAAAAGATGAGAATAAAAAAAAGGTGGAATCAGTCGTAAACGAAATCATCAACATACCTTAAAAATCTGAACTTGAGATGAAATCGATGATAGTAACAACGTGATTCAGCAACCCAAAACACACACACACACACACAGAGAAACCCTAGAATCGATCGTTGGGCGCGGGAGTGAATAACGAGATTTGGGAATCGGATTGATCTAGAAAGTCGAAAGTTAGCACAAATTTGGAAAAATTGTTAATTGAAGAGTCAAGACGGACAAACAAAGAGCAGCCTTTTTTCCAAAGGCGTGATGGCGTTTGAAGAATTGGAAGAAGATGAAGAAGAAACCAAAAAAAAAGTGTTTTTTTTTTTTCCTTCAAGGAAACCACAAAACTCTCTTCTCTCAAAGGCTCGAGACTTGGTAAAATCAGAGCCCATAAAGAACAAAATAGCGTTTTAGTAAATAAAATCGAAATATAGTTTTGGGATTGGATAAGATTATATAAAAAATCCTCTTAGGGCTGTTATTTTCTTATTGGATAAGTGACTTAACTTAAAGTTAATTTAGATTTTGACCACTCAAAAGAAAATTAGCTATTGAGATTTAATAAATATCTGCTAAAACCACAAATAATCCTTACAAAATTTGTATGCATTTTATTTTCAATAAATCTTAGTAGTTAGTTCATCATATACAAGAATCATTCACATATGACATATTCATATTCTTTTTCTTTTTTTTTTTTTGGTGCAAAACACTACTCATATTCAACCTCTTATTTTTCATCTTTTTCTAGGATTAATGTTGCCGATTAAAATCAAAATATAATAAAAGATTTTTCTATGATTAATTAAGACGCTGCATTAGAAAATCAGTGTCCCACTAAAAAAGCATAAGTCAAGGGGATCAATATAGACGATTAATTTTACAAGACAGAATTGGTAATTAGTAATTACAAAACTATTGAATAAAATATTCTTACAAAGAAAAAAAAGGAAAACTTTTTACAGTTTTACCGTTGATCGTGCAATACTATTATTGGTAAACTAACTCAATTCCACTAGTAGTTTCCTTAAGCAGAGTTTCCTTAAGCAGAGAGAGTCTTTCTTCATCAATGGCGTTTTTCTCCTCTTCTTCTTCTTCTTCTTCATCGTCTCCGGCGATGCAGAAAGGAGTCTTCGTGTCCATGCCTGTACTCGTACTCTCCGTTTCGTTTGCAGCTGCTGTCTTCTTCCTCATCTCGTCTTCTTTCTCGTCTTGCTCCTGTCCTGAATCTTTATCTTCTTCCCGGAACGACGCCGTTGAAGCTTCCGTCGGTGGAAGCGGCGGTGATTTGAGATTGGAGGAGAGGATATCGCCGACGCAGGAGGATATTGAGTGGGTTAGAGATCTGATTAGATCCAACGGTTTGCATATGCAGAAGAATGAGCTTCGAAAAGGGATTAATCCTCGCACTAGAGATCAACAACTCGCAGATCTGAAACAGTAATCATCCTCTCTCGCGATCTTCTTTTTTACTTACTTTGAGTTCCAAGCGTTACAGATTCAAGCTCCGAAACTTGAGTGGCTAGTAAATTTCTTGAGGTTCCATTTGATGTTAGCTTAGTGATTAAAGTTTGGTTATTGCTATATCAATCTCAAAATGTCGGAATGCAAAGATGGAATTGATGATATATATATATATATATATATATATATGTATGTGAATTCACTAGCTTTATGGCCTCTTTAAGTGATTAGAAAGCGACATTGTTCTCAGTTTTTGAATCCATATCTGTAAGGTAATGGTTTAATGTTACTATGTTGGGATCAAGATCCTATGTATATCTAGTGAGAGCAAAGGATCTGATTGCTGCTTAGTGATTTAGCTGTGGATTGTATTTTTATAGAATTGTTTTATCAATGTAGGCTCTTTGACGAGATCCTATAATGTTCTGCTAATTTCTTGATTCTTAATAGTCACTGACTTTGCATAACCAGTTGTTAAATTATCATTTCTTATTCTGTTTTTTATAATCTGAAGATTTGAGCTTTCTCTGTGTTGGCTTTGTCTGATTTCACTTCCTTGGAAAATCAGGTACAAGGGTATATCCCATTACGAAGGAGATGAAGCAAACAACCACACAGCTCTTCCATGTCCTGGTGAGTTACTAGTTGAGCAGCATCACAGCAACTATGGTGAACCGTGGGCAGGTGGTCGCGATGTATTCGAGTTCTTGGCTGAATCATCCAATCTTAAACCAAACTCTCGTGTTCTTGAAATTGGATGCGGCACGTTACGTGTGGGTTTGCATTTCATCCGCTATCTCAATCCCCAACATTTTCACTGCCTTGAAAAGGACGAACTTTCTCTAATGGCTGCTTTAAGGTACGAGCTTCCATCTCAAGGACTTCTACATAAACGACCTCTTATAGTCAGAGGCGATGACATGGAATTCAGCAAGTTTGGTTCAGATACAACCTATGATCTGATATACGCAAGTGCAGTCTTTCTCCACATGCCTGATAAACTCGTGTGGACTGGACTCGAAAGACTAGTAGACAAGTTGAAGCCCTACGACGGGAGAATCTTTGTGTCACATAACGTAAAGTTTTGTTCGCGGTTAGGACAAGACAAGTGTTCGCAGAAGCTAGCAAGTTTAGGACTTGAGTATCTTGGAAAACAAACACATGATAGCCTGCTGTTTAATCACTACGAGATCTGGTTCGGGTTTAGACGGTTCAAAACATAAAGCCGGTTGAAGTATTATTGTGAGTGTATTTCGGTTTTCTCTACACGCCATTGCTCTCCATTGTCAAGACTTTATGGAGGTTTAGAGGTTGTTTTGGTGAACAAAGGGAAAGACTCTCTACAAAAGCGGTGAATTAGAAAGATTGTTCTGTATCAGGTTACTTTAATTTTTGTGTTTGTGGTCAGGGAGATACATGTATTGTTTATATACAGTAGTAGCCAAATGCTATAAGAGATGAGGCTAGATTCTTTTGTTTGTAACCAAAGACAAATTCTTTTTTCATATTTTGTAAGTTGTTACCACTTGTTTGTTTTTCAGTAATTTGATATAATGTCAGCAATAATACTGCAAAGAAAAATAAACTCCACCTGAAATTAGCATTCAAGAGACGAAGACAGTACCATTTTCTGCAACAAGAAGTAGAAAATACGACATACTAGAAGAACTAAGACCATCAGACTCTCAAATATAGACCAACCTCAATCTAAGATAATGGGGAAATCTTTCCTTGACCCATCTTTATCTTCAACCTCACCAGTTTTACCACAATCCTCGCTTTGTTTTTCTGTTTCTTCAGCTTCCTTACGGATAGATCGATCATGCTTGAGTATAGAACTGGGGATAGCAGCAGGGTCTAGCTCGAAAGAACCAACAGGAACTCCCTCTTTCTCCTCTCCATTCAACCTAAATGACGGCACTTTGTGAGAGAATCTTTGCATTTCCTCTGGTGTGATCATGAATGAGATGACTCCATGCTGCCCAGCTTGTTTATAGACCGATGCAAATCCTTGAACCTTCCCTAAATAGGCCACTCCAACACCTAGACAATCGTCGACGTTGACTAGAACTTCCACAAAGTCGTACCTATAAGGAGGCTTGTGCTGTTTCCGGTTATTGTTCCAGCTTTTGCTCCAGTCTCTGAAAAGAGCCCACGTTTCGCCTTTACTCGGATTCACAGCAATGAAGTGTTTGCCACGTATGATGGGATGTATCTCATGGGAAAAGGCCAAATGGCTTTTTACGGTTTCTGTATTCCCCCATTTGAACCTACCGCAAGCAGCAAGAACAGATTCCTCATCTTTAGGTTCTAACCATGTCACTTGAAGACTCGACTGACACTTGTTAACTTTCTTGATCCGACCATAACACCTAGGCATTGAATCTATGTTATCATATAGAGCCCATACTTGACCAGCCATGATAGAGCTCATTGTCTTGCTGAAATCATTGAACTCTGAATCAACAACACACATTAATGGCTCATGGTCCTCATCATTGTGATGTGTTCCTCTAACTATGGAGACAACGACTTCTTCAATATCTTCTTCATGTGCTTCACGAGAAGATGTAGAAGCTGAAAGTACAGAAGCAGAATCTTTTTCCTTGTCTTCATCATTTTGGTTGTGTTGTGTAAGAGACTCAGCATCCAATGACGGCCCAGATTCAACCCTAGTTCTCTTTCGAGTCCCAGCTTGTATTGATCGTTCTTGTACTTCTCTCTGTTTCAATTCCAGCTCTTTCTCCCTTTCTCCAAGTTCCTTCTCCCTTAGCTCAAGAAACTTAATCTTAACTTCCACATCTCTGGCTTGTGCTTGTTGTATCAGTTGAAAGTTCTCTTCTTTCTTCTCCAGCTCAGTCGATTTCTCTTTGATGGTCTCATTAAGCAACCTAAGCTCATTCTCCCTCGCTTCAAGTTGCTTAAGAGATGTTTCAATCAGCTCAGTCTCCATTCTCATTCTCTCAGACTCTGTTGTTTGCTTCAGATCAAAGGCCTTCACTTTCATATCTAAATCACAAGTCTTGGCATCGATCGACTTGGAAAGCAAAGCAACCTCCTCTCTCCTCGCTTCAACCTCTCTCATAAGCTCTTCATGCTTCAGCTTCATCGAACCCTGAAGCAATTTCTCATGTGCGTTAAGCTGAGCAACCACCATTTCTTCATTCTGCTTCTCAAGAACCAATCTCGCCACATTTTCTTCCAGAAACCGTTTCAAATCAGATTCAATTTCAATCTTCATCGCTCTCTCTTCAACAAGCTTAAGACGCTCTTCCTTCTTCTCCAGCTCCAGAATCTGAGTTTTTAGAGATGCCTCCTTCAAATCCACTTCCATGGCTCGTTGCTTTAGCAAATCCAATTCCTCATCGATTTCTTCCCACCAAGGCGAGAACTCAAGAACTGATGAAGCTTTCTTCTGAATCTGTTCTAAGATATTACGCAACTTGTCCATTTTTTTATCAACTCCCTCTAAATCACTGTCCACTACCATAAGATCATAAGCAGAAACCCTAAGTATTCAAAAAATCAAAGGAAAAGAAGAAATCAAAAAAAAAATCCGTCATGAAATATAAACCATCTCAGACATTCACGTGAAGAAATATAAACACACAACAGTAAACGGAAGCTTCCAGAGAAAGAAGAAAACAAACAAAAAAAACCCAGGAAAAAAAAAAGTAAACCTTTTTCGAGAATGATCTTCAGTTTGTGCAGCCGCCGGTTCCTGATCCGGCGGGTTGCTTCTGAAAGTGAAAGGTTGGGAATTTTCCGGTTCCATTACTAGTTGCTGTAAGACTTGAGTTTTTGAGCTCTAGGAAGTAGAAAGACTAAGAAAGTTTGCTTCTTTATTTCCGTTAGACACAGAGCAAATTTGATTTCAAATTTGAAAACAAGAGAGAGAGAGAGAAGATGATTGATTGATTTTTACTGAACATAGAAAAAATGGAGGGAGAGCTGAGCTCAGAAAAAGTTGTAGCATACACGTATCGGGACAAATATGTACCCCCTTTGATTTACAGCCGTTGGATTAAATTATGAGCAACCGTTGGATTACTTATAAGTCAGATTTTGTTTGACCAGAGTCTCCAATGATTTTGTAGCCGTTCGATTTCTTCTATCAGATGAGATTCACGAGATGCCATGGCCCATGGAAGAGATAAGTTTCGTAAATGATCAATCACTTAAAGGGCTTCATAAGATGAATAAGCCCATTAACGTTTAATAAAAGAAAAATAGTAAGCCCAATAGATATAAACTAACTACCTTAAGAAGTTTAGAATTTAGAAACATTCATCATCATTCAAGAGAAAAAGGCATGTCCAAAAGGATCACATCAATTCACAGTACCATTTTCTGCAACAAGTAGCCATAATCTATATATACATTTTTGGATGATTTTTAGCAAATAAATCCTGGAGTTGGAATGTATTTACGGATGAATGCCATTGGCATTAATTATTTAAATTTGAAAAATATTAATTAAAGATATTACCAACACGATTTCGAGAATCATAAATTCATATCTTCCTTAATTTTCTGAGTCATTAATGTGATAATTCTTTAGGAAATATTTCTCTGTAAAAAAAAAAATCCACATTAATGAAGGCATTAAAATCGACACTAACAATTAAATTATTTAGATATTCAATTATTTTAAGATTCTTATATCTTATTTGATATTTTTTTTAATATCTCATTCTTTAATTACTGCGTTTAAAATTTATTGGTTGTTACCTATTTTTTGGTGAAATTTATTGGTTGTTACTTAATAAGTAATTATGGTGCGTTTATTTTAGTTAATATCTAATTTAAAGGATTTGTTTTCTTTTATTATTAATAAACGAATAACATGTATAGAAATAAAAGATTTTTCTTGCGACTCTATAATAAAAATATTAAACTCTTATTTTCTACATTTCTTACACATAATATCCTCTTATTCAATAACAAAAAATATATATTGCATATTTTTAAAAATATTTATAATATTTAAATTATATAAAAAGTTTGTAATAATATTATTTCAACTCTATACAAATTTAATATATATGTATATATATCTTATGGGAACCATTTAAAAGAAATTTTTAAATTGACTTGAATTATATAGCTTTTAAATAAAAGTATTATTAAAAAGAAAAATAACTAAATGATGTTTAATTTCACGGGACGGGTAATATGATAGGACGGGTTTGGGTTGATATTTATAAAAGATAGTATACCACGGGTGAAATCCTAAAATTAACAATCAAAATAATCTATCAAACAAATTACATTTTGATTTTTTTAAGAAAATATAGCCCCGCGGTGTACCGCGGGTTAAAATCTAGTTTGATTAGTAAAATACTAAATACGTATTAGACGAACTATAAGACCATCAGCGTATCAGACTCACAAATACATAGACCAATCTCAATCTAAGATAATGGGGAAATCATTTCTTGACCCATCTTGATCTTCAACCTCACCAGTTTTAAGTGTCACTAAGGAAAGTCTACGATAAGTGTTAACCAAAAAAAAAAAAAAAGTTCAGGATAAGTAGGATAGGTATATTAAAAACAATTAATTTTAGGATAATTAATGATACTTTATATTTGAGGATTAAAGAAAATTATATTTATATACACTAGGATGTGATTGTATGTTTGATTAATAGTTCAAGATACTGTATGACTTGTTTTTGGGGATTAATTATATATGATCTTGTAGATTGGTCCTATGTTTACTGTGAGGAGAAATACCAAAAAAAAACCTTGTAAATGAGAACAGAAAACAGAAATCCGAGAGAATAATAGAGCGATGATGATGAATAGTCGTCGTAATAAATAAGTGTAACATCCATATGATCCATCTACTCGTTTATGTACTTGGTCTAAAAAAACAAAAGCTAATTATTAAAGAAGTTAATAGTGATAAATGAATAAAACAAATTGAGGGGAAAGAGATAAAAGGTTAGAGGAAAATGACAAAGAATTATTAAAGAAGATAGGGACTGGTGAGGTGATCAAATTGAAACCCTAATAATAGGACAAACCACTAAATTATATATTCTATAAAATCAAAAAAAAAAAAAAAAAAAAAAGAAGAAGTAGAAACTAGCTGTTGTCCATAGATGTTGACCGCCAAACTCTAATGCTTCCAAATTTTTTTTATTTATCATACTTTTGCTATAAACCTTTGGTATTTTACAAGCCACACGCCTCTTCCTATCTTTTTTTGATGGAAAAAAATATATCTAATTCGGAAATTTTATATATTAATGCGTACTATCTTCTGTCTGACTAACTAAATAAGTAAAACGGTAAGACCAAGAAAAAAATACATAGTTTAATGAATAATGACGACTATGAACGTTTGGTTCACTCTTTATTTGATATCATAGTAAAAGTTATTCTCTTGTTTGGTTCACTATTTCTTATGCTTTTGTGTCCATCGGCATTCACATATGCACATACAAGTTGTGTTGAATGTGGATAGTTATAACTTATATTCACATCGGCATTCACTATTTCTTATGCTTATATATATATATATACTATTTGGATGTTTTACTTTTTATTGTTCAAAGAAAAAAATCAATTATATGGTTTTACCTAGTTGACTAATTTCAACATAATTTACCTTAGATATTGTATAGAAGATTACCGACATTACTTTTAAATTTTTCTTAATCGTTTTTATACCGACATTGCTTTTATTTTTCTTAATCAAAACGTTTTACCGACATTACTTTTTAGATGAAATTTCACGAGCGAGATCGTGACACTCAACACATAATATTAAAGATCTGGGATAGAGACAGAGACTAGTAGAGTAGGCAATAAGAAGCACGTTGAAAAGCAGCTGTTAGCCATTTTCAGCACCCAATCGTCTCATTTAACTAAACAATTCACTAGTTAATTGTTGTTTAGTATGCACGCATATTCTCAAGATATACTTAATTATATATACCCATATATATATATATATATATATATTTGTTACAATTATACAGCATATGATTATTAAGGACCATGCATGCATGGTTTTATAGACTATTGATCAGACGAGTTATTTAGCCAATAATTCTACGTAACTCTTAATTACGAATAGTTTTTCGATAAACAAATTTTTTATGTAAAACCATATAATTGATTTTAAAAGTTAAAGCGATCAGTATAATTACTAAAAATAGTCATATGCTTTTTCGACAGTTACTCGACTTACCCTTTTAATTACCAAACGGGTTTACTTGACATAATTATACTTAGCTAATTTTTTGTCGTTATTTAGCTAATTTTTTGTCGTTACTTAGTTAATTTTTTGTCGTTATTTGGGAAGAGTTACAAGCAACAAATGACATAATGATAGACACTCTACACAATTTTAAATGCTTTTTTCCGGCCCATAGTCTTAAAAAGTTATTCCACGAATAAATTGACACATGCTCTGATTAAAAAAAAGGTTCAATTAACTAATGAATGATATATCATCATTATACAAAAGTTGTGAAATCTAATTTATACTATTTTCAAATCGAATATGCATAGTATTGAATATTGATGAAGATTGAAGAATATACTACATCTTTTAACAAATTCTTCATTTTCGAGTTTTTTTTTTTCCTGAAAAAATATATTCTCTTTTTTAGTGTTAGTGACACTTTGAAAGAAATATCAATAAGAATTTTAAAAGAGTTAAAAAAAAAAAAAAAAAGTAAGAAAGTTTTTTTTATTATTATTAATTTTTGTTTTGAGGCCCACCCATGACCCAACTCCTCACACACAACACCTCCCTACTCATCCCTCGACGCGTCCAAACATATGCGCGCACGTTACGCCACACGTCCCTAACGATGCTAAAATACGCAGATATTCCTTATCCTCCACCTCTTGGCGGAATATATATCTTTTTCTTTATTTTTAAGCCTTTTGTTTTATCCCAGTTTTTTTCTAATCACTCACTATTAAACCCCATTTTGATCTCTCAAGTTTTCAAAAGCAGGAGATTTTCCTTTTCAAGAAAGAGAAATTTCACTAATCAAAGTTGCGAGCTTTCACTTGTCGACTTGAAAATTCTCGTCCTTTTTACAGAATTCGATCTGGGTTTTTGTTCTTGATTAGTAAAATAACAAAAGGGGGGTTTTCAGAAATGGCTGCGAGCGATGAAGTTAATCTTATTGAGAGCAGAGTAAGTTTGTTGCTTCTTTTTTTCTGGCTTTAATTTTGTTTTTTAGTTTCTAAGTATATATTCTCATGTTTGCAATTTTTGGGGAAAATTTTATCAGTGATTTTGACATGGGTCTCTTTCGATTTCTGGTTTAATTCTGTTCCTGATGTTTTTTCGTCTTTTGCTTTTGTGTTTGAGCTTATGTAGAATGATTTATAGTGTTTTGATTGTTCTTTTTTTCAAAAAACAGAAATTGAAAGCTTTAGGATTTCAAATCGTTTGAGGTGATGAAACGTGTCGTTAGTTTGATAGTGGTCTCTGTGCTTCTCCTTGGCGTCTCTGTCTTCTTCTGTTTGATTTTTAATCTGAGTGTTTAATCAGATTTTGTTATTCAATTTCACACTTAAATTCAACCGACTCTTTCTTTGATTGGATTCTACTATGTAGTGTTAATCAAAAAAGTTCGAATTTTGAGTTTTGTGTTTGATAAAGACTCTCCTTTGATGCTTGAATTGAATGCAAAGCACTCTTTTTGTGTGGTTTGTGTATGATAAGCTTAAGCCCTTTCATTGATCTCTCTTGTTAATGCGTTTATCTCATCTTCTATTGGTGTTCTCTGTGGTGGAACTAAGTAATCTGCAAATTTTGTGTGTTTGATGCAGACAGTGGTTCCTCTCAATACATGGGTTCTAATATCCAACTTCAAAGTAGCCTACAATATCCTGCGTCGCCCTGATGGAACCTTTAACCGACACTTAGCTGAGTATCTAGACCGTAAAGTCACTGCAAACGCCAATCCTGTGGACGGGGTGTTCTCGTTCGATGTCTTGATTGATCGCAGGATCAATCTTCTAAGTAGAGTCTATAGACCAGCTTATGCAGATCAAGAGCAACCTCCTAGTGTTTTAGATCTCGAGAAGCCTGTTGATGGTGACATTGTCCCTGTTATATTGTTCTTCCATGGAGGTAGCTTTGCTCATTCCTCTGCAAACAGTGCCATCTACGATACTCTTTGTCGCAGGCTTGTTGGTTTGTGCAAGTGTGTTGTTGTCTCTGTGAACTATCGGCGTGCACCCGAGAATCCATACCCTTGTGCTTATGATGATGGTTGGATTGCTCTTAATTGGGTTAACTCAAGAGCTTGGCTTAAATCCAAGAAAGACTCAAAGGTTCATATTTTCCTGGCGGGGGATAGCTCGGGAGGTAACATTGCGCATAATGTAGCGCTAAAAGCGGGTGAATCAGGAATCAATGTTTTGGGGAACATTCTGCTGAATCCTATGTTTGGTGGGAATGAGAGGACGGAGTCTGAGAAAAGTTTGGATGGGAAATACTTTGTGACAGTTAGAGACCGCGATTGGTATTGGAAAGCTTTTCTACCTGAGGGAGAAGATAGAGAGCATCCAGCGTGTAATCCGTTTAGCCCAAGAGCGAGAAGCTTAGAAGGATTGAGTTTCCCCAAGAGTCTTGTGGTTGTCGCGGGTTTGGATTTGATTCGAGATTGGCAGTTGGCTTACGCGGAAGGGCTCAAGAAAGCGGGTCAAGAGGTTAAGCTTATGCATTTAGAGAAAGCAACTGTTGGGTTTTACCTCTTGCCTAATAACAATCATTTCCATAATGTTATGGATGAGATTTCTGCGTTTGTAAACGAACGTTAACACGGTGTTAGAGAGAGAAGGTTGTTTTAACAGAGCCAAGACATCTTTCAAACTAACAAACAGGTGAATGTATTGCCTGTGGATTCTCTCGGATAGTTTTGTTTTTGTGTTTAGTATCTAAGTGTGTGGCGGTTTGCGGAAGCCTTTGTGATGACTGTTTAAACGCTGGATTCTGAAACGCTAAAGCTTGTGGAAGAATAGTGAGGCGTTTAGAGACTTGGAAAGGAACAAAGCAGTAGTAAAAATTTCTCCTTTGTGTCTGTAATATTTGGCCTTTAGCTTTTAGCCTTGAGTCTTTTTATTAACTAAAAGCTGAATTTTTTCGGCATGGGAGTGGTAATTAAATATAAATATTTCAAGAATGTAATGTTTTATACAAATTGTAATGATTTTGGTAAATGTCAGGTTTGCAGTTGGTATTGTTGCTCCTCTTTTTCATTGAACTCTAATAGATTTTACAAAAATAAGCATTGCCTGTTTTTTTCCCAATCTTGTTAAAACAACAATAAATCTTTAATATTGTGTGTTTCAAAAAGCCAAAAGGTATAAAAAGATTTTTGTTTCGACCTGTGAGGAATCTTGGTACAAATGATGAGAAACAGCTAAAGCTTTGAGGAAACAAGAAAAACGAGAGAAATTAGTTTGTTCAAAAAGACAAATGTACAAAATAAGTGGAGTCCACCTTACTTAAGACCATATATGAAATTGACCAAGAGTACGCAAACTCTCTTTCACAAAAGAAAATGTGATAGGAAGAATGTGGCAATACTTGCCTTTGGATCATGATCTACTGTATGAAATTATTTCTTTTACATGATAAAAGTTTCTGTACTATATTTATATTTCATATTATAGTTGCAGAGACCTAAACAACATTATTTGCAAGGTAGGCGTAAAAAGCTCATTTGATAAAACAAACTCGAATGAGATAAATGTCATGATTGTAGTTATGTGGCAAAACCATTCTGAGACGTTTAACGAGTCCTAGCGGCATAGGCAAAAGATGCAGCAGCAAAAACCGTTGTTACAGACGAAACGAGAGTCCAGAAGTTCTGCTTCTTGTGTGCCTCTTCCGTTGATTGTTTCATGATCTCAGCTTCTTTCTTCATTTCCTCGATTATCTCCTCTTTGTTTTTGAACGCTTTCTCTATCGACTCCAGCTCCACCGCGTAGGGTTCAGTTCCAATTTCTCGCTTCTGTTCCTCGCTAACCAATCTATCTTCTCGGTTCTCTAATTGGGACAGCATAGATGCAGCACTCTTTAGCATCACCATGCTGCGTTTTGCATCCATTCCAGCTGATTCTAGTTCTGTTTTCAGAGCATCCATAGCTTTTTTGAGCTCTACAAGCTCCTTTTCAAGGATAGCCTTTTCGCTTTTCAATGATTTGGATTGACTCTCCAAATCATTCTTCGCTGAGAATAAACTCTCGCGCTCAATCTCAACTTTCTCAAGCTCTTCTAAAGTTTTTGCAACCATCTTCTCTGATTTTAAAACCTCTGCCTTAAGATCCTCTCCATGTCTCTTCTCCTCATCAAGTGCCTTATCAGCTTCTTCTCTCTTGAGCTCAACTTGCGAAAGAGCATCGCTTAGCTGACCAACTTTGCAGCTAAGCTTGTCGTTAGTCTTTATTTGGTCATCACAATCCTTTTGTAGCACAGCCACAGCATGAGTTAGCTCATCAGCCTTTTGATTTAGCTCAACCAGCTTCGCCTCCTGACTAAAAATACGCTCCTCAAGCTCAACTTTCTCCCGAGACAACTGGTCAATCAACTTCTCCTTATCAGATGACTGCTCCTTGACCATTTCCATCTGTTTCTCAACCAAATTCTTCTCCTCCAATAACCTCTCAAGCTCAGATTCCTTGATTGTCATCTCTTTCCCTAACACATCAATTTCCACCCTCATTCCTCTCTCTTTCTCCATAGACCCATCAAGATTCTTCTTTAACCCGGTAACCAAATCCCGCAAAACCTTATCTTCCTTTGTCAAATTCCGCACAGTCTCATTCAACTTGACTAACTTTCTCTCCAATTCCTCGATTTCTCCCTTTTGTTCAATCTTTACAATTTCCATGTCATTCTTTTCACTCAAAAGCACTTTGATCTCTCTCTTCAATCCATCAATCTCATTCTTCTTCTCCTCCATTATCTTCTCCAGACCAATCTTCCCTTTGTTTACCCCTTCAATAAACTCTTCTGTAATCTTCCTCTCATTCACTAATCTATCGTTTTCAGACTTTAATTTCCCAATCACTAGCTCCAAATTGGATTCTTTCTCCTCCAACCGAATCACACAAGCCTTCAATAGATTCACCTCCTCACACTGCAAATCAAACCCACTCTTGATTAAGTCCCTCTCAACACAAACTTTCCTCAACTGTTCCTTCTCAATCTCCACCCTGCCTATCAGCTCAATCGCTTCCCCTTTCAAAACCCTAATCTCACTCTCTCTATCACTCTTCTCCTTTACCAACCTATCAACTCCAACGCCAATCTCTCTAAACCGGCTCTCAACAAAATCAATAACCAGATCCAACTCAATCTTCAACCCCAAATTCTCATCACTCACCTGTTCCAACTCGTCACGCAAATCCATTTTCTCCGACCCATAACGAGCCAACTCGGTCTCCAATTCATCCTTAGCCTGAACGAGAGAATCGATCTGGTTTCTCTTCTCCATAGCCTGTTTGAGAAGCATCGCGTTAAGAGACTTCAAGTTCTGGAATTGCTCCTCCGAAGAGTCGTGTTCTTCCATGGAAGACTGACGGCTGAGTGCCGTGGCTTTCTTGTCAGTCTCGGGTGCTTTCTGGTCATGGTGCTGTTGTCGGTTATCATCATTAGCGGTGTCGTTACTGTTACGCGACGCTTTCTTCTTGGCCATTGTTTTGGGGATTCTCGAAGGTCGCAAAAAAGTGGTGGCGGAGATTAGGGTTTTTGGGGATTTCGATGGTCAGCGTGTAGAAGAGATAGAGAGACGAAACGCTTTTGGGGGTAAATTTGCAAATTCAAAATTCAGGGCCCAGATTTTAAGATATACTTTTTTTTTTTTTTTTGGTAAGAGATTTTAAGATATACTTTATCTTATCATCATCACTCTTCTCTGTTTTTAGATATTTTTCGTAAATCTAACAACGTTGCACGTGACTGCCACGTGATTTCATACTAAATCAAAATCATATGAAACCGAATTTAAGAGGAAGTAAACCGGTTTTAATTTGGTTTGTTCCACTCCCATCCATTAAAAATTTCAGCTATTTTTTTTTATGTATGAAATGAAACCTTATCCATATTCTAGTTTTTTGTAATTTTTTACGATGAGTTACATTCACCAATGAAAGAAACCAAAATAGTTTCACATAATTGTAATTTTGATCAATTTCAAGAAGCTAAAGCAATCTCTCGAATGCGATCAAGATCTCCCAAGTACTTTGTGGAGTTATATTCTACACTATCTAATAATTCTTCTGAATACGTGCGTTGCATCATCTTTATCTTGGCTTCTCTTGGAGTCATTACGACACCTTCGTGACCTAGTAGTAATTCCACAACCTGGATACATTTAAGAAACAGAATAACCGATCAACCGGATTCAAAAACGGTCGACCACTATTAGACTGGACTTAGCTGCTAGCTAATTACACAAGATAGAACTAGATTAATTGTTAGCTTGTAACGTATAGAGATATTTCAGAACCGGAAAATATGTATAGCTCAAGACCGGAACCAAATGTTGGTCTACAAGAACTTGACCACTTTCACATCTAAACCGGGATGGAATTACATTGCACCTGGCTCATCCGGGGTCGTAGAAGAGAAGACTGATCGATGCATAAAGAAGCTGTGGAAGTTAACCGGATAAGCTCTTCTCTGTTATACTCATCTCCAAGAGACGGATCCACCAATTCTCTTATAGCTTTTTTCTCTAGCAACGGCTTAGCCTGTGACCATTATAAGAAAAAAGGAAACATAACTCGTACCAGACTGATAAAAGGATTGTGAACCGGCCCGGTACTTAGCCTCAAATGTCAAACTCACCCATAAGACAAGGCTCTGCTGAGACTCGTCAAGAGCAGGGTGGCCCGTTATGAGCTCCAAGAGGAGAACTCCAAAGGCAAAAACATCTGTCTTCTCGTCTACAATTCCGTGCATGAAATATTCTGGTGCAAAGTACCTAAACCATTGTCCAACCAAAAATTCTCCATTAAACCACACAAGAAAACCTCAAAAGAATTTCCTAAATAGGTTTTCAAATTGTTACCCGAATGTTCCCTCGAATTTGGACACGTTATGGTGTGTCAATTGTTTGGGAAGCCATTTGGCTAACCCGAAATCGCAAATCTGTGGTTGAAAATCTTCGGTGAGAAGAATATTATCGGCTTTGATGTCTCGATGAATAATTCGTCTTTGACAACCCTCATGAAGATACACTAGTCCATCTGCTGTTCCTAACGCTACATTGTAACGTCTGCTCCAAGTCAGCTTATATTTCGATGGTCCTGCAAAAATTAAATATTTAGATCCGATAAGCTTAAAAGTTCGATATATATTTACGTTAAGTTTAGAGGTGGACATATAAACCATGGAGGAGAGAGCCTAAGCTTCCAAGAGGAGATAGCCGGAACACGAGATGCATTCCACCCTCGATACAACAACCGATGAATTTGGCTGTGTTCGGATGATCAACATGAGCTATTATCCCAAGTTCCGATAGAAACTCGGCTGTTTGCTCATCCGGTGTGCCTTTCGTCAGGCGTTTCACAGCGATTAGCTTTCCTTCCGGTAGAATTCCCTGGTATACCTCAGCATAACCGCCTCTTCCAATAATGTTTTCTGCATACATTTAGAAGTGTCGTTTTGATCGCAGTAATAGTAGCAACCAAACAAACAGTCCTTCAAAAAAACAGAGTATATTGTTATAAGAATAATAACTTGATACCTGGACTGAAATTGTCAGTTGCAATTTCGATGTCAGAGATTGAGAAGTTGTGGAGAGATGATTGGAAATCGTAGATATCGTGAAGGACCATACCATCGATGTGTGTTTTGTTGCTTTTGGAGATCGATGGGGCGGCGCCACTTAATGGAGGAAAGGAAGAGAGGCGTTTCATGGATCTGCGTTTCCATAGCTTGAAGAATTTTCCCCAGTTCGAAGATGCTCTGTGATTCTTGCACTGTGCGTCTGTGTCTGCATCTGCGTTATCGCTAGCTTCTCTGTTTGGAGGAGGGTCGTCAGAGGAAGAGGAAGAGATTGAGGAACGGGTTAAGCAGGCTTCTAAGGCTCCTCTCGGTGATTTAGGGTCTTGCTTCTCTTTCTCGACCTCTAGACATCTTAGATCTGAGAGGACAAGGGTGAGAAAACGTTGGAAGAAGCTAGGTTTCTTGGTTTACAAGCAATGAATAAGAAAACAGAGGACAAAAGAACAAAGAAACAGAGTAAAAGAGGAGCTAGGTTTTACCGTGAGCTGAAGCAGAATTCAAAAGAAAAGCGTTGGTTCTTTTATGTTTTGTCGTATGATTCATATCGTTTGAATCTTCGTCAGTGACATAACTTGAATATTTAGAGTTGTACCTGCCTCGGAAGATTCAGATTAAAAGAACAAACTAAACATGTTGTTCTTCTGTAAATTGAAAGTAAGAGAAGATTGAGGTAAAGTTCGTTAATCTGCTTAAACACTCTGGGAAGTTTCAATGAAAATTATGAGAGAATAGCAGAATAGAAAATAAAATTCCGAACTTTCACATTTATATCATGTCTACAGACAAAACTTAATCAAATATAAGCACAAACAAACATAAAAACATAGAAAAAGTGCTTTTGATTGAATAATTACATTGGAAGAGCACAAGACAAGGGAGAAGCTTCTTTGCTTTGGTCTACCGCCATGAAAGAGTTCAGAAACTTTTAAGATCTTCTCGGAAACCTGAAAACCTAAAGATAGAGAGGATCATAGAAAAGAAATAGAAAGAAGTTAACAAAAAAAACCAAAATAAAAATAAAAATAGAAAGAAGTTTTGAAGTTGGTGTTCGTCTCGAGACACCCGAAAGAAAAGGTTTTGTCTTTGTGTTTAAAATTCGATTTACTAATTAATTATTTTCCGTTGACCAATGTCCAATGGTATATCTACTAGTAGTTTTTTTTTTGTTAAGCAAATAGTTAGACTCTAATATGACTAAATCCTATATTTGGCATTGTTTTTTGTTATTCTCTCTTTAGATTGAATTGAATGGCATTCTCTTAGCTTCATTTATGGCAGAAAGGGCCAAGGGTCCGTAGAAATCGCTTCTTCTGTCGGTCTCGTTATCTAAACTCAGATTCCTAATTTAGAGTCTTTTTAAGATAACAAGATATTTTACTTTCTTTTCTTGTTGATAAGGTAATTTAATTATAAAAGATTTTAGTTATAAGTTAAACTCAAACTTGAGTAAATCTTTTTTTTTTTTTTTTTTTTTTTTTTTTTGAACACCAACTTGAGTAAATCTATTTAAGTATTTTTACCGTTACTTATCAATAGTAGAACTTTACATTGCGAATGGTAACTAATAGCTTTTCTATATCTTTTTTTTCAAGTAACAAAAGAATAATTATACGTTTTGTAGTTTCTTTGTTGTAAAAAGAATAATTACCCCGTGTATATATGCAGAAAGCTTGCATTAAAACCTGCATTGACATTAATGCTTTGCACCCAATTATTTGTATTTTTTTTTTTGTCTGAGATATAGATATGGATGGACTAGTTTCATGATTCTTATTTTTGTGATTCACAAATATTATTTCAAGAGTAATTCTTATATAAGTTTTGGATGGTTCAACCATTAACCACAATCATTGTTGGGAGTTATTTTTTCAATACTTCAGTCTTTGTATAAGAGAGGGGACATCGATCATTTATGAAAATCTTGTTAGGTACTGTTCTGTTCTATCATATCAACACCCTACGTTAACTTTCTGTACCCATGATTAAATAAATAGGTTTTTCTCGATGAAACTGGGTCCAAATTGTCATGCTCAATTCAAGTTTACCGACAAAACCATTTTGATAGATTTTGATGATTCGAGAGTGGCGGTCTATATATGACCATTCAAAGATCCACTAATAAACCTCCGTATTCTCGCAAGAATTTGATTCATAAACAGGGACTGTAGGGCAAAACTTTTTTTTTGGCCCTTTAAGTATTTTTTAATTGTCTTTTTTTTTTGGCTTTTTTGTACTTTCTTTTAGCAAAATAAATATATTTTTCAAATTTTAAAGTTTTTTTTTTTTTTTTTTTTATAACTAAAATTTAGACATTTTTGTTTTCAAAATTTTGGGCCATTTTATATGTATATTTTTTAAAAAATCACTTGAACCTCTATGCCATTGCCACCTTCTTTGGGTCAGACCTGTATATGTGGTTAATGAAAACGAATATCTTGTGGCCAATTGCAAATCCAAAACAAGATTTATTATCATTTGAATCCCTCTACTTGTATACTATATGATCTTTTAAAACTTCATAGCTATATTTCATATATATACAACTTTATATGGATTTTCATAGGCAGTCTTTTATCATCTAGATTATCATTTCTGGTTTATCATCTAGATTATCATGCGCCTAGACTCGAGGCTCAAAGCAATACCCAGATGATAATCAAGAGACAAAAGACTTGCATAGAGGTGTAACTTTGAACTTTAAAAGTATTTATATGGCATCTCGTTTCTATACTTTAGTTTCAATAATGAATGTGAAATATACATATATGTGTTTAGGAACTGAGAAATAGTCTAGCTGAATTAAAAGAGAGTTTATCAGAAGAGTTTTCCAGATTTGGTGATAACCTAATATACCTTGCTACAAACGTTGGTAGGTGGCCTTATACACAAACTTTCTGAAGGGGTTAGAGTCTACGAAAGAGGTTGTGCGGAGAAACTTGCTTATGACAAGAAAATTTAGGTTTTTTTTCCAATAATTCTCATGTCATATTTTAAACAGATTATGAAAGTCTATATAAAGTTGACTATAATTCAAACTTGTACATAATATGTTCGAATTATAGCATAAGATGTTCATGATTACTCGAACTATAGTTTATCTCATAAAAATATAATAAGATTGCTCTTCTTTCATGATGCATCAGTCATAAGAATCTATTAGTCGAATAAAATCATATAAGATATATACATATACATATCGAACCATTCTTGGATTCACCCCTTTAGTTTTAACCAATTATTATGATATGTCATATAATATTTAAATAAAATTAAAAATTGAACAAACAAATAAAATAGTTTAAGAAAATAAATCATCAACAAAAGAAATTAATTAATTAAAGGAGTCATCGTGATTATCAAAATAAATTATCGGAGGAGTCATATTTTTTTTTAGTTTTTGGTTCATTAGGCTAATAGATTCTTGTGACTGATGTATCATGAAAGAAGAGCAACCCAGATGGGTAAAACATCGATTCCACCGTTAATATGTTTTGGTAATCACGACGATTCCGTTAATTAATCTTTTTGTTAATGATTTATTTTTTTAATTTATCTTATTTGTTTGTTTAATTTTTAATTAATTATTATATGATATGGTATAATAATTGGTTAAAATTAAAAGGGGTGAACCCAAAATACATTGAGATTTTCATAATATATAGAATACATTAGAACATCTCCAAAAAGGGGTTTTATTGGGTTTAGAAAAGAGTTCACTGGTTTAATAATGAGATTAAAATTAAATCAAAACTCTAAAAATTGGTAAGAGGCGGTTCTCTATGAAGAGGTTTGTGAAACCAAGAGAGACGTCTACGTGGCAGTTGTTTATTGGCGGACTATTTTTTTGCCGACTATCTCTCTCTCTTTAGCGCCGATCGTTTGATTCTCCATCATCTCAATGTCGGAGATCTTCGTGGAGCGGTTTCAGCTCTTGATCTCATGGCTCGTGATGGGATTCGTCCCATGGACTCAGTCACTTTCTCTTCACTCCTCAAATCTTGTATCCAAGCACGCGATTTTTGGCTCGGAAAACTCGTTCACGCTCGATTAATCGAGTTTGAGATCGAGCCTTAGACTATGAGAAGATTTAGCGAAAGCTGAGGATGTGTTGTTTCTTGGAGTGCGATGATGGCTTGTTTCGGTAATAACGGAAGACAATCAGATGCGATTAAGCTTTTTGTTGAGTTTCTGGAATTGGGATTAAGGAAGACTAGGCATTTTGAATCTGATGTCTGTGTGGGTTGTTCTTTGATTGACATGTCTGTGAAAGGGGAGAATAGTTTTGAGAATGCGTATAAAGTGTTTGATAAAATGTCTGAACTAACTGTTGTTACTTGGATATGGTTTTAAGTTTTAAGCGGATTGGAATCAGATAAGTTCACACTAAGCTCATTAGCTTTCCTGCGTTTGTATGACTTAAGATCAGGACAGGAAACTATGTTCTTGATTTTTGCTTTAATTTGGGATATCTGGTGAGACTGTGGGAGATGTAAGATTTGTTGCAGATATGCATAAGCGAAAGGCTGAAACGGCACAGAAGCTGATGCCTTCATTGCACTCCCTGGTATTTTAACATTTCTTTGGCTCAGTCAAAGAAGAAGTAGGCTACTAATACCTCTGTTGATTCGTTTGAAATTGTTTCTGCAGGTTGGTCTATTGAATGTTGATGGATACTATAACAATTTGCTTGCTTTCTTTGACACCAGTTTCGAAGAAGGTTTTATCAAGCCAGGTGCACGTAACATTTTGGTTTCTGCTCCAACAGCCAATGGAGAAGCTGGAGGTATATTAACTTAGCCTTCCCTTTTCTTCTTGTTATGTGGTTGTATATTCACTTCTATCTTGTATAGAAGAAATCAATGGCTATCTCCTAGTCTACAACATTTTCCTTAAAATCACGAGCAATACAAATGCGGTTAGGATAAGCGCAGGATGTTACCTCTCAAAGATGAGCTTATAGTGTGAAGTTTCTTGTTTGCTACTTGAGGAAGAATAGATATAGCTAGAGAGGCCATTTTAACAAAGCGTTGTGAGATATGAAGATGATTAAGCTTTCATTACATGATCTTTCCTTATTGGAAGAGGTTATTCTGGTTTCTCATAAAACATTGATTTGTGCATTGTGCAGCCATTGCTCGATCAAGCAGTTATGATGCTTTTATTGGATGGATTCAAAGAGCTTGTGAAGAGTTTCAGTTCTTCTTAAACGCTGTAAGAGACCCACAAAAATTTGATGTTTTCGAGTATCTGTTCAAAGTGAATCAATAGTATTCGACGCAATGAAGGCAATCAAAGAAAGTCAGCATGTATTCTTCACAGGAGAGGTTCAGGTTTCCCGTATTTCTAATTGTATGGTTAATTTCTCATAGCTTGGATGATTGGTTCACATTGCTTAACTAAAATTGAATGGATTTGTATAGATGATATTTCCATGGATGTTTAATGAGATTCATGCCTTGAAGCCATTCAAGCTAGTGACGGAAACAATTATTCAGTTTTACGAAGATATGTATCTATGTAAATTTCAAGCAAACAATTGGTCTTGTTCTTTAACCACAAAATTTATTCGTACACTAAACATTCTTTTACGATTAACCAAAAATACCAATCTCCAATCCAATCTCCCACAAAAAACTTGTTCTTTAAATTGTTTTACTTCTCTTTTTGAGACAACAAAATATCACACCAAATGGCATATTCTTCCCGTAATATGTTCGACGATACAATGGGTAAATAATTTAATGAATTTTTTAATCAGGCATTCGAGAATCAATTTTTATTTGCAGATCTGTTTTTAAATGTTTTTATGTCATGTATGTTTAATATTTTATGAATTGCAATAATTATAAAATTTTATATAATTTTTAATTATCTTTTTTCGAAAAACTCCACTTGAAATACTACTATTGGACTATGATTTTTTTTTAAAAAAAAAACAAAAGTTCTCATCTAGAAAATCTCCAAAATTTATACTATTAAACAATTGGAGAGAGCTCTCCCATTGGAATTGCTATTAATTCAAATTGTCTAATTCGTTCAAAATCATCCTGCATGGGTTTTAGGCTTTTAGCTAAGCCAGCCTAGCTACATGTGCTGATTTATACAGAGATATATATAGACATATATCAATAAATTTGGAACAAATCAGAGTTTTTAGATCTAAAGACACGGTGCCTTCTCATTTCCTCCGGTGAGTTATCCAAATCTTGTTTTCTTTTCATATATCCTATTATCCACATGAAAATTGATAAGTATTCGTTGAATTAAAAGGGGGCATTCTACGAAGAAAATGGCGAGAACAAAAGACGACATGGAGAAAATGAACGACAAAGCCGGGCCGTTGCTGCTGCCGGAGAATGGATCCGATGTCTCAGAAGAAACGTCGTGGATGGTTTATCTAAGCACAATCATTGCCGTTTGCGGTTCCTACGAGTTTGGAACATGCGTAAGATTCTTTTACGACATCTATCACTTTCGATAACGAAAAGTAATGAAGATGACAAACTAAGAATTAATCTTTTGTTGATACGAGAAAATTTGTGTTTTCTTTAATAGGTGGGATATTCTGCTCCGACCCAGTTTGGGATTATGGAAGAGCTTAATTTATCATATTCCCAGGTTTATATTTAAATTAATTAAGTCTTTTACGTTTATAGGTGTTTAATGATATATTTTGCTTAACCTTTGTTTTTTCTTTTGGAATCTAGTTTTCAGTTTTTGGATCGATACTGAATGTGGGAGCAGTGCTCGGCGCCATTACATCGGGGAAGATCTCTGATTTCATCGGTCGGAAAGGGGTAAAACCTACCTAAACCAATTTAATTTATCTCAATATGCACACAAGAAACCCTCAAAAAAAAAAAAAAAATCACAAGAATCAAATGCACTACACATTTTGTGATATGTTAATATGATTATATGCATGTTATGATATTACAAAATATAATATACTTTTTTGGCTCACATGGTTTTTGAGACAGGCCATGAGGTTGTCTTCAGTGATCTCTGCCATCGGCTGGCTGATAATTTACTTCGCCAAGGTTTTTTCCTTTGGCTAAATTTCTTCATTATTTGTCTTAAAAAACTTCAAATAAAATTGAAAATCTGCAATTAAATAGTGTCAATTTTTTTAATATTAGGGTGACGTACCTTTGGATTTCGGAAGATTTCTGACGGGTTTTGGTTGCGGCACCCTTTCCTTTGTGGTACGACATTTTCATAGCCTTTTCCTCTTATGGATAAAAAGCCATGGATAGTGTTATAAATAAATCCGTATTAGTATGAAACTTTTTAGAAATCCACGTTTGGCACTGATTTTATGTAGGTACCGGTATTCATCGCTGAAATTAGTCCAAGAAAATTGAGAGGCGCCTTAGCGACGCTTAACCAGGTGATGATATGTCCTTTTATTTACTACTGCATTAGAAAATGTACTTATTACAATAGAATCAGAAGAGCTAGCAAATGTGCTGGTGTTTTCTGAGTATTTGACCTTGTTAAACAAATTAGGTTTATTTTGTGATCAAACAATCAAAATAGTATTTAGAGTTATTTAGATCTTTGAAAAAATCAGTTTTTTTTTTTTTTTGTTTCTTTTCTGAAATAAATTGATATTGTTAATTTTGCAGCTCTTTATCGTAATCGGATTAGCTTCTATGTTCCTCATAGGCGCCGTCGTAAATTGGAGAACTCTTGCACTAACCGGTAAAATTGTTTGTGCGGTAGCTTAGCCGGAAATATTTGGTATTCGTTTAGTAATTAATTGTGCAAGAGATGGTATTGTATTCACTTTGGTTATAACAAAACCAGATTTAATTAACCAATTTCAGGAGTTGCACCGTGCGTGGTTCTATTCTTTGGGACTTGGTTCATCCCTGAATCACCCAGATGGCTGGTAAGATCGAAACTCAATTTCGGCTTGGTTAAGATCGAAACTAACCGACGCAACTCATACGCGTTTGGTATTTAAAGGAAATGGTTGGCCGCCACCACGATTTTGAAATTGCGTTGCAAAAGCTGAGGGGTCCTCACACCAATATCAGAAGAGAAGCCGAGGAAATTCAGGTACAATCTAAACCAGAGAATCGAATTAGAAAACCGGTTGGTACGTGACATGACATTTTGTTTTTGGATTCTTGTTTATAGGAGTACTTAGCGAGTCTTGCTCACCTCCCAAAAGCCACGCTGTGGGACCTTATTGACAAAAAGAATATTCGATTTGTGATTGTAAGAATCTCTAATTTCATTTAACCGATTATAACTATGTTTCCCGGTTTGATTTGGTCTAATCTTATTTTTGTATTGTATCAGGTTGGAGTTGGTTTGATGTTTTTCCAACAATTCGTTGGAATAAATGGTGTTATCTTCTACGCACAACAAATATTCGTATCGGCAGGTTATAATTCGGAAATGATCTAGCAAATGTTGAAATCTAACATGCTCAATTTCTAGACCATTCATCGGTTTTTTGTTCCGGTTTTGGTGTACCAGGGGCATCCCCAACTCTTGGAAGCATTCTATACTCGATCGAACAAGTTGTTCTTACAGCACTCGGTGCAACATTGCTAATTGATCGTCTTGGTAGAAGGCCACTTCTTATGGTATATATGGTTCTTTCTTCATTTTCCAATAAACCGAAGAATACCGGTTTGGATTATTCGGTCTGACCATGTCGATACATTGCAGGCTTCAGCTGTTGGGATGCTGATTGGATGTTTGCTCATTGGAAATTCATTTCTTTTGAAGGTCAATCATATGAAAATCAACAAAATAATTTACAGAGTATAATATTAGGAAAAATGTAGGACGTATAGTTTAACCGGTTTGATTTTGGTTTTGATGTTAATTAACCAGGCTCATGGTTTAGCACTTGACATCATTCCGGCCCTGGCAGTTAGTGGTGTCTTGGTAAACATCTATAAACCCAAATTTGGGTTGGTTTAGTCTTGTTTTTTCCTCGGTTGACCAAAAAACTCAATTTACAGGTCTACATTGGTTCGTTCTCTATTGGAATGGGTGCAATCCCATGGGTTATAATGTCTGAGGTAATTTCAAAACAATATCAAATGTTCATATTTCATGATTTTCTTCTTCTTAATCTTGTCACTAACTTAAAAAAAATTACTTTTCTGCTGCCAATTGTTTTTTTTTTCCAGATATTTCCAATAAATATGAAAGGAACTGCTGGAGGACTTGTCACTGTAGTAAATTGGCTAAGTTCATGGCTTGTCTCCTTCACTTTCAACTTTCTCATGATTTGGAGCACTCATGGTATTACATTTTTTTTGTTATTTTATATATATACAGTAACTAGGTAAACAATCAGTATTGATCTCATTTATTTGTTTTTAGGTACATTTTATGTATATGGTGGCGTATGTGTATTGGCTATTATCTTCATAGCAAAACTTGTTCCTGAAACTAAAGGCAGAACCTTGGAAGAGATTCAAGCAATGATGATGTAATTCTATAATTTTTTTTTTTTTTCTATAATTATATAATACATGTTAATTTTTTTCTTAATTATAAGTTATAATATCTACATGCAAATGCATACCATTATCAATATAACCGAAATTCTTTTTATGAACTTAGCATTGAATTTTCAGATTTCGTTAATAGAATTATGGCATGAACAAGTTCTTCAGTCAAGAAGTGGGCATGTTCTCTCCTAAAATGGGTTTTCTCGAACCCAATGGTCAAAACATTGGGCCAAATAGTCGAGACGGATTTGTTCTCACACGGTAAAGTAGTTGAGGCTACAACAGTAATTATAACGACTTAACGCTTTTTCTTCGATCAATGTAAATTTGGTCCCTCGATTTTGAACGAGTAAGCATTCTCATCTTTATATAATAAATCATAAGTCAATTCACAAAAAAAACTGCAACGAATATTCACACAGTCAAATTTTTATTCTTTTTCTTTGTTAGATAATTTTATAAAGCTTTGTTTCTTAATTCGTAACACGTTATTCTTTTTGTGAGGAATAATCTAAAAAAAATAAAATAAAATTATATTCTCAAAATACGCGTTGACTATGAGCTTTAAGTCTAAACATTTTAAAATGGCCATGCATCGTGCTATGTAACTATTTTATGGTCAATTGGTACTACAAAAGTACAAATAGTTTCCACGTTACACATCATAATTAAAAAAAAAAAAACGTTAAGTTGTTTATATAATATCAACTTAAATAAGTTAAAAGTAGGAAACCGCGTGAAGGACTTTAAAGTATTGAGTTATATATTGACATAATCAAACGGCGAGAAATACATGGCCATAAATTTTACTATTTTATTGAAATTCTTCTTATACTTGATTTCCTCTTAGTCCATTTTAACATTAAATAGGTATTATTAGGGTCTTTTGTACTAGGACAAGCGTGATCCATATCCACTTGTCAATAAAAAATCATAATTTTTAGGGTTAAGAACGTTGAATAATTACGTGCTATGTATTATGATGGAGGAGATATGGACCAAAAGTTGGAGCTCCTACCGTTTATCACAAAAAAAAAAGAAAGTTGAATAGTTATTGTAATATTTTTATATATATCAACAAATTTGGATCCACTGCCTTTTAATCTCTCTAAAACATGTAATCCGCAGTACTCTGTACTCTCTACGTGAAGGTTTTTTAAAGAATTGAGTTATTGACATATCAAACCGCGAGAAATACATGGCCATATGTTTTATTCTTGGAATTTTGCTTACGTCATCTCTTCGTAGTCCATTAGTATAACGTTAGGTAGGTATTTAGGGCCATCATAATTTCTGTATCAGGACAAACGTGATCCATATCCACTTGTCAATAAAAATGTATACAATTTTTCGGGGTTAATAACGTTGAATAATTATTTTAATATTTTCATATATAATCGAATTCAGATTGCGCATCACCACATGATTGATTGTGTTGTCATTACTGATTAATTAATTAATCATGTTTAGTTATAAAAACCATCACAAAAAAACATCATAACCGAGGAGCGGCTAAAGGTCATCACAAAAAAATAACAGCAAACCGCAGTGTGATTTTTTTTGTTTCTGGTAATATTAGTACAACATTTTCCAAAAAAATATATTAGTATACCAAATCCAACACATATCAGTATTGTTTTTTCGTTTTGATTAAATGTGTAACTAATTGATCAACATGCATGTGACGTTAGAAGTTGGAACACCACTACAGGAGTTGAACCACTAATTAATGGGATCGGAAGACGTGCGGCGATGAAGTTAAGTTTATTGAATTCCGCGGGAGATGATAATTTCCGAATAATCATCCTTATTCCTAAGTCGTCTAATTAACAATTCAAGCAATCTGTAGTCATGCTAATGATCAAATGGATAAATTAATAATTTATTTTACTTCAACTTTATTCAGATTGAGCAATCTAATTCATTCGGTCTGTCATTTACACTTTCTGTTGATTTTAGTATAATGTTTTCATCTTTTGACAAATACATAAATACATTAAAAAGGTGAAATACTACTGAGCAAATTTAAAGAGTTTCTCGGATTATGATTATTTTACTTCAACTTCAAGCATGTATCTATAAAAAGCTATGCATGGTTGGCAAATCGAGACATATATATCTTATACACTTACAATAACTTAAAGGCAAACGTTGTTGATAAAACTGGATTAAGAGCACACTTTTGGTATATAATTGACTCATTGTACTCACAATATGTATATTCAAAGGTGTTATTAATTGTGAAAATAACAACTTATAATGCTCTCGTCTTCGGTTCCCTTTTATTTTTACACATTTGTTGGTTGATAAGTTTCTAATTGTAGAAATGGTGCAGGGAGATAAACCTAGCTAACCTGCATGTATGTAAAATTGTCTGTATAAAATTATAGAAATAATAATAACAATGATGAGCACGAATCTAATCTACCATAGATAGATAAATAGTTGGCATAACATTTCTGTAACTATCCTCGTCTTAATTTACAGTAAAAACGAGGTCAAACCATCTAAATGAATCTATATATAAAGAGAAAGCATAGTTCTCGGAGTATATCTATCTCTCTCTCTCTCTTTTTTGTTCTTTAGCTCGGTTCAATTCTAGTATTTTTGAGGCTTATTTGAGTGAAGAAAATGGAGGGAGAGAATAGGAGCATTATTGAGAAAGGATTATTATTGGTAAATAAGGAAGAGAGTGCAAATACAACTCCACTTCTTGTCTTCACCACTTTCATCATTGTCTCTGCCTCCTTCTCTTTCGGCGTTGCCGTAAGTTTTCTTAACTTATTTATCTATTTTTGATGTTTTGAAGTATTCCAAATTACTTTTTTTCCCTCTCTTTTTTCTTGGGGAATCATATATTATATATATATATATATATATAAAAAAAATAATATTTACTTAATGGCAAGAATTTCTGAAAAGTAAAAATACAGTATATAAGTTAAAAATTTGACGAAAAAAGTAAACTGGTGTTCCTTTGCGTGTTTTTAATTTGTTTACTCATTAGTTTTAAAGGTTCATTAGCATGTTAATAGACAAACCTTACGATTTCAAAAGAAATTGGATTTAACAACGTGGGATCCATCAACGAATCACCGTGCATGATCAGTCTTTCGATTTAGAGTCTTTTAAAGTAAATTTTAAAGCTATACGTATACTTATCAAAAATTGGTTGTGTTTTGAGTTTCAGTTTCGAGTCTTTAGGGAGCCAAATCAAATTTTTACGAACTGGATAGGAAAATTAATTGGCTAGAGATACCACTTCTAGCCACGATTTTTCTTAATATTTTGTTTATTTATTTTTTAATGTTTTGAAGTATTCCAGATAGCCTTTTCCGAAATTCATATATAGAAGGCATAAAATTTATGTAACTATCCTCATGTTTTGAAGAATTTCAATTAACCTTTTTCGAAATTCAGAACTGGATTTGGCGTAGAATATTCCAATTGTGTTCAACTTAATTATTTAGATATTCAGGCATGTATCTCAATTATTTTGATGATAATCAGTTAGGGCATACTGCTGGTACAATGGCCTCCATTATTGAAGATCTTGATCTTTCTATCACACAAGTATGTCTCTATTTAACTAAGTTCATTAATATTTCAGATAGCTTATAGCAAATAAAAATCTACCTTACCAAAAAAAAAATAGCAAATAAAAATCTAATTCCGATAATTTATGATAATTGGAATTTGTTTTTTTCACAGTTTTCTGTATTTGGTTCGTTGTTGACATTTGGAGGAATGTTGGGTGCAATATTTAGCGCCACGATTGCAGATTCATTTGGTTGTAAAATGGTTAGATATTTCTTATTTGAAATCCTATTGGCATATATAAACCTCTAACCTCTTTTAATAATGTTTCCGCTCTAATAAATTTCTTAGACTTTGTGGATCTCTGAGGTATTCTGCATAAGTGGATGGTTTGCAATTGCACTAGCCAAGGTTTCTTCACTACGCATTTAGTATCGTTTCTATATAAGCGTACTCGATCTCTAATCTCGATTAATTCATCTTTGCGTAGAATATTATTTGGCTGGACTTGGGACGATTCTTTGTAGGAATTGGAGTTGGTCTCCTTAGTTACGTGGTAATTTTTTTTTTTGGATAGAAAATTTCTATTATTTTTTGCTGTTGTTAGATACCTCTAAGCTTTTTAACAACGCTAGCTAGTTTTTATATATATTTTTGTAGGTTCCTGTATATATTGCAGAAATAACTCCCAAAACTGTGCGAGGCACTTATACATTTAGTAATCAGGTAATGTAAATTTATAATTAGTGTATGATCATATATATATATATAGATATATATTGATGAAGGTCTACTTATTTACAGTTGTTGCAAAATTGTGGGGTGGCAACCGCGTATTACCTAGGAAATTTCATATCATGGAGAATCATAGCCTTAATCGGTGATTCTTTCTCATATACTACTATTATTTTTTTCTCTACAAATTTCATTTTTTCATATTTATTATTGATAATAAAATTTAATTCTTGCATAAACTATTTCATCAAAGATACTTTAATGTCTTCAGGCATACTTCCATGCTTGATACAACTTGTTGGATTGTTTTTCGTCCCCGAGTCTCCAAGATGGTTGGTTAGTCATATGAAACATCTTATACATTTTCTAATAAGTTGTTTATTTTGTAAAATTTATAAGAGAATTTATATATACACATTTAGCGTGACTAATTATTATAGGCAAAAGAAGGTCGTGACGAAGAATGTGAGGTTGTTCTTCAGAAATTAAGAGGAGACGAAGCGGATATTGTGAAGGAAACTAGAGAAATCATGGTACACATGCATATAAATCATAATCAAAATTAGATATTAACATTTCGTTTAATTTTGATCAAATTTGAAAACTGTATTACTATTTCTTCCATTTTTTCACACAAAGAATTTTAAATTTAATATTTTTCTTTCTGAAAAAAATTCTTGCTTATCTTCATTCTATTTTTTTTTTCAGATTTCTGTTGATGCTTCCGCGAATATCAGCATGCGTAGTCTTTTCAAAAGGAAATATTCTCATCAACTTACAGTATGAAAAAGGGGTTTCATTCATCAGCAGAAATTTGAAAATTTTAAAAGTAATTTAATTAACTGAACTGATTTTTGTTTTTGGTTAATTAAATCAAGATCGGTGTAGGTTTGATGCTTCTGCAACAGTTAAGTGGAAGTGCAGGATTAGGTTATTACGTTGGTAGCGTGTTTGATCTTGCCGGTAAAGTTTCATCAATGGATTTAATATGCTTATCATTACTTTATTCTTTGAATGACTATTACGTATATATAATTTTTTTTTTTTTTTTCAAACTCTTAAGGATTTCCTTCTCGGATTGGGATGACGGTGTTGTCTATTGTCGTGGTACGTATATATATTCATAATGTGATCCTTGTTATTTACCACTGTTGACTCCTAAATTTCTTCGATTCCATTATGAAATGGGATTGATCATGATATATAGGTACCAAAAGCTATATTGGGTCTGATACTTGTGGAACGATGGGGAAGAAGACCGCTTCTTATGGTTATAATATTTTTATTTGTTACTATAGTACAATTTTGTTGTGTTAATTGATTAATTACGTTTATAAAGTATACAAACTTTAATGTACAAATTTGCAGGCATCGGCATTTGGGTTATGTTTAGGTTGTATCTCTCTTGCATTAGCGTTTGGATTGAAAGGTGTCCCTGGGATTAATGTAAATGTTACTCCCACTTTGGCATTTATAGGAATATTGGTAAGTGAGATCCAATTCATTAATTTATAATATCTTCAAAATAAATAAAAAATCATACACTTTTTTCTATTTGAATAAAAGCAACCTTGTTGTTGACAACAAAAAAAGAAACAACCTGAATTATATAAAGTTTATAACTAAACTAACACAAGTTATTGGATATCCTCTTATATAATCATTAAAAACAATATAAGTTTGGTATCATTGTTATTTTTCAGCAATAGCTAGATTCTATAGAAATTTCAAAATGTGATTAAATAGAATAAATCTATAATCCAAACAGACATTTGTTATGATGTTCGCGGCTGGATTAGGAGCGCTACCATGGATTATAATGTCTGAGGTATAAAACACATATGCTTACTTTTTTACATGTTTGAGCAAAGTCTCTTTTTCTTGTTACATTCAAAATTGTTCATTTCCTTGTGTAGATATTTCCGATGGACATGAAAGTAGTAGCTGGAAGTTTAGTAAGCATAACGAATTGGTTTACTGGTTGGATCGTCAGCTACTGTTTCAATTTTATGCTTCTTTGGAGTCCAACCGGTACGTCAAAACTAGTCCAGAAGCATTAAATTGTACCTAATTTAGTTTTCTTCTCTTTTTCTTTCTCTAATACCCTTATAATCAACCAAATTTAGAGATTCAGTATTTATATACATATTCACGTAACTATATAACTTAACAACAGAGACAAAAATCAGATAGTTCTCCTCTCTCAGTTTGAACATTTTTGGCAACTATCTATCCGATCCCGGTCTCGAGTTCTTTAGATATAGTTTTGGAGATCTTACAATGATATATGATTTATGAATTCAAAGATTCCAATAACAATGCATATATCTTATTTTTGGAAATTCGAATTGCAGGAACTTTTATCATATTTGCTACGATATGTGGAGCAACGATTGTCTTCGCATGGTGTTTGGTGCCTGAGACTCGAGGTTTAACTTTAGAAGAAATCCAACTTCGACGTGCTCATTAATACTTTGAGTTGATCTGATATATCTATTATAAAACAATCATAATCGGATTTCATATAGTATACAAACAATGTGAATCGATTATGCATGGTCTACATTCATTACTAAATCTTTTATGTAAGATCATGTTGCCCATCATGCCGACAGTTGTGCTATTATTGTCTTCATAGCAAAACTTGTTTCTGCAATAATAGAATTATATAATACATGGTAATTTTTTTTTTATGCAAGTTATAAAAATTTACAGCCAAATGCCTATACCCTTATTAACATAACTGAAATTCTTTTTAAAAAGTGAGGCTGTATACATATTTTATGAATTTAGCATTGGATTTTCGGATTTCGTACGTTGATAGAATTATGGCATGGAACATGTTCTTTAGTCGTCGTTCATCAAAAAGAAAAAAAAAAGAAAATGTTCTTTAGTCAAGAAGTGGGCATGGTCTCTCATAACTAGGTAAAAAACGACGCTTCTAAGCAGAGGTGTTACAACACTCCTCTTCAGCCATGGCCACTCCCTTCTCGCTCTGATGCATGCGACCACTCGTTACGTTGACGCCGCATGGAATGCCTCCTCTGGATTCTGTGGTATGGGCTGGGTGATTCAAGATAGCAGCAATAGTACCCGTTCTCGCTCCTTCTCCTCTCATAGGAGGTTTGTCTCCTCGGAATTTGTTGCAGAGTGCTACTTCACAGAGGCTTTAGCTTTGCGTAGTGCTTTGTCATTGTTGGCAGCAAACACTGATGACTAACCCGGTGGTGATCTATTCGGACTCGCAATCCCTTATTTTGCTGATCAACTCTAAAGGTTGTGCCACGGAGCTTCGAAGTATCCTCCACGATATTTTCCTGCTAAGTGAAAACTTTAGTTTTATCTCTTTTGTCTTTGTACCTCGGTCTCACAATGGTGTAACCGATGCTTTAGCCAAGATGGCTCTTTTAATTTGTCTCTAACTTCTACCTCCTTTGGTGAGGACTTAAAACTCTCTCTATCATCTATAAAAGTTTGTTGTTCAAGAAAAAAAACCAGACGAAGTGTTCTCAGTTCTCACACGGTACGTAAATTTGGTTTCTCGATTTTTGTTCATTAATTAATTCATAAAGTTAATATACAGTTGTGAGCCTAATTAACAGATCCATATAATTTAGATTGTTCTTATAATTTAAAATAGTTTGATTGACCGATTGAGCGTGTTTCACGGTTTCTGTTGATATATAATAGTTTTCATATTACACACCACAATAAGAAAACGTTAAACTGTCGATATATAATATATATATATATATATTTTGGACAGCCTGTCGATATATATATTTGACTGAAATAAGTTAAAATAGGAAACAGCGTGACGTACGTGGCCATATTTTATTATTTTTGGGATTTTTTATTCCTTGATTATTATTACGTTTACGTAGCAGAATTAAAATTCGTCGTAGTCCATTAAGTAGGTATTACCGTATTAGATAAGTTATTAGGGCCCTCATATTTTGTATTTGGACAAGTGTGATCCATATTTAAAATGTCTATAATTTTTCGGGTATGAACAGCGTTTTAATATTTTCATGTAAATTCATATATATAATTAATTATCAACTTGGATCAGTACTGCATTTTGATCTCTCTGAAACATGTAATCCGCAATACCCTGGGAAAATTCGGATTCAGATTACGCACAGCCACGCATGATTGATTGAGTTGTCAATTTGTCATTATTAATTAATCATGTTTAATTATAAAAACTATGACAAAATTATATTTTATACATCCCAGTGTGATTTTTTCTTGATGATATATCTATTATACTAAATTTCAAATAAAATAATATATATATATATAACATATCCGAAACATATCAGCATTATTTTTTGTTTATAACATACATTATTGTCTTCGAGAAATATAAAATAAAAATTGTGATGCACTAATATGAGACATGAATCTATATATAAAGAGAAGGCATAGTTCTCACTTCTCAGAGTATATCTATTTCTCTTCTTCTTCTTCTTTAGCTCGGTTCAATTCTAGTATTTTTGAGGCTTATTTGAGTGAAGAAAATGGAGGGAGAGAGTAGTAGCATTGAGAGAGGATTATTATTGGTAAATAAGGAAGAGAGTGCAAATACAACTCCACTTCTTGTCTTCACCGCTTTCATCATTGTCTCTGCCTACTTCTCCTTCGGCGTTGCCGTACGTTTTCTTATTATTATTATTTTTTTAAAATATTTTGTTAACTTTTTTTTTTTTTTTTGGTAAACATATTTTGTTAACTTATTTATCTATTTTTGATGTTTTGAAGGATTCCAAATTACCTTTTTTGAAAATCAGAATTGGGTTTTGCATTGGAATATTCTAACTGTGTTCAACTTATTTAGATATTCATGCATGTATCTCAATTGTTTTTATGAGAATCAGTTAGGCCACACTGCTGGTACAATGGCTTCCATTATGGAAGAGCTTGATCTTTCTATCGCACAAGTAAGTCCCTGTTTAACTATACATTCATTACTATTTCAGATAAGATTTAACAAATAAAAATTTATTTCGATAATTATGATAATTGGAATTTATTTTTATAAATGTTTTTTTTTTGTAGTTTTCTGTATTTGGTTCGCTATTAACGTTTGGAGGAATGATTGGCGCAATATTTAGCGCCACGATTGCAGACTTAGTTGGCCGTAAAATGGTTAATTTTTTTTATTAATTAAATTCATTTGGCATAATCTTTAAACCTTTAATCTTTTTTAATAATATTTTCGCTCTAACATATTTCTTAGACTTTGTGGATCGCTGAGGTTTTCTGCATAAGTGGATGGCTTGCAATTGCACTAGCCAAGGTGAAAATATAAATGTTTTTTAAACCTTTATTATTATTTTCTTTTTAATGATTATTACGTGAAAATATAAATGTTTTTTTTTAATTAATTGTTACTTTTAACTCTTAAGGATTTCCTTCTCGGATTGGGATGACGGTGTTGTCTATTGTCATGGTACGTATATGTAAAATATTCATAATATTTACACTTTGATCCATAATCTATGAAATGGGATTGATCATGATATATAGGTACCAAAAGCTATATTGGGTCTGATACTTGTGGAACGATGGGGAAGAAGACCGCTTCTTATGGTTATAATATTTTTATTTGTTACTCTAGTATAATTTTATTGTGTTAATTGATTAATTACGTTTATAAAGTATATAAATTTTTTGTACAAATACGCAGGTATCGGCATTTGGGATATGTTTAGGTTGTATCTCTATTGCATTAGCATTTGGACTGAAAGGTGTTCCTTGGATCGTAAATTTTACTCCCACTTTGGCATTTATAGGAATGTTGGTAAGTGAGATCCAATTTATTTTCAAAAAAAAATCATAGTTTTCTTCTATTTGAATAAAAACAACCTGAAATATTTTAAGTTGTTTTTATTCAAATAGAAGAAAAGTAAGATTATGCTATTTTAAGTTGTTTATATTCAATTCATCGATCCTTATATTGAATGTTAAAAACAAGAATGTCTTAATTACACATATGCTATTGTTGTCATTATTATTAATTATTACGTTTTTTTTTTTGTTAATAAGAAAGTTTTTAGGTTTTTGCCCATAATTTCTTAGACCGGAACCAACCATTGATAATGCTTATTAAAATGTTATTTGTTAATTTTCAGTAATATATAGCTAGATTTTGTAGAAATTTCAAAATGTGATCAAAGATATTAAATCTATAATCCAAACAGACATACAATATGATGTTCGCAGCTGGATTAGGAGGACTACCATGGATTATAATGTCCGAGGTATATGAACATATGTTTACTTTTTCGTTTACTTTTTTTTTTGTGACATTCAAAATTGTTCATTTCCTTACACTTTTTGTGTAGATATTTCCGATAAACATGAAAGTAGTAGCTGGAAGTTTAGTAAGCATAACGAATTGGTTTACTGGTTGGATCGTCAGCTACTGATTCAATTTTATGCTTCTTTGGAGCCCAACTGGTACGTCAAAACTAGTCCAAAAGCATTAAAAATTGAACCTTATTAATGATTTAGCTCGGTTTTGTTTAGTTTTTTTTGTTTTTCTCTAATTCACGGAACTAGATAACTTAACAACAGAGATGAAAAGGAAAACTAACAGATATTTGATATAATGGAACTGCTATCTATTCGAGTCTCGAGCTCTTTAGATATATTTTTGGATCTTAAATTGATATATGATTGATGAAATTCAAGATTCCAATGACGATGCCTATATCTTAATTTATTTTTGTAAATTCGAATTGTAGGCACTTTTATTATATTCGCCATGATAAGTGGAGTAACGATTGTATTCGCATGGTGTTTGGTGCCTGAGACTCGAGGATTAACTTTAGAAGAAATCCAACTTCGACGTGCTCATTAATACTTTGAGTTGATCTCAAATATCCATTATAAACGTGTGTATATACAACAATCAATTTTTTTTCATGTAACAAATTAAGTTGTTGTTCATCAATCATCATGCCGAAAGTTGTTTTATTTTTTTTTGTCAAACCAAACCTGTTCTATTTAGGTTCATTATATCGTAAAACGTCGAGCCAACCTAGCCAAAATCTGCTAACCTAAAAACAGATAATAAATAATACAATGACTGATGTGATATTTAGTAGGTGAAGAAGTTTTAGCATGCACGTTTCTTTGTGCCAGCTCCCAATCTTTTAGTCTTGATATACCTTTCATTTTGGGTCCAGCCGTCCAGGTTCAGTGAATTATATATTTCTGCCACGTTTATTGAAGGGCTAATATAGTCCAACTAATTCTTTCATTTAATGCAATTCGTATTTTATAGTATATTTTTCTTGTCCAAATTCGTATTTTTTGTATAATGTTTCAAGTGCTGTCTTTGTTTGTTGTCTCCTATACGTTTAATTTAATATTCCCTCTGTTTTAATTGATTTTTACTTTAAGGTTTTTACTCAAAAATAAAAAAATCACAAAAATCACATTTAATTTACTTTTTTTTTTATATAAAAATATCATTAATTACAACTAATAAAAAAATATGCTATAAAATATAATTAGTCAAAAACTATTAAATACATTTAATTTTTGCATAAAAAATTAAAAATAACATTTATTTTGTAACAATTTTTTGATTAAATTACAAATAAACTGAAACAGATGAAATATTACGGTCTAACTTCGAAACTTGTCCATTACTCTGAAAAAACGGAAAACCTTTGAAAATTCGCTTGATTGTTCAAGCATATATTTGATCAAACATTTTCGTGTTTTGTTTTATTTCTTTGCGAAAAAAAAAAAGTCTTTTTAATGAATCTTTCACCATGGAATTTATTATATGTTATGGACAATTAACTTTGTATTTTTTCAAAAGAGATTTCCAAAATTTAACTTAAATCCATTTTTTGTAATATTGTGAAATTAGAAAACATTATTTAATTTAAAATTAGAAAACGGAGAGAATATTATGCAATGTAAATGTGTATTTATAAAGACATATCCTGTTCAAAAAAAAGAAATAGACATCTTCAGTTGTTATTTTAAAAATTATAGTTTTCCTACCGTTTCATTATAAGTGTGTTTAATTTTTTTCACATTTATTAAAAAAAATATTAAATTTTCTGTTTTATCCTTTATTAATATATAATACGAATTTTTATTGGTCAATACATTTTTTTTTGGTGTATTTTATTAGTCGATACATTAATGTAGTAGAGATAAAACTAGAAATTTTCTCAAACATCTACATTTAAAATAGAAAACGATACTTATTTTGAAACAAAATTTTAAGTTTAAAACGATACTTAATATGAAATAGAGAAATTATAAATCATTTATTCACAAAAGAAGAAACTAGAAAATGTATATAACTATCAAGAATATGCAAATAATATTATAAAATACACAATTATTTGCAATGCGACTGCCAATAGATAATGAATATATATTTATAATAAACAAAATTAATATATTACAATATAACGTGTATTTTACAATTTAGGTTGTCCCGGTAAGCGAAGCTTGCAACTCTTCCAGTGACTGTCCTTTGGTTTCCGGTACGACCATCCAAATAAAAATCAATGACATTCCTCCGACAGCCGCAAATATGTAAAATGTTCCTATTTAATTATTATTAACAATACGTAAATGACATAATTGAAGTTGAAAATATATTACCAATACAGGATACCTAACTAAAAATCTAGACAAAAACTTATCATTTCAAATAAAATCATCCGATCTAAACAAGAAAACAAAAGTATTTGAACAAAACATGAATCCAATTATGAATGCACATTTTTCACATCTAAAACTGTTTGATATAAATATCAAAAATTCGAACACGATTTTAAAACGTCTTTCTAGTTGTATTTTTTACTCTATCTATCTATTATTAACTTTAAGTTTGGTTTGTATTTTTTTCCTTAAGGTGACTATAAATTTTTTATTTGGGAACTATATCTATCAAAATTAATTAAAAATAATAGAGAAAATAAAGACCTTGTGCGCTCCATTCAAACATAAAGTTGAAAGCGTAACTCACGAACCACCCACTAGTCCATGATGTTAATGCTACTATTGTTCCTGCTGAAACTTTTATATTTATCGGAAAGATCTGCAACAACAAAAGAAACACAAACACACACAATAAACAATTTTTATTTCTTTCATAAATGTTTAACTATATGATTTTTATAAATTAAAAAATGTTATTTACCTCAGACATAATGACCCAAGGTAGCCCTCCTATACCGAATGCAAAACATCCGAAGTAGACCTAACCAAATTTAATTAAAGATTTCTTATTACAAGTTAAGACCAATAAAAAAAATTATGCATGGAAAAATGAATAATTGTTGGGAAAAAATAAAATATTTTACCAGAATGTTTACGAAGACGAAGCACATTCATTTGCTGTATCAGAAACAAAAATCATAAAGAATTAAAAATCATATAATAAGGATAATAAGATTGTAGTATCATAAAATACGTGTTGATAGTTATCTCATATTAGTCCAATATATAAAGAATAACCTGTAACGTGAAGCTAACTCCAATAAGTAAGGATCCGATGGACATTCCAATAGCAGAAGCCTAGAATAATATTTATCAAGATAATGTTAATAATTAATAGATTGTTACTATAAAGAGTAAACTGTATTTTTCTAACCAATAGGAGTGGTCGTCTTCCCCATCTGTCCACAAGAATCAGACTAACCAAAGCTTTTGGGATCTACAAAGAGTAGAAAATAATCATAAAAGGTATAATCGAAAGAGCTTTGGCCTTTAAGGAATTCAATTTCATCAAAGAAAATCAATTAGTTTAAGGTACGCACCACGAACACACCAAATATCATTGATCCAAGTCTCTCTGAAAAGCCTGTTTAAAAGACGCAAAATGCAGATAATATTAATTAGTATTAAATATTGGTGGTGTATCTATACTACTAGTATTATTTATATGAAAGCAAAATAATTTCATAAGTAATAATAGTAAGACTTTGAATATCCTAACCAGCTTTTCTGAATATGGCATTTGAATAATATGTGATACCGCTAGCTCCAGATAATTGTTGTATCAACATTAAACCAATTCCAACCTGTAAATTCAAAACAAATCATTACTTTCATCAAATGTAATATCATAAGTAAATAATTAGCCTTTTTCACGCTATTCCTTCCTAGTTCCTATATATGTTACCGTACCACAAGAGTTCGTCTATACTTCTTCTGAAACATGTCAGAGAAACTAGACTTTGAATCTTCTTCAAGCATTTTTGTCATAACCTGAAAAAGTATAACACGCATATAACTACAGTTACATATAGAGAAAGTATCCTAATAATTTAACAAAAAAGGAAAGAAAGAAAGAATACTAGTAATCTATAATAGCTAATGATTTTTTAAAAAAATATATATACCTGAATTTCAGCTGCTTCACCTGAAACATTAGCATCTTTCCCTCTAAGTCGATGCAAAGAACTTTCTACATCTTTGCCTAAACCGATTTTAGCCTGATAAAAACAACAACAAAAAAAATATTTACAAATGACTGAAGTAGAACCTTTACATACTTATGTCAAATTTCATAGTCGAAATGATTAAAAGAAAATGCCAACCAGCCATCTTGGAGATTCCGGTATGTAAAATATACCGATCATTTGAAGGATGCATGGAATTGCACCTGAACCAGAAAATGTAATTAAATAAAAATGATATGTAAAGTCTTTATAAAATATTGAAATAAACAAAAATCACATGTTGATATTAATATTACAGTATTATTTTAAAAAGAATGTAAATGCCTCGCAACGAGATATTCCGTTACCTATAACAGCCAGAACCCGCCAATTAATTACAGTCCCAAAAAAATAAATGAGGGAAATTCCACTGTTTTGAAGAAGCTTCAAAACCAAAAAATAGTGGGTTGTTAATAAAAATATATAAGGGGTAATAGCTTTAATAACTTATTAGAAATATAGAATATAAAATAAAAGATTAGACTAACTTTATTATAATTAAAAAAAAAAAAGAGTATAATAGAGTTTACCTGGTTTGAAGCAGTAAATGCGCCACGAACATGTTTTGGAGTGATTTCCGCAATATAGACAGGGACCTTGTATGAATATTATTTTAAAATGTTGGTTTTAAGAAATGTGAAATAAATCAATAATATATATATACATATATTTATATATGTGAGATTACCAAATGTAATTGGTATAAATATTTTTTTAATTACCACGTAGCTAATCAAGCCGACTCCTATGCCCAAGGAAATTCTTCCCAAGTCCAGCCAGAAGACATTCTTTTTGTTTCCACATTTATTCAAATCTATAAATTAGATACTTCCACAACCAAATTTATTTTTATTGAAAAATTATTATGGGTTTTTATCGGATTTACACCTTCGCGAAAGCAATGGAGAGCCAGCCAAAAATGCAGAAAAAATCGCATGCCCACAACGTCTTTAATCGTTAATCAACCAAAAAAAAAAGATATATCAATCAGAATCTACGAAAATCATTTTTTAAGGAAAGTATTATTAAAAAGAAACAAGTGCATAATTTGATGTAATAATTACTACTAGTATGATTTAAGAGATAGGGTAAAATGGTAATTACTCGTCTTCTGCCGAGGATGACTGCCAATTGACCGCTGAACAAGGCCCCTACCGCACCTCCCACATTCAAAAAGGAGCCAAACGCTGAAAACTGATTAAAAAAAAGTTTAAAGATTTCTTGGGAACAAATATCATATGAGTTACTAATCAGTAATCACACATGTTTTTTTTTTTCAGAAATACAACAACCTTTTTCAAAAATTCCAACAATAGTATTTAAAAAGCTTTTGTAAAACATCTTGACAAAAAAACTTCTTATCTTACAACTAATTTCCAAAACATTTCTAAGTACTTCGTACACAATTTTGTACTATTTGATTATTATGAATTCGTTCAAATTTTATTTGTTAGGTAAGTAAGATCGTGACGAAAAAAAAAAAAAAAAAAAAAAAAGGTAAGTAAGATCGTGTAATTGGGTTCAGTTTGGATTCGTGTAAACTTACTAGAATGGGCTTTGTAACACATTAAGGCCTTTTTGCCGCATTTAATTTTAATTCAAGCAATTAACAAAAAAAAGAAAAAGAAAAAGAAAAGAGATCGTGTATACACTTTTGATTAGTTTAACTTATGAAATTTGGAGAAATTTGTCATATTCGATAACTAAAATAATGACAAAATTACTAATAACTTTTTATTATTCATGTTCAAATATGAGATACGGTGTCGGAATCACATATGCATTTTATGAATGCATCTCTGATCTCTCCATGTACAAAACAGCTTACATGGCATTTTAATAATATTCATTTTCCAATATTAACTTACGTATCTCTCTAATATTCACATACGCATCTCTCTCTAAACGTTTGTACATGTGTCTCTCAATAAATTTCCCAGCAAAGTTGCTCTACTCATAACTTTGGACCACAATAAAACTAAAAATTCGTTAAAAAATATAATAAGACTTCACTACTATTATTCCCAGTTGCGAAAACTATAATTTATCAATAATGATGTCTTTATACGAAATTGCGTATAATTATCAATTTGATTTTCTTCATAACCGACCAGGTTAGGTCTGATAGTTTAGTAATCCATACAAGCAGATTTACAGGTAGCTGATGTTTTAGTTAACAGGTAAATTATGCATTTTAAGCATCATTAATTAGGGATTAATTAATTGGGTATTTATAGTGATAAAAGCTAAGAAAAAACAAATTACATACTTGTGCCATAGAAAGGTTTAACTCCTTCATGATAGCAGTCTCAGCGCCTGAAGTATAACCAGCCTACAAAATCCAAGAAATTATTATTATTATTATTATGCGAAAAATTAAGAGATTAAGACTATAAAGTGAGAAATTTAGAAACTCACGGCACATCCATAGCTGAAGGCACTACAAACAGCGACAAAAGTGCTGAGGATAACACAAGCAGTGATACGACGATCATCTCTGTCGTTTTCATGCCGGAGAAGTCCTTCCTCCATGCTTCTATTCTCCTCCACCACCATTTCTTACGATTAATCCTTCACCTCTCTTAATATTTTTTCCCAAGAAATCTTCTTGAACAAAATAAATAACAACAAGAAATCTTCTTGATCGATGATATAAACAGAGAGAAGAGAGAGAAAGAAGAGGTAGAGAGAAAGAAGAGAGAGTTTACTTGTGGGGTTCAAGCTCTTCATGATTTGCACAAGTGGGCTTGTTATAGAATATGATTTTGAATATATTTTTTTTTTTATAATTAAATATTTTTATCATTTTTAATAATTTCGAGTTTTGTTGTCCCTTTGTATTAAGATAATAATGCCAACTTTGAATGCATCCAACTGAACATAGCTCATTATCTGTCCTCAATACCAGTTGTACTTTCTTTTCTTTTTGTTCCAAATAGTTTTTTCTTTTGTAAAGAGAAAACTTAATATTTAGATAAAATTATGTATTATGTAATTTTGTCCAAGAAAAAAAAGAAGATAAAATTATGTATTTAGAAAATAAAATAGACAAAAATCAAACATAAGAAACATTACCAGTGATAAAAATCACAGAAACTTTATAATTTTCTACAACTGATTAACCAGACTAAGAAATAAACTGACCAAAATCAAAGGAAATATTCAGTTGAAGCCATATCCAAATTACTCTAGTCCAACGTGTTTCATATTGCCAACATAAATGTGATTAAACTACATCAGTACATCACCATGTTTTAGTGTTTACCAATAACAAATAAAAAACTACGGGCTACAATAATTGACTAACATAGTCGTTGGACGTATCTACCGTTAATTAATTTATAGTTCTGTTTTAATTATTTTTACTCAAATCAATTACAAACATATTCACAAAAATACCTAAATTATTTCAAATGAGTGTTGTTTAGTAAAATATATTATCTAAAAACTCTATGAATAATTAAAAAAATATATTAATGGCTGATCAACATAACCGTTGGAGTCCTTAGCTATGCGTTCGTCAAACTTACAGTTCTGTTTTTACTTGCTTTTTTTTTACTCAAATCATTTTACAAAACATACTCACAAAAAGCCATAATAATATTTTAGTGATATTATTGTTCAGTAAAGTTTGACAATTTGATATTTCATAGTCATACGCATGTCTTAGTCTTTTTTTTTTTTTTTTTTTTTTTTTTTTTTGTCGAAATCGCATGTCTTAGTCAAAGTATAGTATTTTTGCCAAAATTAAAAAATTATCATTGTTTAGGTAGAATTCTAGGAAGACTCGGGAAGATTGAGTAAATTTCTCCATCCTATTTCAAATTCGTATTATTTTTAAAACAAAACATGGATATAAATATTTTAGGATGATGTTTCTAAAATTCAAATATTTTCTTTCAAAATAAAGGAAAAAATGTGGATCGAGTTTACCCCAAGCAACTAATTAATGCTAGACAAAAAACAAATTACAAAAAATATATCTACAAAAATTTGCCACCTAAGCAACTAATAATGGTCTCAATATCTTTTTCATTTTTTTGTAACCAAGGTTAAACTGATTAAAAAAAAAAAAAAACGAAGGTACCATAATCATCTTTTCATTTGTAATACGAGGTAAAGTAATATATGTGCCTAAAGTAATTTTTGCAAAACAAATAATATTTGTACCCTTTTATCAAAAATAAAATAAAATAATGTACCTACATCTGTTTTAAACAAAGAATGGTTTATAAATGAAATATATATGTTTATGGTTTGTTTATATTATCGGTGAAGACAATATAAATGGGAGTTTGTTGAGAAACGCGAAGACTATAAAGTTTAAATGGGAGTTGTGTTAACTAATTAACTCACTTAATAACATGTAAAGTCAAGCATAGTGTAACGTGTTTCCAACATAATGACGATGATGGTTATAATTCTATATTGTGCGTCAGCATCATATGGTTTTGTATCGTTCTTCAGTATCGTTGACATGGATGATTTTTTTTTGTTGGGGGGTTTGTTTTAGTTAACAATACATGGATGCATGATTGTTGAAGATAGAGGAGCGAGACGTCTTAAATTATGGTGGACAAGTGAGAGAATATGAGACCCCACCCTTTTCATATTTTAACTACCCAATTGGCCAATGCCCATCCTAAGTCTTATCACACGTTTTTTTTTTTTTTGATGGTAATCATTCTCAGTAGCTAAGATTTTGTCAAGACAATATGATAAGGAATTGGCAATCGATTCAATCTTCATCAGACACTATCCTTATTACTGCATAGTGTAGATGGGATTGTCCATTTCTTCTGTACCCACCCGTACACATTTCGTTGTAATATTGGTTCCTTTTGCGGTTTTTCATGATCATTAGCGGGTCTAATTCAGTAGAAAAACTAGGTTTTGTTGTATCCACAAATGAATCTTCTCTTTCAGGACCACTTCTTGTATACAAAGAAGTTTTTTACGTCCCATAATTAAGAAGAATAAATTCAAAATTATAATAGAAGATAATAAGCATATGGTGGTTTAACCCTTTAGGCTTGGTCATGAAAGTAATATCTCTTTGAAATTAAAGAAAAGGTCTGAAAGGAATCAAGAGTGAAAAGGACAAGAAACCTATCCATTTCCACTATCCAAACTTGTGAAGGTTATCACAATTTATTGTTATTATTTTCTTGTTATAGGATGTTGATTTCTTTCAAACGCAACCTTTTTATATATCATATTTTATGGAACAAGACATGTAAGATATTTTAGTAAGCCTAATAAATCCCTTTTCTAGAGCACGTAATAGTGACATGTTATGCATATCTAATGATCTTTCTTACAAACGGTACTTTGACCAATCAATCGATCGAAATATATCTCACTTGTTTCCTGAAATCTTTTTGTAAAATCATTAGTGAAGACTTTATTCCATATTTGTATACCACAAACTGAATATATATATTTTTACTTGTAACTCATGTGTAGTTTAAATTTGGTGTTATTTTTTATATGAAAGAAAACTATACATATCTTTGATATTTTGGATTTGAAAGTACGGTAGTGTGTCTAAAAAGACCGAGAAATTGTTTTCATTATTTTTATCCTAAATGTACATTTGATCTTTCAAAAAATTTAATACCTTTTTTTTTTAAAATAAGAAATAAAAAGACTGAGAAAACTTCAGTATTTAACAATTTAATCTGTAATTATATCATGGAGTAATTTTTAAGTGCTGACTTACTGATTATGAAATTGTGATGGTCTGTACGTAAAATTAGTCAATATATATTGTAGATTTGTAATGTTTGAATAGCGAACTGTAGTTGAACGTGAGTAAGATCCATACTACTCGGAGCATAATTATCATTCGACCAAAACTAAAGATTCAGTCAATTTTGTGTTTTATCTTATAATAAGGACTTAAGGAACGTTAGACGAATTTACGTTGACAAAAAAGAAAGGATTTTTATTATCTAGTTGACGAGTGTGTATAATAAATTGTTATAATGAGGTTACATTTACATGGGCCTACTAAAATATAGATAAAGCCCAACAGGTTTTCAGAAACTATAAATTAGCTGACATTTTTTTTTCTTTAATTGTAAAAGGGCTAATCATCCTGGTCTACAAATCTTTTACCGGGCTAACTTATTTGGCCCATATGAGTGAACATGAGATACTGAGATACGATTCTTATTTAACATTTACTTTGTTGACCAAAAATAAAACAAATCCTTTTCCATTAACTTCTTCAAAATTCGTCAATGAATTCTTTAAACAAAAGAGAGATGGTGGTTTGCCACGTTGAAATTTAAAACTAATCCAGATTGACCTTGTTCAATTAAAAAAACATACTATAATTGTTCTCTGGTGTAATATGTAATGGAGCAGACGTGGATAATATTGGAATTTTTCGCTGTGCGTCAAATTTTAATTGTTAATCTCACTGTATAAAAACAGAAGTAATATTAGTTGTTAACCAAAAAAAAAAACATTACTTAACTAGTTTAGCTTTAACATTACGTACAAATTTTACTTAACTTAGATAAAAGAAAGAAATTGAAAAACTGGTTTGGTGCTTAAGCTTGAGCAAGAAGGTAATGCAAACGAAGCACACTTACACAGAGAATCTGGATGAAGAAGGAATGTTCATGAAATTCGATTCTCACATTTCTATTTGATTCGAATTTCAAATTGCAATTTCTCAGATTCCGGGGAAACAAAAAAAACCCTAGAAAAATTGTTTCTCCGTTTTTTGAATCATCCATGAGTCCTGACAATAAACTGCTTCCGAAGCGGATCATCCTCGTACGGCACGGTGAATCGGAAGGGAATCTCGACACGACGGCGTATACAACGACGCCGGATCATAAGATCCAGTTAACGGATTCCGGTTTGCTTCAGGCGCAGGAAGCCGGAGCTCGTCTCCACGCTTTGATCTCTTCAAATCCTTCTTCACCGGAGTGGCGTGTGTACTTCTACGTTTCGCCGTACGATCGGACTCGATCTACGCTCCGGGAGATCGGACGGTCGTTCTCGCGTCGCCGTGTGATTGGTGTTCGCGAAGAATGTCGAATTAGGGAACAGGATTTTGGGAATTTCCAGGTTAAAGAGCGAATGAGAGCAACGAAGAAGGTGAGAGAGAGGTTTGGCCGCTTTTTCTACCGGTTCCCGGAGGGAGAATCCGCCGCCGACGTCTTCGATCGCGTCTCCAGTATGTTTCACTTCCTTGCTTATTCGAAATTTTTCTCACTTTACTCGCATTGTTGATTGTCTACATATCTCGTTATCTATATGTATATTGACTGATCTGAGATGATAATTTAGTTTAGCTAAGCATGATTTTAGATCATTCTCGATGATCCTGGCCTGTACAAGTAGCAAAAAGTTGAGGACTTTTTGGTTAAGTAGCAGAACAATGACATTAAACCAAATGCATCTGTTAAGAGGAATTGGTTGATATCTGACCTTAGAACCCTTGAATCGATTTCATTTGATGCCATTCATGCTTGATTTCAGGTTATGCTCACATTCACTGTTATGAAGATTCTATTAAAACCTGAGTTTTCGCTGGATCCAGCAAATCGCTGAAATGCGTTTTACTAGCTGTGGTCTTGAATAGAAAAGGAAAAGGTTTTTCTCAGAATCAGAAGAAAGTCTAATATTTACTTTCCATCAATCTCTTTTGAAATGTCACCAAAATGGAAAAATTTAGCTAGTCCTGGCATGTGATTGTTTCATCGTTGTTGTTTTGTCTTTTCTCTTTGCTTTGTTTTCTTCCATCAATCTCTGTGTGAGTAAACAAGAAGAAATTAAGACATGATGTGGTCTGTTTGCGTGTTGCTATACAGGTTTTCTCGAGTCTCTATGGAGAGACATCGACATGAACAGACTACACATCAACCCGTCTCATGAGCTAAACTTTGTGATTGTCTCACACGGCTTAACATCGCGTGTGTTTCTGATGAAATGGTTCAAGTGGACCGTGGAACAGTTTGAAGGACTAAACAATCCAGGGAACAGTGAGATTAGAGTAATGGAATTAGGACAAGGCGGTGATTACAGCTTGGCGATTCATCACACAGAGGAAGAGTTAGCCACATGGGGACTGTCACCAGAGATGATTGCAGATCAAAAGTGGCGGGTTAACGCGCATAAAGGCGAATGGAAAGAAGATTGTAAGTGGTATTTTGGTGATTTCTTCGATCATATGGCAGATTCGGATAGAGAGTATGAGACTGAGGCCAATGAAGAAAAAGAAGAAGAAGAAGAAGAAGAAGAAGAAGAAGAGGGAAAAAGGGTAAATCTGCTAACGAGTTCAGAATATAGCAATGAGCCAGAGTTATACAATGGAAAATGCTGCTGATAATTTTTTACAGAACAAAAGCATACATGAGAAGAAAAGTTTAACTAAAGAAATTCAGAAAAATGTGATTTTGATAATAACTTGTACCGTTTACTTATGAAGCTTTCTGGTTTCTTAGTTTGTGTAGCTTTTGGTTTGTGGAGAAGTGTTGTACACATTGTTATAACACCAAAAACATTACAGGAAATTTGAAAGATTCATTTTACTGTGCCAAAGCATTTATCTTTTTGAAAGAAAGTTAGAAAAATGTAACAGTTTAAGTTTATGGAAATTATTCATATACTCATAAATAAACCATTTAACATACAACTAAATAGATATATGTAATCAATAAAGAAAATGATAATGTAACTTTCTTTGTTACATTGCTAAAGATTCAAAGATGACGCCGTCTCAGAGTATTTACCGGTGAGAATGTGTAGCGCAACATACCGATTTGCAGCTTCGGTGTAATGAATGCCGTCCCAGTTAACATATTTGGAACTATCATAACAAGGTTTGGCGGTTTTGATCGTACCGTTTGATCTTGCTGTCTTACCGCAACCAACCTGATCATCGTAGTTCAGTGGCGGTCCTCCCGTTCCACAACATACCGTTATCGAATGATCAAAACCTATTACCATACCAAAAAAAAGTTTCAAACACTGTTACATTTACACATATGGCATTCCGGTTCAAATGCCACCACTAACACAAAAAGTAAATAGTGCTTTCTAATTTGAGTGAACTGATTATAAATACGTACCATATTTGGAATGATTCAGGATGAGGTCGGATTTGATAGAGAAGATATCTACGTATGTGAAACGGGAATCGGGATATTGTTGAGGGAGTTTTTTGAAAAGACCATGAAGCTGCAAATTGAAAAGCTTAGCAGCTTGGTTATGGTCACTGACACAACCAAACTCATCAAGCTTTGATTTGTCTTTCCCAAATAATGACACAACTTGTGCTAAACACCCAAGTGGTCCTGTGTTGTGTATCCAATAGTTTCTTGCCCCTTCTGCATATAATCTCTAGATCAAGAATTACACAATGAATTAAATTAATAATAATATGATGATATTTTTGACTCAAATCAAATTCAAATATTTCCCCAAAAAATGAGTATCCATGTAACAATTAAGTGTCATTTATCGTTTTATTTAAGATGGCGTTGTATTCAAACTCTATTAAAAAAAGAGAGAGGATTTTAAGATTCATGTAAATAACTAAATACTAACCTTTATTCCATCTTGAAATATATCTAAGATTGTAGGAACCAGAGCTAGAACTTCATCTAATGTCTTGGAGTAAAATGCTCCGGCAATATCATTTTGTCCGATATCAAACATATATAATCCTTTTTTGAAATAATATTCGGACGGTAAGTATCTTCCGAGCTCTTCATCTTATAAACAAAAGAGAAAGAAAAAAAAGTACATTGGTCCGTTACTAAATGATTCAACTAAGTCTAAAATGTTGATGAACTTTTGGTATCATTTGATATTTAGTTACCTTGTTGTATCAATTGAAGGACTTTGGACTTAAAGGTGATGAATTGAGAAACTTGAACACCAAAACCAAAGGGACTATAGGATGCAGCATTCGCCTTCTGAATCGTTGACGCAGCCGCCGCAAAATTGCAGCCTCTCCGATAACTTTGTCGACTTATCGAATCTAAATAAGGCCTCAAATAGGGCCGATCAATTGCTTCCACTACAAAACATAAAGCCCATTCAAAAACTTCTCATGTTAAGAGCAACCTCAATGGAGGTTTCTTACAAGATACCTTAACATTAAAATATTTAAAAAAATTGAAAAAGAAGAGAGAGAACAAGAAACATACCTTATATAAGGAATGTTTCTAAACATTTTAGAAACCTTTTGTACATTTGTCTTCTTTTTAGTGGTCTATTTATTTTTATATTAAAATATTAATATTTAAAATATAAGAAACTCAAAACTTATTTCTAACCATTGTGGTTGCTCTAAGAGTCTTAGAGCATGTTTACTCATGAACCAAAATGAGTATCATTAACAGTTTTTTATTATTGTTTCATGAGTTGAAACCCAAAATGAGTATCAATAGACTCACTCCAATGATACTTTTCATTCAAATATCAACCTAAAATATATATTTTTTATTATTATTCATGGGATGATACCCACAAAAGAATCATGAGTAAACATGCTCTTATGGTTCATAAGAATCCTTAATACCTACAATGTAAACTACATGAGCGTGATAACCGCGTTATATCAAGATCAATCAAAACATCTTGCAAGTTGCAACTTTTTTAAAGTCATGTTTTTAAGTCGACTAGTTTGTTTGTAGGTCATGCAAGTGCAACAACGCTTCCAGTAAAAACAGGAAACCATGACAATTTGTCAATTTTGCCGTGGTACAAAATAAAATAATAATATTAAAAAAAAAAATAAAAATAAAATGATAGATTTTAAAGAATAAAGGATTTAGAAATGATGAATGATTACTTAGAAAATCGACGATAAGACGTCCATTGCAGAATCTTCCGGAAGTTGGAGATCTGAAGTAGGTTTTTTCATAGGAAGGTTGGGGAAGAAATCCAAGACCGGAGCTAAGTTCTCCGGTGTCGGAGTTAGAGTCTCCGAAGTTGAAAACCGCCGGGAAAATATTAGAAATCGGGAAAGAACCGGCGAGAGGAGGCAGAGTTTGAGAGATGGCTACGAATAGTAATAATGTAAGAAGAGTGTGGAAAAGAGTTTCCATGGCTCAAACAATGTATTTTGAGTCTTATCATTCTTACATACTGTATACATTATATATTATGATTTTAACAAATATAAAAGAAAAGAAAAGAAAAATATACATCCTTATGTGGATACAAATATATGCGTGTATACATAATGTTATGAAAGTGGAATGTGAGTTTGCTTGGAAATATGGATAGAAACAAAATGATGAAGTCCTTCCTCTCGTGACATTTTTTTTGGTTTTATATACGGAAATCACATCAATTTCTTAGGGTTTATCAAAAAAAAAATCACATCAATTTCAATATTGTGTCGACTATACGTCTATACGATATCCGAAGATAAAAAGCTCAATAATAATTTTTTTTTTATTTTTTATAATTGCATATTTTTTAGGTGAGGCCCACTAAGCCTGATAGGCCCAAATATTCCTTTCTAGGCTCTACTAAAAAAATAATGGAACTAAGAATCTCGCCGGAGTTCTAGCTTCGCCGTGTCGTGTCCAAATCTATCGTCGGGCTCTCAAAGCCAACGTAACTATGAGGAAACCACGAATGGCAAAGATGGTGAATTCCGGTCATCTAACCACGATTCGCTATATTATTAAATTGATATTTCTTACATTATTTTTAAGGTTTCTTATTTTGATGTAAGTTATTACTTATTAGTATTTTATATTATTAGGTAACACAAAGTTGGCATCTTTTTTTGTTTACTAAATTCCAAGCAAAGCAGAGAAAAAGAATTGATATGCGTGCAAGTTTCTGTCCAAATTCTTGTCCTCTTTCTTTTTTTGGAGGTGTGCATGTGGTGCACACTTCACACTTCACAAGTCGCAACACTTTACTTAGAGACCAGAGATTAGAGTTTTGATCACAGTCGTCAATGGCAGAACCGGAGGTGATTCACTCATGGTCTGCACCAAGATCTCTCAGCACCAGCCTCATGTACTCCTTTGCTCAGGTACCCTACCAAACTTGTTCCTATCTTCTTGACAAATTTTCCAGGAATTATGAGTGTTAGCTCTAAAGATTATGATCATCCAAAACCAAATCTCAATTCTGATTTGCTTGTTTTGTGTCTTCTGAGAAAATTGAGTATGAGTTTTAGAGATTTTGATTTATCTAATAAATAACTTGGAAAAAACATGAGATCTCTAGAAAGAATCACTGTGGAAATTCGTTGGTGTTCTTTTCTAATTGTTGTTGTGTCCATGTTTCAGAGAGATGACACTGAAGTTGTCGACGAGCCGTTGTATGCAGCATTTCTTAAAGCTACAGGTGTTGATAGGCCATACAGAGACGAGGTTCTCTCCAAGATGGTATGTCTCTCTCTATGTAGTAACTGATTAGGATTTTATTTCTTAGTCTTTCTTTGAGTAAACAAGTTTTATTTCCCGTCTTGTAATTTAAATAGGAGTGCAGTGGAGATAAAGTTGTGAAAGATGTCATATATGGATCTGGATCGAAGAAGTACCGGTATTGTAAGGTAAAAAGGTCTCTGATTGTTTGTTTTTGAAGCTTCAAAGTTCATATTGTCAAACTTTCTTCTTGTCTCTTTCTCTAAAAGATAGTAAGTTGTTCTGTTTTTCCCTCTGAACAGCATATCTCGAAGCAGCGGCTTTTCGGTTTGTCAAGTGAACTGATGAGAAAAGGAAAGCATTTCATATTGATACGAAATCCTCTTAACATACTGGTTAGCTTTCGCATCAAACGCCAGTTCTCTGCAGCTTTTTAGCCAATGTTTCATCTAATGTTCTTCTCTGTTTATCTTTTTTGCAGCCTTCCTTTGAGAAAGTACACCCTCCATCGTTTCTCGAATTAGGCTTGGGGGAATTAGTGTCGATATACAGTGATCTCTGTCAGATGGGAACACCACCAGCAGTCATCGATGCGGATGAGCTTCAGCGAGATCCCGAGGTTTTGTTTCTGTAATACGTAAAAGTTTCACAAAGATGTCTTTTTCTCTTACATGTTATGCTATCCATATATACACACAGACAACACTACGCGGTCTTTGTGATGATTTGGAGATTCCATTTCAAGCCTCTATGCTTAAGTACGGTCCTCTCCTATCATACTCTTATAGTTTGATAGATATCAAAACATTAAATTTCACTTTGGTTTGTTATGTTTTCTTGAAGATGGAAGGCTGGTCCTATACCAGAAGATGGAGTATGGGCACCATGGTGGTACAAGAGTGTGCACGAATCAACGGGTTTCTCATCTCCAAAGAAGTATCCTCGGGTAAGGCCTTATTTGTTGTGGTTAATGGTTCTGAAATCAATCTAAGATGTGTTTAATATTGTTATTTTTCCTTCAGACATTCCCTTTGTCGCACTACGATTTGCTGGAGCAAAGTCTACCGCTTTACAACATTCTCAGGAGCCACGTGAAGCACAGCTCCTCCCTCTTGAGTAGTCCCTTGCCTGCTCCTAGTCTCCCAGTTCCTGAAAACGCAAAACTTCTTGCATGGGTCGGTGACGAGATTTTGCCTCGTGAGATGGCAAAGGTGTGCTTGAAATGTGGAAGAAAACTTGACAACTCACTGTTTGTTGATTTGCATTTTGGAACACTGATTATGTTCTATTTCTTCTTATTCTTGTTAAGGTTTCTGTTTTTGACTCGGTTGTACAAGGCGGTGACTCGGTATGGGAAGGACTTCGGATTTACAAGGGAAAGATATTTAAGCTTGAAGAACATCTAGATCGGTAAGAACAGTCATATCCAGAAACCAAGAAGCAAATAACAGAGTTTTCTAAGCAATCTTGTTTTATATGTTGGAATCTTGGATTAGGTTGTTTGATTCAGCAAAGGCTCTGGCTTTCGAAAATGTTCCAGCGCGTGAAGAGGTAAGCATCTGATGATTGTAGTGCTAAGTTTTGTTATTTCAAAACGATGTTACCACGATAGCTTAGTTGTGGCAAAACATGCAGATAAAAGAAGCAATCTTCAAAACTCTCATAACCAATGGTATGTTTGACAATACACATATCAGGCTGTCTCTAACTCGAGGCAAAAAGGTATTTCAAGTTTCTTTGAAACCGATTTAAGAAACTTCTGTTTTCATTTCGACCATTTAGAGTAAAGAAAACTGTGCAACTTCTTTCTTTAAGGTAACTTCTGGAATGAGCCCTGCATTTAATCGATATGGATGTACTTTAATCGGTAACCTTTCAGCTTTATCTTAACAACTCATTGTGCGAAAATGATTACTCTGGAGTTCAATTCTTTCATATAATGCAGTGCTTGCGGAATGGAAGCCTCCGGTGTATGACAATGATGGTGGAATTGTGCTGGTGACCGCAACCACACGCCGCAACTCGCCTAATGTATGAATTTGGTTCCACGTTTCTGTTCATGATATAACATAAATAAAATAAAATAAAAACTTGTTTGTAAAATATTGTTGATTTCTGAAATTCTTTTTGGTTTGTCAGAATTTGGATTCCAAGATTCATCACAACAACCTTCTCAATAACATACTAGCAAAGGTACTGTCTTCAAAACAAGAAAGTTCAAGAATTGACGCTGTGAGATTAATTTTTCTTTGCAATGGAACAATCAGATTGAAAGTAACAACACGAATGCCGCTGATGCCATTATGCTTGACAAGGATGGTTATGTGTCTGAAACCAATGCAACCAACATTGTAAGTAATCCTTTGATGATTCCTCAGCATGCTTTTCTATCAAATTTCAGTAGATTTTTAAGAGACTATAGAAAGCTAATATTGTCAACAAAAATTTACTTTGTTCTACAGTTCATGGTGAAGAAAGGCTGTGTACTTACTCCTCACGCAGATTACTGTCTCCCTGGCATAACCAGAGCTACCGTAAGAGAGAGACATTCACTTTCGTTTTGTTAAGAATTTTATATAAACCATTCTTTTCTATTATCTTCCTTTCAAGGTCATGGAACTTGTGGTGAAAGAGAACTTCATCTTAGAAGAAAGAAGAATCAGTCTCTCCGAATTCCATACAGCCGATGAGGTTCTTTCAGCTTACAAATTATCAGTTTTTGGGGGTCAAATTGAATTATATGTGCCTCTCTCTCTTTCTCTAGATAATCTAACAATGGTTTTGTTTTTTCAGGTATGGACAACTGGAACTATGGGGGAACTAAGCCCGGTATGTACAGTCTCTAGTAGCTTACGAATAAAACATGCTCAATCGTTCTGCACCTGAATCTATGACATTCATTAATTAAAACTTTGAATAGATGCAAGTCATATCTAAAGTTCTTGATGAAATCTTCAGGGGATCTTACTTGAACCATATGAAAAAATATCCTGTTCTTTTGTTACAGGTTGTGAAAATCGATGGACGTGTGATTGGTGACGGCAAAGTTGGACCGGTAACGAGAACACTGCAAAACGCTTACAAGAAACTGACAGAGGATTCAGGTGTGCCAATACCTACTTACCAAGAACCCTGAAATACAAAACAAGAGGTAATCAAAGTTGCTGAATAGTCGTCTATCTGAGATAGTATATCAAAAATTTTGGTTATGATTTAATAATAGCTTAGCAAATGCAAGAGTAGATTAAAAACCATTTTAACTTTCACATGATTCAAGTGGGTCTTTATACCGTTTATTTAGGTTTTGAAACAGAGCCACGAGGGAACTTAATAATAAAAAGCAATCAACTCTCACATGATTCAATTGGTTTTGAGGAAAAAACATGAAGCTTTTGCGTCATCTTAATTAATAGATTTCCTTTCATGTAAGTAAAGAAGCTTTCTTTCTTTTTTCAGGGGATGCCAATGTTGTAGCCTTCTTATAGTCGTTTCTTCTTATCTTGGTACCAAAACGGCGAGTAGTTTATACGTGGCAATGTAAAACTGTGTGTAGTCAAGCTTGTCGAGTAGACTTAAATCAAAGTCAGCATTTGCTTGTTTGACCCAACGTGAGAAGTATGACCATAATAAATAAAGCCACCACTCGAGCGTTGATTCTTTTCCTTTTCTAGAAAATTCAATTTTTCTTTAAGTTAATTGCTGGAAGGAATCAAATTAAAATATAGTCAAGACTATTATAGATCTTTGTTTTATTGTTTTAAACATACTTTCCCAATTTATTGAATAATATATGTTCCATTCATGGTTGACAAAATGCCAGAAAGATGAGAACTAGTGAACATTCATACTTTGGAGTTCCATATCTATAATTTATGTCATATAAATCTGTTTATGTCATATAAATCTGTGGAGTCATGAATATTTATAAATTATAATAGATTTTACAATGTATTTTGAAGATTACTTATATTTATTGAGGTGATATGCGATAGAATTCTGATAGCGTTTCGGTTGCCGCCGGCGGCAGTTATCCTCCTTGATTATTTAACTCAGGGTCAGAGCCCAGAATGGTCCAACGTTCGCTAAAGTGTTTGTTTAATGGGATCAGAATCATATTTATAAAAAACATTCCAATTACTTTATTTTATTTTAGTTGTTTGTCATCAATTATTTTCGTTTTTTAAGATATAATCATATATAAAAGCCTCATGACTAAAAGGAAACGATTTTTCAAAGGCATAACTTCCTTTCTTTTCTTTTTTTTTTTTTGGTTTTAATGTTAAGATTCAAAGGCATAACTTGCTAATGGCCTAAAAATTTTCGTTTTATTTCTGTTAATTGGGGAACCCGATTCTCTATGAGTATTGTCGTCTCTTTGAGTTTCTTTTACTTGAGTGGCAAGTAGATTTCTGATCTTTCTTTAGTGACTTTTCTTTATCACAAGATATATATTTTTTTTTTGAGCAAAGTATCACAAGATATTATGTTGATAAAAAGGAGTATTTTCTTGTAGTAAGGAAACGGGCATCTATATAATTTATGAAAGAAAGTCCTCTGGAAAACCGTTGAAAATTTAACCCAAAACAAAAAAAGAAAAGTCCTTTCTGGATAGCATAGTTTTTGACCCAAGAAAACGTTTTAATCTATATTTCGAAACCATCTTTTACACGAACAAAAAAGCTTGTCCCAAATGTTATCTAAACATCTCGTTAAAACAAAAAAAAAAATTGTTTTGAATGTATTAAAGAATTAAGATGGTTTTAAAAGTGTGATGTTGTTACGCATGAAAATGGATGATTTATGTATTTATAATTATTTTCAAATGTTTTCCTGAGCCTACTGAAAAGTTTAAATGTTTAAAGAAAACTAAAAGAAAGCAATGGAGAGATTACAAACTTTTATATTCGACATAATTTACCAATTAGGCAACGACTTTCATTCATTTCACAAATTTGAGGAAACTATACAAAATTAGCCATCGGATTAAAATGGAAAATAACAAGCCGAAAAGCTGCTATTCTCAGAAATAACAAATATACTTGAATGTAATAAAAATTGTTAGGGATGTTTCATAAAAATAAAAACCAAACTAATTAAAATTCGAAACCAACCAAAAGAGAAAATTTTGCATATTCAACGTAAATGACAAATTGTGAAAAGAAATTTCCATATTTACTGATTGGAGAAACCTTCCTCTTGCCACGTGGAACTTAAGTCTGACACAAGTGCTGACATCACTACCCCATCTCTTCTTCTGAATCTTCAAATGTCTTTTTTAGTACGCTATAAACTCACTTTCTTCTTCTCCAAGAGCCAAAAAAAAAATTCGGAAACCACCAAAAAAAAAAAAACATGAGAAGCTCCGATCATACGCCGTTTTCCGGCGTTTTGCCGATTGTTTTCTTACTTATATTATCATCAGCGGATCTAGCGGCGAGTCAATCACAGCCCGGTCCAGCAAATCAACCGTATAACTACGGCAGGCTAAGTCCAGCCATGGCAGTGATCGTCGTGATCCTAATCGCTGCTCTCTTCTTCATGGGCTTCTTCTCCATCTACTTCCGTCACTGCTCCGGCGTACCAGACGCCGGCGTTTCTCCAGCTGGTGGAGCTAGATCCAGAGCAACCGTCAACGCGGCGGCGCGTGGTCTCGACGCTTCAGTTGTCGAGACTTTTCCTACGTTCTTGTACTCTGATGTGAAAACGCAGAAGCTTGGCAAAGGAGAGCTAGAGTGTGCGATTTGTTTGAACGAGTTCGAAGACGACGAAACGCTGCGTTTGCTTCCCAAGTGTGATCACGTGTTTCACCCTCACTGCATCGATGCTTGGCTCGAGGCTCACGTGACTTGTCCTGTTTGCAGAGCGAATCTTGCTGAACAGGTTGCTGAAGGTGAATCGGTTGAACCGGGAGGAACTGAACCAGATCTTGAATTGCAGCAGGTTGTGGTGAATCCTGAACCTGTGGTTACTGCTCCGGTACCGGAACAAGTGGTGACGAGTGAAGTCGATTCGAGGAGATTACCTGGAGTACCGGTTGATTTAAAACGAGTCAAATTCTCGAGATCGCATACGACGGGACATTCGGTGGTTCAACCGGGAGAATGTACCGAGCGGTTTACTCTTCGGTTACCGGAAGATGTAAGGAAGAGGATAATGAGGGAATGGAAATTGAACCGGACGAATAGTCTTCTGGTTCTTCCTAGGGGAGGGAGTTCAAGGAGAGGTAAACCGATTGACCGGTCAAGGGCTCGGTCTGATCGATGGTTGTTTCGTAAAACGCCTTCGTTTCTTTGGAGGAGTCGTGATGATGGTTCGATTAGGTTAGGTGCTACCGGTAGCGTTCGAGCCAACGCTGTACCGAATTCAACCGGTGGTGATTCGGTACGTGCAGGAGACCGGTGGGCTTTTCTTAGAAACGCGTCGTTTTTGTGGAGGAACTCTTCGGTACATGTGCCAAGAGGAGGAGTCAATAAAGACGGCGAAGGAACTTCGGTTAAATCGACCGGTGCTAGTGGCTCAACTAGCGGTTCGATGAGATTACCGGTTTAGTTGACTTATCTTTTAGCCGTATAACTACTCTTTTTTTTTTTCTCACATATTTTTCGTTTTTATGTTTGGGATTGTCGATATACAAGCAATACATTTTCCTCAATTTTTTTCTTTTTAATTATTCTTGTATTGTTTAAAATTTCTGTAACGTACATATAAAGTCAGATCCGAAAATGAGATTTACTTTTGAAAAACAATGTATAAAAAAACTTATAAAAAACGGACAATGATGAGGTGAGCCTGGTGAGGTGTGGTGTGGTGTGGTGCAGGTGGGTTTCTCGTTTCTTCAATATAAAAAGTTTTATTCGTGGACAAAGAATATATATATATTTTTTTTTGTCATCTGATTTTTATTAAAACTTTAAGATAGGATATAAGGTGAAATACTTAAGCCGGTGGAAAACAAAGATATCCTCAGAATCTAAAGCCCAAAAGAGAGAAGCTAAGCCGGCGGACAAAAAAAAAGTCCCCGGAGACAAAGTCGGAGAAAAAAAAGAATTCCCCCAAATCTAAGTCTACGCTAAAAACAACATAAACTTTTAAAGCCGAAATCGAAAGAGAACGAAACCAAAAACTAAGAAAAGAGGCAAACTAAAAATAAACAAGAAGATAAACACTAAGTCAAAATAACCAAATCGATCTTCTTCTTCTGAAGTTTCTGCGAATGAGCTATATCAATGCTGCCCAACCATTAATCACAACTGCTTCCTCCTATCACAATGAGAGAAGATCTCTCGAAACCAAGTAACAATGACTTCATAATCTGACAAGTAAAGGTCCAAATAGATCCTCATTAAACACTTTCAGATGCGGCTGCGACGAGGGTGCGTCAAGGAACACCTTGATAGAAGTCAAAAAGATGCAATCCGACATCCTCCAGATTTGGAAACGCAGAGACAAGGAGCGAAACATAACCACCTCGATGAGCTTCGAAATCAAGAACAAAAACGACACTCATCTACAACGGAAATCATCACCAGTAACTTCCACCTAAGAGAAGAAAGATCTGAAGCCAAACGACACTAGCATAAACTTCACACAACAAGGGCCTCATCTTAGAAAGGAGACGAACCAAACGAGCAACTATTAGCTAAACCAGGCAATAAGGGTGAGCGGAGAGGCTAAGGCAAGATGAAAGCTAACTACAGAGCTCACACAAGCCAAGCACGCGACATCAAAACACCAAGAAGCACAAGAGCGAGTAACAGATCTGGATTTGGGGAAGGCGAAAAGCAATGGCTTTATTACATACCCGTCACCGTCGATCTCAGATCCGGCTCCATCATCTTCGCAAGAGCCCTGAACCACAAATCTGAAACACTCAAACTGCTTCCGACAAACACCCAAAATCACAAACCGATCAAACTAAATCGAAACCCCAATCGAAGGCCACAAGATTCTTAAAATTAACACAAAACTAAAACCAAGAAAGGAAAGAACAAAAGGAGGACCAAAGCCGGTGCTAGAGGAGCCACCGTACTCCGGTCACCGATCTGGGCAAACTTGTAAACTTGAGAGAGCGGCGGCTAGGTCTAGTCCCGAGAGAGAGAGGTGAATTCGTGGACAAAGAATATAGAATATAGTTTTGTTTTCTCGCTTTGAATATAGAATATAGTATAGCTCTCTTAATTTATAGTACAAAAATAATACTTTTTTAAGGAAAATCAGTTCAATAATGTGTTTGGTTTAAAACCAGAGTTTTACTTCATAGTTTATACACAAGATTACATGAAGAAACACTACTACGCTTTAAAGAAAGAAATCTATTTATCAGAAACGTTTTGAGAAAAAATCTTTAGTCAAAGTACAATTTAGAATTATTGCATTTTCCAAAGGAAACAATATATTATTATAGATAACTTCCTGCAAATTTGGTTATATATGAAAATTATTGACCCCCACTTGGTTTCCAGTCAGGTCACGGATCTCATCGTGTTTGAAATATCATTAGTCAATTTCCATCCAGAAGGATTAGCCCTTATAATAAATATAGTTAATGTATAATGCTGTGTTTCACATGAAATCTATGCATATATTTGGCCCCATTATTAACATTAATTTTTTTTTTTTTCTTTTTTGGTCATTATTAGCATTAATAGTATTCTTTAGAGTTTAGACAAATTAAAAGGAGGCTGTGGCCTGTGAAGTGTGCAAACATACTGTTTGTAATATGTTTTGTCGTCTATAATAAAAAAAAAATCTAAAGACACGTAACACGTTATATCAAATTTACATAACTATTGGGCTTTGAGCTTGAATAATTAAGGCCCAAGAAAGCCTTTGTTCTTCCCGTGGGAAGTTGAGAACGAGAAAAAAGAGTCCGGGAAAAGAAAAGGGAAGAGTTTTTCAGAGAGATTTGATCACTCATGGCGAACGAAGACGACGACGGTGAGAAATCCAGAAGTCTTCACCAACAGATTGCTAAAAAACCCAAAACCCAGATCATAATTGGTGTGCCATCGTACCAGGAAGTTATAGAAAGCTCACAGACGAAGTCCACGCCTCCATCTCTCTTCAAGCCTTCCCAGAGTTTCTCTCAGGCATTCGCTTTCGTCAAATCGTCCGACGTCTACTCTCCTCCTCCGTCTTCCTCCGCCGCCTCTTCTTCTTCGCAGCCGCCGGGCGCTTCTCAGGTGCCCAATTCAAGGTGTTATATATTTATAATTAGATATATCTGTTGATTTCGTGATTTTTCACATTTTAGATTAGTTTGACGAAATCAATGCTGCAATTCCCAACATTTTTACTGAATCATATATTTTTGGAGAATGAGGTTGAAAAGTGGAAAACTTTAACTGTTTATTACTTCATCTTCTTATGACAACAATCAGATTCAGTTTTGTGGCTGATTTTGATGATTGCATTGTTTCTTCCGTACTTATATATCCATTTTGTTGTTGGTGTATGTTGCTTTTGTTTTAGCCAACCGCTTCAAACCGATGGTGCCTCATCTTCTTCTACTCCTGTAGCTACTGGCTCTTTACCGTCAAACACAACTCAAACTCGTAACGCAATCCTCGTTAGCCATAGACAGGTCAGGAGACTAAAACCTCCATGGTTCAGTTTCCATGTTCTTTGGGATTCATCTGATTTCTCGTTGCGGCTCACATTGATTGCAGAAAGGAAACCCGCTTCTTAAACATATCAGGAATGTGAAATGGGTTTTCTCAGATATCATTCCAGATTACGTGCTTGGTCAAAGCTCTTGCGCTTTGTATTTAAGGTGAAACTCTGCAACTTTCATTTTCCACCTATGTGTTTAAATTTTCACATTAGAAACATCTGATTCACTACAGCTTGCGGTATCATCTGCTACATCCGGATTACCTCTATTTCCGCATTAGGGAACTACAAAAGAATTTCAAGCTAAGTGTTGTTCTTTGCCATGTCGACGTGGTAAGTCTTAAAATCATATTTTGATGCTAAATATCAAATGAAATTTCTAAATTATATGCTGTAACATTGCATCTAGTGTTTTTTTATTTTATGTCTTATGATACTTATGCACAGGAAGATACGGTGAAACCGTTGCTTGAAGTCACGAAAACCGCTCTACTTCATGATTGCACTCTATTGTGCGCCTGGAGGTGTCTATCTATATATCAATCAAGTTATTTTGCAGCTCATATGAAAACACATTTCAAGCACTCTGCTTCTCGTTGATACAACTTTCTGTGTGAATTCTCTTGCAGCATGACGGAATGTGCCCGTTATTTGGAAACAATAAAAGTCTATGAAAACAAACCCGCAGATCTCATCCAAGGCCAAATGGATACAGATTATCTATCACGGGTATGGAAACTCTTTAGCCTTCTCTATTGATTTTTTTTTTTTGGTCATTTTTGTGAATTCTCACTTTGTTTATGATTGCAGCTAAACCATTCTCTTACAAGCATTCGACATGTAAACAAGAGCGATGTAGTTACACTTGGTTCTACATTCGGGGTTGAGCTAAAAAGACCTTATTTCCCGTTATTGTGAATTTATGTTTTCTATGATTCAAACTAATATTGGAAACCTCAAAAATCATGTTTTATGCAGTCTCTTGCCCATATAATTGATGCATCCATGGAAGATTTAGCACGTTGTCCAGGGATTGGCGAACGTAAGGTACATGATCCTCTGTCTATAGTCCGAAAACTCAATAATAGAGGTCTGAGAATCACTGTAAAACCTCAGGTTAGGCGGTTGTATGATACATTCCACGAGCCTTTCAAGCGTGCAACTTCAAGCTACCCGTCTGTTGTAGAACCAACAATCCCAGAAGCTCCAGTTCAGAAGAATGTGAGCTCAAAGGAACCTGTTGTAGAAGATGAGGATTTTGTGGAGGACTCTAGAAAACGCAAGAAGAAAGAGCCCGAGAAAACTGTGAAGACCGCGCTCTCAGCTGTTTTTGCTCGTTACTCTGATAAACTTAGCAAGAAAAAAGAGAAGCAAAAGGAGAAAGATGCAACAACCGAGTCAGATGCTGAAATCCACCAAGATTAACACAGTTCTGTTCATTGGGCAAGGCCATGGTGACCACATTCCTAAATTGTAACTTAGCTTTACTGTGTCTAATTTGTGTGATCTCTATCATAGAATTTGGTTGATTATTGTTAGCTTTTTTCCTTGGTTTGGGCCATTTTCAATAATTTTATGAATAAACAAAAAAATAGGCCTGGGAAGGCAAAATCTAGCTAGAAGCTTGAGATGGTTAGCCTAAGTCCATGGTCTAAAAAATTTGTTCGCATTGGATCTTAAATTTTTAAACGTTGATGATTTTTATTTAACATTTTTAGATATGGAACTATACTCATGAATTAAGTTGAAATATGTGGCAATCAAAGAAGACGCGCTAATTTTATTGGTTTGGTTTTGAGTTTAGTAGATTTAATTCTATTTTATTAGGTTTGATGAACAAGAATTAGGTTTGTTTGGTTTGGTTTGGTTTAGTTTGGTTTGCTTTGTGTAGAGTGCGCGTTTAATGCAATTCGACCGTTTAGCAGCTTTTTGCAAATTAGATATTTTTTTAGATTTGTAGTTTTTGTTGACATGTTTCAAACGCGTTAGTCAATGTCTTGTCCAACATAGACAACAAACACTTGAACTTTGTGCACCACTCTATGCATTATTATCAACTAATAGTATATACTTTATTTTCTTTTCTTTTTATAAGGTGCACAAAAAAAAAAAAAAAAACTTTCGGTGTGAATGGTTTTAAATTGCAATCGACAAAAAAAAGTAAAGTTGCAAAGGACTGGTAAAAGAAAAGTGCAGAGAATATTTCAAGTGTAAGTGAATCGGTCATGAGAGACATGGGTAAACAAGTAAATAAATAACCTGATAAAGTAAAAGCTTAATTTTTCGTACAATAGTTCTGATCAACCAAAGAGATTGCCGGTCCATTCGTTCAGTATTGTTGATATCTGATCAAGAATAACATTTTACAATTTTGATAAAGAAAAGTGAAGAGTAATTATTTCCTTTGCTATTATGATTTTTTTTTTTTTCGCCTCTTTTGCTATTATGATTACCTAGAGGACTTGTTACTCTTTTGTAACACACCAACCCTTCCTTATTCCTTAATATGAATGTGCATTAAAAATTTAAAATATACTGTATGTATTATGTGTATATGTTTAATGAAAGTAAATAAAGAGACTGAGGATGTTGGAACATGAAGGGGACAAAAGTGAAAGTCTATGATGGAGGAAAAAAGAGATCAATAATAATATTTTAAAATCAGGAAATTATTATAAACACAGTAATATACATGAATGTGTGTGTATGTAAACAATGTATGTGCAGTTTTTGGAATCTGACTTCCCTCTTTTTTCGGACGAAAGCAGATGTTTCATTCTGCTTCATGTCTTAGCAAGCCCAATAAAGTATTTTTCTTCTCTTTTTCTTTTCTTGATCCTTGGGATTTGCTCTCTTTACACTTTTTTTTTTCGGTTTTGCCCCAATACTCTTCTTGTCTTATGGATTTTACCCTGTAAAAACTATGAAAACATTCGTGATTCTAAAACCGTTAGACCAGAACGACGTTATGGACCTTATGGTACAAGAAACAAAATCGCAGTTTGTTTTTGGTTAATAAAACTTGATGAAACTCGAGACTTTGGTTTCTGTGTTATACAGAGATTGTTTCAACGTCCATATAGGTTTTTTTTGAAAAAAATTATGATTTAATCCAAAAATTAAATTTTAAAAAAACTAAATGAAGCAATATATTCATATTAAAAATAATAAAAAGAATTAAACAAAATAAGTATTTCTCATCACCTAACTTTCATGCTATTGCTCGATGATAGTCGTTACCAACCAATTGTATGTCTTTAACTCTTTTAGGTGAGAATATTGAATACAAATTGCAAGATTTTTATGTTTGTCGCTTATAAAAGTGTTTATGAATCATTTAGATAGTGGTTAAGTTCATGTGAATTTTCTCAAATAAAATAGAAACTACAAAACCCTAATCAAGATTAAAAACCAAAATGATAAGACATAAAATAACATGAACCACAAAAATCACCATCTTATCATCAACATTCAACACGAATGAGTCATTTGAAATAAAGATATTTTAGTGATTTGTCACTTAGGGTAGGTGTCCTTGCAAGTGAGGAGGGTATATATGTCTTTTGCACATATATGTACACTCATATACATTCAAAAGTTGATGCATTTGTACCTAACCAAACAATACAATGCTCTCTTTAATAATATATATATATATATATATATATATATATATATATATATATATACATTGATAGATACCATAGAAGTGTCATAATTTATGTACTCTAAAGTTTGTGACCCAATTTTGGATATGCAGTCCAAAGCCTCCAGCTGTGGGCATCCTTACCATCCTTACAATACTACATTTTCGTCTCCCTCTCACTTTCTTTTGTTTTTTTTTTACCATAGTTGTTAATTGTAGATATAAACAATAGTGAAAGTAGCAAATTTAAAATCGCCTATTATTAAAAAAATATATATATCTTTGTACACGAATTGAGTTTGTTTGCAGTGAAAATCAAACATGTTCCTGAACTTAGATGGATCTACGCGACTACGCCTTTCACAGATTCCATGTTAATTACCATTGCATGCGCGTTAATCATCTTATTATACCATCTAAAGTTATGTTGATTCCAAAAGACTAATCATGGAATAAGATATTGAACCAAAAGCTAGTGAAATTCATCTAGCTAGGATTACGTATGTGTTAGAAATGTGTAGACTTAAATCACCTTCGGTATTAATTAAGCCCCATAATATGAATCAAAAAGGTATGTTCAACTTTATTGTGTGTTTTCACATTATCATGATTTATCAGAAATTCGGATTCATCAAATATAAATATCTTTAGTCTTTGTCAAATGATCAGTAATTCAAATATGGTGTCAATCTCTATATTTGCAGGGGAGTGATCTTTTAATTTCAGTCATCTATTTGTATATAATAAAAAATTGTGACGAGTATATTATGATTTAACTTTTTTTTTCTTATGAAATAGAACTTATAAAAACGTGAGACCAAAATGTTCAATATATACATGTGTTTCATGTCTGCAATTCGATATAGTTTCATTGCAAAACTTACTTCTGAGAGATACTTTCAAAAGATGAAGTCAAAGGTGTTGAAAAATTTGCTTTTTATGATTTGTTTTGAAACTTCGACTACTAACAAACTTCGTCTGTATTCCCACACGTATCTCCCCATTCGTCATTTGACCTTCAAAATCAAACCTAACACGTGATACATTTAGCTCTTGTGTTTATTCATTTTTTGTTGGTTAGTATACAAATCCCTATTTTTCATGAGAATATATATAATCATATTATATCAATTAGACAATTACCCTTGTTTATTAGGAAAAAAGTATGTACCAACAGGTTATGGCCAGTTAATCTTCTTTTGTAAGAAATTAAAATTAACTAAATATTAAACCGTTGAATAACATATTCTGTTCACCATCATAAGTCATAACTTTATAACTGAATATGATCGTGATTTAAAACAATTGATACTTACTTCAAAATATTTTGCTACTCTACTAGGCTTGCTAATCAAAACCTGCAATATGTGGAAGCATCGTTCGTACCAGAGAAGATAAAAGCTGAGCGCGAGAATCAAACTACTGTCAAATAGTTTAAAGTTAATCTGAAAAACATATATCAGTTTTCTTCTAAATTATTACGGGAAAAAAAAAAAATCAAATTGAAGAACTTTTGGATTTTTGCAATAATAACAAAAACACCCCTAACTTCATATGTTTTTTTTTTGTTAAATAGTTAACTACATATGTTAGTGTTCAAGTTTTAGATTAGCTTAGTTCTGAAATAGCTCTAAACAAAAATGAAATTTACGTGTCAAATTAAGAAAACTGTTTTTTTTTTTTTCTTTTTAAGAAATGTATGTTTCCGTAAGAATTCTAACATTGTAAAAGGTGGGCGATTAAAGTATTTGAGGGAAATTTTTCTGGCTAATTATGTGGACGATTATGGTATCTGAGCACACAGTTTAATAGAATGTTTTTATAGGATTATACTTGACGTAAGCAAAATGGTATGGTATGATCTTCCAAAATGGTATGGTATGATCTTCCAACTCTACATGCATTAACAATAAACATGTAAGTAAGTACTGTACTACTGTACCATCATAATTGATATAAATATATATATATTTATATTATCATAATTGAGATTTGAGCCATAAAGAATCCCAAAACTTGGATATTCCATCACAACATATATGGACTAAATAAAAACTAGCAATCTCAAATTGGTTAACGACTAGACAATTTAGATAACACTTTGTTATAAGATGAACCTATGAGTATATTGCATATTATAAAGACTGATTTAGATTTTTATTTTTAAAATATAGCAATTTTTTTTTAATATAGCAATTCATTTACAATTAACCGGAGGGAATGAAAATTTACTGCACTGGATTTGAATAGAGTAGTAGAGATGAGAACATAGGTTAGGTCCAACGTCTATAAAGCAAACAAAGTTCATAAAACAACAGTTTGATTTGGATACTCATCTTATAATGGTTCCAAAATATTAACAATTTTATTGATTAGTCAAAGGTGTATAGTAGTGGTACTAAAAGCAAATAAAATATCATTTTTATGATAAATTCCATGGAAAACATAAAGGAAAAGTTAAAGCCTAGTTTCTACTTAAAAAAAAAGAAAACTGTAGAAATATTTTAGGGACATAGCTATGATACTTTCAGTTTGAAGATATATGAACCAGAACTAACGTGTGTCATTTTTTTTGTCTTCAATTAGATTTAATTTAAAAGATACATATAGTATAAGCTGAGCTTTTTAAATCTTTTTTTTAAAATCTTTTTAAACGGAGTTTTACGAGGTAAAAAGAACCAACGTTACAATTTTGCTTAACGGATTATAACGTTCTCTTGTAATTTATAACAGCAATGAATTGAAACAATAAGAATAAAATAATTGAATAAAATGACCAAACTGATATGTGACAAAAGAAATTAAACTGACAGCAATGTTCGTCACGAGGTTGGTTTTCTTGATACAAGACGAAAAAACAACAGAGAAAGTTAATAATTTTTATCTAGAAAAAGAAGTCTAAAATACCTCCGAAAATGATTGCTCAAAAACCCTTTCAAACAATTCTATTTTTTATCCCATCTTTTTCTCATATATATATATATATAGCTTTCGTGTTTTAATTTGACTTTTTAGGTCGGAGAAATTTTTTGACTTCAAAGGTTGCATGGACCGACCATGTACACGGTTCGATTAGTCTGTGTAATTTGTAATTCTAGGTCCGTAGAGTATGTGAGATTCGAACTATGAATAGCTTTCTTTTTTACTTAAATCAGTTTGATTTTAGTTGTTTTCCAGATTTGTCCCTTTTCATATAATCTTACCACTGGTCCTACACGTGTATTCTATCTAGCGCTTACTCACTTGTGTGGGGGTTATTTTAATCTTAGTAACTAAACTCAGTCAAAGTCGTACAAAATTTAAAGCTGCACGATGAGAATTAAAATAACAAGCATAATATCATTAGTCTATTAATAGTATTTATTTTCTTATGGACGAAAATAATCGCTTACTATTATCTCACTGAAGTGGTGCACATGCGTCACATGCATTAGCAAGTAAATCGATTTTATCTCTAACATAAAACCCACAAAATATTTCAACTATACAATTAAATAGTTCATTAATAATTGATATATATCGGAACTAATTGGTGGTTGAAAGCTGGCCCAAGATAACTCTCTATCCACAGCAAAGAGTGGAAGCGACCTACCTGTCTTATGACCCATTAAAACCCCATTAACATTATTGTCCCCTTTCCTTCTTATATATTTCGATTAAAACTAAATAATATGTATATATATATATATATATATATTATTTTTTTAACTGGATATTATACGATGTTACAACGTCGAATACAAAGTCGGATAAACTGGAAAACAAAGCCCAAGAGTGATATGGGAAACCAAAGCCCGAGAGTGATACGGGAAGCTAAAGCCCTAGAGTTTTAAGGGAAAACAAAGCCGGCATGAACTACTCATCCGGAGCCATGGAAGATAGGGAAACAACAAGGCAAAACAAGCCTAAAACAAACATGGGAACAAGTCCGAAACTGAACTAAGAAGCAGTCCATAGTAAGCCGGCAATTAACCACAACATCTCGTCAACCACATTACCAAATAAAGAAAGGAAGAGCTTTACAACGAGCCACTCCGTAGGGGATAAGGAACTCCCAACCAAACGGACAGCGGTACCACCTATTACGATGAAGACTACCTCACATAGAAGAGCTCTGAGGAATCCAGACCGGCGAGAAAAGAACTAGGCCAATGACAACTATGTCACACCTACACTCCCGGAAGCGGCGAAATCAAGGATTATGATTGTTAAACGCCTCGAAGGAAACCAACCAAATAACAGATGAGATCTCGATCAGATCTTTAGAGTAGAGACAAGGAGAGAACCAAATCGATCCGGACCACACCGAAGAAGATAAACGGCAAGAGATCGAACCGGACAGAAACTAAAGCAACCACCACATCTGGTAAGAGGCTAAACGAGACGAGAGCTAAAACACAAAAGACCGGATCAAAAGGCGCTACTAGCAACAAAGACGGCAAACCCACAAAAACGACAGAAAGCATCTAAGAACAAATCAAAGACAATAGAAGCACCCTCTCGCAAAGAATGAAGCAGAAGAGATACGAAATACCAAGACAATACAAAAAACAGAGCCATTGATGCTCAGATCCAGCGAGGCATGAACACACCATGAACAGACAAAAGCAGCCCAAGACCTCACCACAACTAGAAACGCCACAAAACCTCACATGCCAACGACAGGTCCACCATCAGATCTCGACCAAAACTCAGCCGAGAACAGAGCCTCAGTGAATCCCGCGTACTGCTCAGACATCAACTTCGCGAGAGGAGCCACCGTCGAAATACTCCACCAACCCTACACATAAACCCAGCAAACTAACCAACAACTATACAAGAGAGCAAGAGAGGCCTTGCTCCGGCGCTGTGGAAGCCACCGGAGCCACCCAACGCGATCTAGATCTGTTTTTAGAGAGAAGGGAGAGGTTTTAGAGAGAGAGGAGATATAGATATATATATATATATATATTTTTTTCTTATAAATTATCATGCATCCCCAATGATAAAAGTTGTTAAAATTCAGTTTTTGGTTTTAGTTTTCAGTTAGTTCTCAGGTTGTGAAACATATAAACCAAAAACTGAATTTGGTTTTATATGTTCTGAGGTATCGGATTTTCATTCAAATACGATTATTTTTGTTGTTGTTCAGTTTTGGTTTTCAAAAGATTTGGTTTGATACTACTAGTAATTTTAATCGAATTATATAATTTTTAATTAATTCAGCTAACCACATTATGTTGACAATCTAACAGTTTATGAGAGACTTTTTAGTATATTGATGGTGTATGTTAAGTCTTATACGTAAGATCTAGATCGCATAATTTAGCATTATAGGAGTCTTTAAATAATGTTTAAACTCAATGCCATGCATTGTTTGCGTAAGTGATGTTGTTAAACATGTCCATTTTGGTGACAAAGACGCTTTCTTGCTTGCGATCGGATCCTAAACCCTCTCGTCAACGATCACTAAAATGATTGATCACAAATCATAATTAAAGTCCTGAAATTTTCATAATACTATCAGTGTCACATAAATTATTATAGTAATTAAGTATGCAAGGAAATGATATATGCTATGACCAATATTACTTTTTAGAGAAAATTCAATGTCTTAAAATTGATAGCGTAAATCAAAATATCTGAAGAATTTACTTAACACGTCTGTCTATTAATACATGGATATAGACATTTTGAGGAAACAAAATAGTATTTGACAAACATAAATTATTGAGCATATTAAAGTTGATTTACATCTAAACCACACATCAGATATACGAAATTAGGAACAACACAGCAAATATAATTCGGAAAAAAACAAAAACAGCTAAGTAATTGTAGTTAAGGAACCTTAAATATTCGAATTAATTGTATTTCGGAAGATGAATACATAACACAGCTAAGTATACAAAGACGAAGCTGAGGCTGTACTGAAAGAAGCTGCCTTTAAGCTTCTTCTTTCCATGAACTCTGTTTCAGAAAAAGAAAAAAGTACGAAAATTTTAAAACATTTTAAAAACAAGAAAAAAGAAAAGAATTAATATTAAAAAAGTGTCAATTTAAAAAAGATATTTTGGAAAATCAAAGTTGGAAGATTTCCTTGCAAGCTGTGCCACCGCCCTCTCTCTCTTAGGTTTTGACAGACATATAATAGAAATAAGAAACCCTGAAACAGAGATAAAACAAAACACAAGTTTTGAGTGTTTTTTTTTTTTTTTTTTTCTAAGTCTCTCTCTTCTCTTCTTTTCTCTCTCTGTCCTTCTTAAACAACAACAACCGCCTTTATTACACAAAACTTTATTACACAAAACTCTCTTATAATCTCTCTCACCATTTCTTCTCTTCTCTTCAGAAGAAAGAAAGAAACTCATAAAGGAGAACAAAAGAGTTTTAGATAGAGAAACTCTTTCTTTCTCTTACTATAGAGCTAGAGTTCTGTCTGTGAAAACACACAAATCTAAGAGAGTTATGAATAAACAAGATGTTATGAAACTTCAGGTATACGTCTCCTTCTCTTCTTCCTCTCTTTCTTCAAGCTTGTGTGTGTGTTTATTTATAATTGAGCTTATGGTTTGGTCGGATTTGTTTTTTTTTTTTTTGCAGACTTGTGTTCTGAAAGTGAACGTACACTGTGAAGGGTGTAAGCATAAAGTGAAGAAACAATTGCAGAAAATCGAAGGTCTCTTCTTGCTTTCTATTGGTCATTTCAAATTGCTGATTTTGTGAAACTAGTTTTAAAACATAAACACAAACGTCTTAAGGTTTATGAAGTGGGGTTTCATCAGAAGCCATGGATCTGTGAATACTGATTTTTTTTAAAACATTATCAGCTCATATATATAGAAAGTTCTGAATTTTATGAACTGTGTTGTGTGTTTCCCCTGTTTTGTGATACTTTCATCTCTTACATCAAAAAGGTTTTACTAGTTTTCCAAAACTATGGAGTTCAAAGTTTTGAGATTTACTATGTGTGTGTCCTCCATTTATGTCAATTTCCCAAAGCTACATCAAGAATTTTTTAATCTGTTTGGAATAATCTGACATAAAAGTTCCTAATTTTAACCATGAAGTCCAAAGTCTTGAATTTTAACACATGACCTGTCCATTCACCAGAAATTACTCAAACTATGTTACTTTCTTGGGAAGACTCTGACATGGGGTTTTACTATCTTATTTTCCTTGATTTCAGGCGTTTACTCTGTAAAAGCAGATGTAGAACAGGGGAGAGTCACTGTTACAGGGAACGTTGACCCAGCTCTTCTGGTTAAGAAACTCAGCAAATCAGGCAAACATGCCGAGATCTTGGGCGGTGGTGGAGGAAAGGGCTTTCCTAATCTGAATGGGCAGTTTGTTGGATAGGACCCTGGAGTAGGTTTACCAACAGGGCATGCACTGCCGTCGTGGTTTCCACCCTTGAGGGCATCTTTTTT
>NW_003302553.1:1930597-2140901 GCF_000004255.2 Arabidopsis lyrata subsp. lyrata
GGGAAACAGATGCCAAAAGTAGTGGGTGGGGCCTTCTAGGGTTTTTCAAAAAGGGTAAAAGTGGAAAAGGAGATGAGAAGAAGGGCGCTGGGAAGAAAGAAGGTCATGGGGGTAATAAGGTCAAATCTCTTGGTGGGGGAGGAGGAGTTCAGCATTATGATAGTGGGCCTAAAAAAGGTGGAGGTGGGTCCAAAGGAGGAGCCCATGGAGGTTTTGATATTGATGAGCTCATGAAACACAGTAGTAAAGGAGGAGGAGGAGGAGGTAACAAGGGCAATCATAATCATAGCGCAAAAGGTATTGGTGGCCCAATGGGTCCAGGTGGTCCAATGGGTCAAGGTGGTCCGATGGGTCCAGGTGGTCCGATGGGTCCAGGTGGTCCGATGGGTATGATGGGTCCAGGTGGTCCGATGGGTCCAATGGGTGGCCAAGGCGGCTCTTACCAAGCGGTTCAAGGCTTGCCGATGAGTGGAGGAGGAGGATATTATCCAGGGCCACCTCAGGCAAGTCATCAAATGAACCAACAACAATATATGCAAATGATGATGAACCAGCAGCAACAACAACAACAAGCTGCAGCTCATGGAGGCTATGGCGGTGGTCACGGTGGAGACATGTACCATCCGATGATGTACGCTAGGCCTTATCCTGCAGTTAATTATGCTCATCCGCCACCGATGCCGCCTCCTCACTCGGATTCTTACACTCATATGTTCAGCGATGAGAATCCAGGTAGTTGTAGTATTATGTGATCATCTTATGTAATGTTAATTAGAATATGGACATGAATGTTTGTCTTAGTCTTATGTTTCTATTTTTTGGGGATGTCCTTATCTTTTTTTCTTTGGAGGATTGGAAACAAAATATGCTTTAATTTTGTTAGTGGAATGATGTTTATAATATCTCGATTTCGGAAAAAGGATGGTTATTGGTTACATACAAAGTAGAAGATATGTAGTGTTTTTATTAGTGTGAAAAGGATTTTGCAGCCGCCTATATAGTAGGTATAACAGCATTATCATTTTGATAATCAACTTGTATAGTGTGCCACTACTATTGTGTGATCACACCATATTAAATTTGACCCATAAAGTACCAACCTGGAGACTCATGTGTTGATTATGATGTTTCGGAAAAAAAATAATCCAAAAAAGTGTGGATAAAACTTTGAGAACTATCCATTGTGTTCGACCCAGTAATTTTAAAAAGGTCAAACTAGTGTATGATTCGAGAAATCACTCCAGTTGTTTCACTAAAAACTGTTGTGTCCCCTGATCGAAACTTGAATTTATATTTTGGCCAATACACTACAATGTAGACAATGTTTTCATTTTACCACTCCTTTGCCGATGGGCTTTTTTAGAGTAGCACAATTAATATTGGGCCTGAAAGAGTGGCTTGCCTTTGCCTTGTAATAGACTAATCCCGGTTTAATCTCAAAAGATTAATTCTTAAACCGGTATTCCGGTTTAGATAGCACCCGGTGCCCCACCGGGGGATCATACGTGTCTTGACCAATCACATTACAGAGACTATCACTAAAGAGAGAAATTAATGGATACTTAAAGAAAAAAAAGAAACGCTCGTCTTCGTCTTCTTCTTCTTCTTCTTCCTCCGCAGAACAGTGCCACGATTTTTAGGGTTAGGGTTTTAGGGTTTTCGTTAAGAGCAAGTCGTGCTGATAACGTGTTGTAAACTGTGTTGTTCTATTGATTAATGAATGAGATTTCGATACATATATATACATGATGAGGGGAGACAAATCCCCATTGGGCTAGTAAACCCTAAAGCCCAAAAGCCCACTAAGTACAATATAGGCCGTCATAAGGAGAATCTTCAAGAACATGGGCATGGGCCTTCTAGGACATGGACATGGGCCTTCTAGAATATGCATAAGGTCCACGGTTATGGAGTCCATCCAACATGTGGTTTATAACAGTATAATCTATTGGGCCTGAAAGAGTGGCATGCCTTTGCCTTGTAATAGACTAATCCCGGTTTAATCTCAATAGATTTATTCTTAAACCGGTATTCCGGTTTAGATAGCACCCGGTGCCCCACCGGGGGATCATACGTGTCTTGACCAATCACATTACAGAGACTATCACTAAAGAGAGAAATTAATGGATACTTAAAAGAAAAAAAACGCTCGTCTTCGTCTTCTTCTTCCTCCGCACACAAGACAAATTTTGTAACGAAGACGGGATCGCGATAAGATCCCGGTGATCGAAAAGCCCTAAGGAGTAATCGTAAAGGGAAAGGGACTTAAAGATGCATACTTTTGGTTACAGAGCAAATGCTCTGCTCACTTTCGCAGTCACTGCGCTTGCATTCATTTGCGCAATCGCTTCTTTCTCGGACAAATTCAGCAACCAAAATCCCTCTGCTGAGATCCAGGTACGTGAAATTGGTTACGTTTGGTTTTTTATGTGGTGGATCTGCGTATGAATGGATTGATTTGTGACGGATTAAGTTGTTTCTGTGTCTAGCGAATTGATCTTCGTTTGTTTTGATTTTGGGAATTATAATGTAAATGTGTTAAGTTGTTTCTGTAGATTTTGGAATCATGGAAAAGCCTGAGTTTTAATTTGGGTGTGTTGTGATTGCAGATACTTAATATTAATCGGTTTAAGAAGCAATCTCATGGAAATGATGAGGTAACATTTTCATTGTTTCGACCTTTGTCCAATGTTTTTCTTTATTATATACGTTTATGAATTGCTCAAGTTGCTTGCTTTCTTAAGTATAGTAATTCATCTCAAAGCTTTCGAATTTGATTAACATAAGACACCGGTGATACTAGTGTTTAAGACTACTCTCAGATTGTTGATTTGTGGTCACTGAATAACCTTAAGTTTATCTGTAGCTTTCTCTTCTTTACCGAGTTCCCTCTATCGATTGCTTGATGTTGCTTATATTCAAATTGTCATGCAGGTCAGCTTGACATTGGATATATCAGCAGACTTGCAGTCACTATTTACTTGGAACACCAAACAGGTTTAACATCTTAAAATACTTACCAGTCCTTGTCTTTTGCTATTACCTGAAGCCACTTGAAAATGGACTGCTCCTGGTGGATAAAATGCTGACATAAACCGAAAATGTTTGCAGGTTTTTGTTTTCGTAGCAGCGGAGTATGAAACCCCGAAGAATTCCCTGAATCAGGTATGACAGCTGAATGCAATGGCTCCTTCTCAGGATTGGCATAAGATTGGAACTCTTTCAGTTAATAACCAATGAATATTGACCTTCGTTTGCAGGTTTCTTTATGGGATGCGATTATCCCTGCCAAGGAACATGCCAAATTCCGGATTCAAGTCTCAAACAAGTATCGTTTCATCGATCAGGTACAGCAAAGAATCCCACCAAGTCTTATTCGTTTTTACTTCTGTAGAAACGGGAACTGATCATCATTTGGGACTTTTCAGGGACAGAATCTTCGGGGAAAAGAATTCAACTTGACATTACACTGGCATGTCATGCCCAAGACCGGGAAGATGTTTGCTGACAAGATAGTCATGCCTGGTTACAGTTTACCAGATGCATACAGATGATGAAGATTGAATAAAACATCAAACATAGTCCAAGACTTTTTGTATTTCAGTTTTCTGAAAAGTTTTCAGACTTTTCTTTTTATTCGACAGAAAAACTAATTCAAAAGTATTATTGTTCTCTTGGAACTGTTAATGAGGTGAAAATCACAACCTCCCAATTCATAACAAAGTTTAATTCATAACAAAGTTTATAATGAGGTCAAGCAGGACCCTGGATTAGAACATTGTTTCAACAGAACTATGGCTTAAAAGTTTATCTACCCTTTTGCTCTTCATGGACTCTCTAACTAGTCTAACATCCGCCCATCAAGAACATAGATTCTGCTACGTTCTTCAGATTCAGAAACCGTGGATCTTATCCGAACATAGATTCTGCTACGTTCTTCAGATTCAGAAACCGTGGATCTTATCCGATCAGCGAGATCGAGATTTTCATGTTTCTCACAACCATTTTAAGTATTTAACAATGCACCCCATATATATTAGCATTGGGTTGTACCGGGAGAATCTTCACCAATCTCTCTGCCTCTTCAAAACGACCAGCACGGCTCAAGATATCAACCATACATATAGTCTTTAACTGTTGGTTCTAAGCCGTAAAGATCTCTCATTTCTGCAAAGTATCTTTGTTTATTTAAACTACTAGTTGTTAAAAAAAAAACACTTGTTTTAAATCCGAAAAAAAAAGAAAAACATTATTTCAGAAACATCATAAAACATAGTTATAAAACCTAATATTAAAGTTGAAAACATTTTTAGTTAAAAATAAAATCTAAAAGTAAATATTAAAATTTAATTAAGTGTAAACAAATCGAACTTAACACGTCTAACCAAGCTAAATAGATTCTAACCGGATGCTTAGTTCGGTTGATTTTCAACATAATTCAAAATTAACACTTAAATTTAAATCTTCTTTTAAAAAAAATACTTTTTATGCATAAAATTTAGATAAGCTCAAAAATATTTATTTAAAATACTAGTTTAAATAATAAAAAACCCTTACAATTTTGTTTTAAACAAAAAAGTTATAAAACCGGAAATGAAAGTTGAAAACGTTTTTAATTAAAAAGAAAATCTAAAAGTAAATGTTAAAATTTAGTTACATGTAAACAAATCGAACTTAACACCTCTAACCGATCTAAAGAGATTCTAACCGGATGCTAAGTTCGGTTGGTTTTCAACGTAATTGAAAATTAACACTTAAATTTAAACTTTCTTTTTAAAAAAATAATTTTTATACTTTAAAATTTAGATAAGCTCAAAAATATTTATTTACAATACTAGTTTAAATAATGAAAAAACCCTTAAAATTTTGTTTGAACAAAAAAAAATTATTTTTAAAAATTTAATTATCAAACCGGAAATTAAAGTTGAAAACGTTTTTAATTAAAAAGAAAATCTAAAAGTAAATGTTAAAATTTAATTACGAGTAAACGAAAAGAACTTAACACCTCTAACCGATCTAAAGAGATTCTAACCGGATGCTAAGTTCGATTGGTTTTGTAACGTAATCAAAAATTAACACTTAAATTTAAATCTTTTTTTTTAAAAAATACTTTTTATATTTAAAAATTTATATAAGCTCAAAAATATTTATTTAAAATACTAGTTTAAATAATAAAAAAACCCTTAAAAATTGTTTTAAACAAAAAATTTATTTTTAAAAAATAGTAAAATTTAGTTATAAAACCGGAAATTAAAGTTGAAAACGTTTTTAATTAAAAAGAAAATCTAAAAATAAATGTTAAAATTTAGTTACGTGTAAACAAATCGAACTTAACACCTCTAACCGATCTAAAGAGATTCTAACCGGATGCAAAGTTCGGTTGGTTTTTAACGGAATTAAAAATTAACACTTAAATTTAAACCTTCTTTTAAAAAATACTTTTTATATTTAAAAATTTAGATAATTGAGAAAGCAACGTACCTGGATTTGGTGACTCAGATTCATCGTTTTCCTTGGGCCTTAACCAAAACGTAGCCCAATATTTTTATTAAGACCAAAACACTTGAAGTCCAACTTCCTTCCTTGTTCTCTGCGTTCTCTCTTCCTCTTCTTCGACATCCTTCAATCACGAGCCTTTGCTTCTTCTACTTCTTGTCCTCATCGATTTTAATTTTCTTTGTGCAGGTTAAATCAAGGAACTCAACTTCAACAGTCAGGCCATCGAAACTCCAAAGCTGCGACATGCTCTTCGCTTTCACTGTCCCTCTTTTCCCGCCTTCTTCCTCGCATCATTAGCAGGCGGTGAATGATCCATATGGGATTAGGGTTTGACTCACGGGATATCGAATGCACAAAAGAGAATGGCGATCAATCTTACAGATAAGGTTCCGAGATGGGCAACGATAGTTGAGATCGATCTTCTTCTCAAGGAACAAGGCAGATTAATTAGTTGCAGAGAGTGGCTCTACATGGATCATCGGCTTCACGAGATTGGCGATCAAACATTGGCAAATTTTGTTCGACACATATCAAAAAAGAAAAGAAGAAAGATTATTAAGGAGAATGAATGATTTTACTTTTGAAGAAGAAGAATGAATGATTTTGATTTTTCGGAGAGACGACTATTTATAAGGACAGTTCTTCAGAAAAAAAAAAAAGGAAAAGGGTCGCTTGTTTCCTTTTGTTTTTTGAAGAGTTTTATTATTTCCTTTTTTCGATAATTTTGGTTGTTTCCTTTTAATTTATTTGGACTGCAAAAAAAGGAAATTAATCTCAACGGTAATAAAAATTAATGACAACGGTAACAGATAGTGATGATGGTGATGGGAACTTAATCTCACTTATATATTTTGATTTAACCTTAACAATAGAATCTGAATGGATATAATTTATATAATTGAAAGAAGAAATATTATCTTGTTCTTTCCATTTTTGCTATTGACAAATAATCTCAATCCTGTTTTGGCTCTTAGCCTTACTTTCTCATGTATACAAAGACTCCTTTTGTTCACGTGTCCTCTACACTTTTGTTCACAAATAATGCCTTTCTTTGATGGGAAAGATTCTTCTTTACCGGCTATTAATTGCACCTTGGAGGCTTGGACTCCTTTCAACGTCTGTCTGGCTTGAGAATGAACAAGGAGAAAACAGAGTTGTTCCATGCTGGATTGAGTCAGCATGAGTCTGATACTATGAAGACGTTTGGTTTCCAATCCGGTACTCTACCTTGGACTGCCTCTCCTTGATAGGAAATTGAAGAAATCAGATTATTCTCCTCTAACGGATAAGGTCTCTGCAAGATTCAATAGCTGGACAGTTAAGTGTCTCTCTTTCTCTGGAAGGCTGCAACTGATCTCTTCTGTAATTTATGGATTGGTCAACTTTTGGATGTCTGCCTTTGCTTTGCCTAAAGGATGCATCAAAGCCTTGGTGTAATAGTTTCCTTTGGTCTGGAGATATTACCAAGATGACAAACGCAAAAGTTTCATGGGAAAAGGAATCTGAGGGAGGATTAGGTCTCAGGAATCTTCTTGTGTGGAATAAGGTTCTAAACCTGAAGCTTGTTTGGTTGAAGGAACATATTTTTACTGTGGAAAGAAAGAAATATAAGGGTCCATGATAACATCTCTGCCTCTTCTACTACTGTCTTCTCTCCAATCGACACAAGTATAAGGGACACTCTCCTAGCTCGTCGGTCTCGCAAAGGTTGTGGTCGTCTGCTTTCTCGATGGTTTGCTCACTCATAGTTTCCTCTAAGTAACCCTTTGCTTAGTTTCTGTTTTTTGTATGGCTTTTTAATTTTTTTTGGTCACGGTAGCTCCCAGAGCCTTTTGTATATAACTTTGTTCCATTTTGGTAATATAAATTCACATTTTATCAATAAAAAAAAACACAAACAGAAATAAACTTGCAAGTCCCTATGAGGTACATTGTATTATGCATTCTGTTCTAAAACTGTTTTAGGTCTATATATGTCCATGGATCAGTATCTATGTAATGTTGCATTCAGATGAGAGGAGAAACTTACCTGCTTCAGCTCAAAACCTTTCATATGGTTAGGCTCAGGCTCTGTTTCTTGATGATGCTCGAGTTCTTGTTTTAGTTTTGATAACATAGTCCAAGACTTTTTGTATTTCAGTTTTAGACTTTCTTTTATTCCAAAGAAACACTAATTCAAAAGTACTATTGTTCTCTCAGAAAATCAAACAAAACAATTCTTTTAAGTGATCTTAATTAGTTGTTAATGAGGTGAAAATCACAACCTCACAATTTAAAATAAGGACCTGAATTAGAACATTGTTTCAACAGAACTATGAGCTAAAAGTTTATCTACCCTTTTGCTCTTCATGGATTCTCTAATTAGCTTAACATCGGCCCACCGGCCAGCTTTGGCGTAAATATTAGATAGAAGAACATAGATTCCACTACCGAGTTCTTCTGATTCAGAAACCATGGATCTTATCCGATCAGCGAGATCGAGATTTTCATGTATCTCACAACCATTTAACAATGCACCCCATATATTAGCAGTGGGTTGTACTGGCATAGTCTTTACCAATCTCTCTGCCTCTTCAAAACGACCAGCACGGCTCAAGATATCAACCATACATCCATAGTGTTCAACCGTTGGCTCTAAGCCGTAAAGGTCTCTCATTTCTGCAAAGTATCTTTGTCCTTCCTCGACCAAACCTATGTGGCTGCATGCATATAAGACCCCGAGATATGTGATTCCATCTGGTGTAGCATTACCTTCCTCTTGCATTCTCTGAAATATACTCAATGCTTTATTCCCATGGCCGTGACTGGCTAACCCAATGATCACAACGGTCCAAGCTATTGTATCTTTCTTCTCCAGATCTTCAAACATTTTCTTCGCGCTCTCAGCATTACCGGTTTTAGCATACATATTTACAAGTGCACAAACTATGGCAGCATCCTTCACAAAGCCGGTTTTCGATACATAAGCGTGAATCGTTTGCCCCAACTGTGAACATCCTTGAATCATCGAAGCTCTAATCACACTAAAAAAAGTTACTTTATCAGGAGCTATACCCAAATCAAGCATGTCCGAAAACATACACATTGCTTCCTCTGCATCACCGTTCTGACTATACCCTGTGATGATAGAGTTCCAAGAAACCAAGTTTCTCTCAGGCATTCCATCGAACAGATACCTTGCAGTTCTCATGTCTCCACATTTTGCATACATATCAATGAGACTTGTAGCCAAGATCACATTAAATTCAAATTTTGATTGACAGTATGGATCAAAGCCTACTTCTTGAAGAAACCCATGAAACCATTTCCCAGCTGCAATGTCCTTACATCTACCACAAGCAACCAGAAGATCCACCATTATTGTCTCATTTGGCTTCACACCAATACTCTGCATCTCCCTAAACGCTTCAATAGCATCACTAAACCGATTGTTATTCACAAACCCAGAGATCAAACTTCCCCAAGCAACAACGTTCAACTTTGGAATATCCTCAAAAACCCTCAAACCCCAATTCACTTCTCCACAACACATATACATATGAAGCAAGCAAGTAGAAACATACATATTCACTTCAAACCCAGTTTTCACAACAAACCCATGAACACAACTCCCAAATTGAATATCCCTTAAACCAGAACAAGCCTTGAGCACATAAGGAAAAGTGAAGTAATCCGGAGAATAACCTTTTCGAAGCATTTCTTGGTAAAAGATCAATGCTTTGTCTGGGTTTGGACTATTTGAGTAGCCTCTGATCATAGAGTTCCATATATACACGCTTGGACAATCGATACTTTCGAAAACTGATCTCGCGTAGCTGAGATTCATAGTCTCAGGACAAGTAGTGCAGAAATCTATTAGTCGGCTTAGAGGAATGACGTTTCTGATAACTGAAGATTTGATCATCAGGCCATGGAGTTGATTCAGCTCCACCATTGATCTGCAATTCTCTAGCTGAGAGAGAATTGGTTTGTAGTGCTTCTTCATCTATATTCTCTCATATTATTATCATGAAATTCATTCAAAGGCAATGTCTTTTTATTCTGGAAGCAAAACAAACAAACTCATCAAAGAGATTAATTCGTCATTTTAAATTAGTTTGGGTTTATTTTGAATGTTGAAAGAGTTATTAAGGATTATTTAGCATTCTTCAGCAAAAGAAAGATATAATGGGTGTGTTGGTTAAAACGACGTCGCAACACTAAAAAAGCGGAAACTGGGAGAGAACCTGAGTTGGTATGGCGGCGAAGGAGATCGCCGGCGGGAGCGGTTCTATTGACGACGGATCCGATTTTGATCCATGTCCTATTTGCCTTGGACCATTCCTCCATGATTCCTACCTTGATACCTGTTTCCGTACGCTTCTTCTCTCTTTCAATATTTTTGGTTAAAACTTGTGATTAGATGCTGCGCCAAAGTTATATATAATTCCTTGATTTCATCTAGAATTTGAAGTCTTTTTTGAGTATGTATTCAAAGATTCAAACTTTTTTGTGGTTTAGGTGATACATTCGTACAAGTTGACCATAAACTGATTTAGAACATGTCTTTTGTTTTGCTTTTCTGTTGTGTTGCAGACAAGTTTTGTTTCAATTGTATCAAACAATGGATCAAAGTTGTTTCAAGCAAGGCCTCTAAGCAACTTTCCTCAGTGAAATGTCCTCTCTGTAAGGTCTACTTCTTGGCACACTCTTTTCTGCTCACAACACCTTGAAGAACTTGTTTGACCATAACAATATGCAGACAGAGAATTTCTCCATCATCCACAACTACGATGGGTGTTCTTTTGACCGGCATTATATCAACCGGAATATTCCAGATGGGTAGGTTAGCTTGTGCTTTCCTTGAGTTCTGAGAATATTTTGATGTCTACCTTTAATTTCATCTTCTTTTTTGCAGTTTTGTATTAACAAAAGAACAGAGATACAGGTTGCAATGTTACTACACCGAATCAGGTTTTTCCCTTCTCTGCATTTTATGAATGGTTCATTTGTTTGTACGTATTCATTCTCCTGTAGTGTCGTTCCTTTTTATGATGGAACTTATGAATATAAAGCTTTCATCCATGTTATATTACCGAGAAACTAATGATCAAAACACGCTTGCGCATAATATCCAATACTGATAAGACAATTTATCAGTAGAACCAAATGTGTTTAATCAACTTTCTCTGTCTCCTTGTTGTCTTAACTAGGTTTCTTGGCTGATGTATTTGATGTTTCACGGTTTTGGAAGCTGCAAAAGTTTCTCCAGCCAAACCGGTGCCTTGAAGCCTGGTTGAGGAGGGAGCTTCAAGCTCTAATGCAGGTTTGCTTTTGTACAAATCCCTTTTGTGGATATTTCTTCCTTTGTGTTGTTATCTTCTTGTCTAGTTGTTCGCAAAGATCATTTTTGTTCTTCCCTTTTCTATAGGAGGAAGATGTTGATATTGTTATGCATCATTTAGTCGGTGTGATGGATTCCTTCTGCAAAAGGTAAAGCTCTTGAAGAAAACTTAAAAACTTGAAACTCATGGATTGTATTATCTTGATCAAAGTAGAAGTTTGATGTTTCGCGGATGACATGTATACGTGTTTTATGTTGCTCATGAAACCAGTAAATTAGTCTCTATTTCTGAGTGGCATGAGTGAAAAAGACTTAACTTCTCTCATATCAGAATCAAACAGAGACGCAAACTAGAAGCAAGAAATGCAGAGACGACAAATCAAGAACAATTCAAAGCAGCTGTCTCAGAAGCAGCACGTCCATTTGTAATGGTGAGAACAGACCGGTTTGTGGATGAGCTTGAACTCTTCCTAGCAGCGGGACTGAACATGGAGGCTTATGATGCAATCTATAAGCAGCGATTAGGCTGGAACCGAAGAGAGATCGGTGCAGCTAGTGAAGAAAGAGAAGAAGTGGAAGAACATAATGTAAGAACAAGAGTGACTCCTTATTTGTTTATCTTCGAGGAAGACTCAGACTGAGACAAAACACTTATCACTTCTGTACCATATAAAGAAACTCTAAACTTCTTGTGATCTCTACCGATTAATAATATACAAGTTTCGATTTGTTTTACTTTGTGTAATGCTAAGATCATCTTTTCCTTAACGAAACCAACCAAAAGACCAAACGTACCATTTTATTCTGTTCTCTTTTTCACATTATTCATCGTATAAACACACACACACACACATGTCACCTTATTACATCACACAACTATAATAATACTGGATATACTCTCTTTGTAAGAACTTCCAAACAGAGACATGTACACATACACACACTTATTCCAATCTCAAGCGTTCACGATAAGACCACCTGCACAAAACACGTTTGCGTTACAATAGACCACAACACAGATCAATTTGTTAAACCAAAGAAACAGCGGACTCTGATGGACTTAGGAAAGCCTAATTCGGTCTAACAGATCAAAAACCTAAGGAAACCGTACCGAAAATCTAAACCGGGTTTAAATCTAATTTTGTCTTGAAATATCCTTCAATCAAAAATCAGAACTGAAACCAAACCAAAAAACCGGACTAACCACCTCAAATTAGAACTTACCGTTTGGATGAAGGATTTGGCCGGTATAGTAAGAAGAGCAATGGTTACAAGCCAAGAAGACGTAAGAAGGAGCCACTTCCACAGGCTGAGCCGCTCTTTTCATCGGTGTCTCTGACCCAAACTGCTTGATAGCTTCTTCAGAGAACGATGCGGTTATCAGTGGAGTCCAGACCGGACCAGGAGCGACACCGTTCACGCGTATACCCTTTGGTGCAAGCTGCAGAGCTAAGCCACGAGTGAAGGAAACAATGGCTCCTTTTGTAGCTGTGTACTCTAGTAAGCTTGAGTGTCCTGCGTATGCAACAACCGACGTCGTATTGATGATACTACTCCCTTCCTTCATGTGCTTCAACGCGTACCTATAATTAATTACCACCAACTAACTCTTAACCGGATCAATTAGCCAGAACCAAAGTCCGAGTTTCATGTTTTTACTCACTTGGCCAAGAAAAACTGCGAGAAGATGTTGGTACGAAACACTCTCTCAAGCCTAGCCTCATCGATATCCTCAATGGAAACCTCATGCTGCTCAGCTGCACAATTCACAAGCACATCGATGCGTCCAAAGGAATTCACCACTTCCTCAACGACCCTCTTGCAATTCTCTTCAAACCCTAAATCAGTAGCGATCATGATCGGCTCTTTAGCTTCCCTTGTTTTAACCTCATGAAGCAAACGCAGCGTTTCGTCTGCATCTTTGTCCTCCCGACCTTTCACGTACGTGAAAGCCACGCTCGCTCCTTCAAGTGCGTAGCAGTGACACACTGCTTTACCTATTCCTGAGTCTCCTCCTGTCACGAGCGCCACTTTTCCCTGCGGATAATTTCAAAGATACCTTGTATTACAAGTAGAAGAAGTAGGTGTGTATAAAAGGACAATTTTGCTTGAATTTCCTTCACATATTAGTTAGTAATTCATATAGGTTTGTTGAGATCTGATTAATTCTGAAACCATAGACAAAACGGGAACAGAAAAAACAATCGAAGCATATATATACATGAAGTTTGTTGGAAGGTTTGTAGTTAGAGCTAGAGAACTCGGGTGTTGGTTCCATGACATGTTGTATCCCTGGTTGTGTTTCTTGCTTCTGCGGTGGAAACCCACTCGCCATTTTTCTTTTCTCCTTTCACAGTACTCAAAAATTTTCCGGGAAAGTTTTTGGTTACTGGCGACCAAGTAAATTAACCTAGAGATCTCGAGAGACAAATAAGCTATAGAAGGCGTAAAGTGAGAGACAAATAAGCTATAGAGTGATGTGCCACGTTGCATCTCAATTTAGATGACGTGGACAAGTCATCGCAACGGTGCAGCTAGGGAGGATTCCACGTGGTGAAAATCAGCTTATTTGGGATAACCACTAGTCCCATTCAGATATATACAAACTTGACATGCTTCATGATAATTGACTGACAAATATCAGCTATTTGAGGCTTCTCCTTGTGTACATCGATACTGAAATTGATTTTATCTTTGATTCAGGGTTTTTCTTTGTTTGTGGAACAAGGCATGAAAATTTTTCTTTCTAGATCATGTTTGTTATCAGAATTTTAAAGTCTTCACAAGTATACACAATTATTTACAGACGCTAATATTATTATCAGATATTATAGTTTCAATTATTTACAGACGCTAATAAAGAAGCGTGATTCTAAACATTTGCGATTAAGTATTTACAATCAAAACTATTATAAAGTGAATTTTAATTAAACGTTTTTAATTAAAAAGTAAATCTGAAAAATAAATGTTAAAATTTAATTATGTGTAAACAAAAAAAAGTAAAGAACTTAACACCTCTAACCGACCTAAAGAGATTCTAACCGGATGTTAAGTTCGATTGGTTTTCAACGTAATTGAAAATTAACATTTAAGTTTAAATCTTTTTTTAAAAATATTTTTTATACTTAAAATTTTAGATAAGTTCAAAAATTTATATTTAAAATATTAGTTGTTAATATTAAAACTTTAAAAAAAAAAAAAAAAAATCTAAAAAATAAATGTTAAAATTTAATTACGAGTAAACGAAAAGAACTTAACACTTCTAACCGATCTAAAGAGATTCTAACTGGATGCTAAGTTCGATTGGTTTTGCAACGTAATCAAAAATTAACACTTAAATTTAAACATTTTTTTTTAAAAAAATACTTTTTATACTTAAAAATTTATATAAGCTCAAAAATATTTATTTAAAATACTAGTTTAAATAATAATGAAAACCTTAAAAATTTGTTTTTAACAAAAAATATTAAAATTTAGTTATAAAACAGAAATTAAAGTTGAAAACGTTTTTATTAAAAAGAAAATCTAAAAATAAATGTTAAAATTTAATTACGTGAAACAAATCGAACTTAACACCTCTAACCGATCTAAAGAGATTCTAACTGGATGATAAGTTCGGTTGGTTTTCAATGTAATTGAAAATTAACACGTAAATTTAAACTATCTTTTAAAAGAAAGTACTTTTTATACTTAAAAATTTAGATAAGCTCAAAAATATTTATTTAATAATAAAAAACCCTTAAAATTTTGTTTGAAACAAAAAGATTATTTTAAAAATCTTAAAATTTAGTTAGCAAACCGGAAATTAAAGTTGAAAACGTTTTTAATTAAAAAGAAAATCTAAAAGTAAATGTTAAAATTTAATTACGAGTAAACGAAAAGAACTTAACACCTCTAACCGATCTAAAGAGATTCTAACCGGATGCTAAGTTCGATTGGTTTTGCAATGTAATCGAAAATTAACACTTAAATTTAAACCTTTAAAAAAAAATTACTTTTTATACTTAAAAATTTATATAAGCTCAAAAATATTTATTTAAAGTACTAGTTTAAATAATAATAAAAACCCTTAAAAATTTGTTTTTAAAAAATAGTAAAATTTAGTTATAAAACCGGAAATTAAAGTTGAAAACGTTTTTAATTAAAAAGAAAATCTAAAAATAAATGTTAAAATTTAATTACGTATAAACAAATCGAACTTAACACCTCTAACTGATCTAAAGAGATTCTAACCGGATGCTAAGTTCGGTTGGTTTTTAACGGAATGAAAAATTAACATGATATTTAAACCTTCTTTTAAAAAATACTTCTTATACTTAAAAATTTAGATGATTGAGAAAGCAACATACCTGGATTTGGTGAGTCAGATTCATCGTTTTCTTGGGCCTTAACCAAAACGTAGCCCAATATTTTTCTTAAGACCAAACACTTGAAGCCCAACTTCTTTCCTTGTTCTCTGTCTTTCTCTCTTCCACTTCTTCGACATCCTTCAATCACGAACCTTTGCTTCTTCTTCGTCTTGTTCTCATCGATTTCACTTTTCTTTGTGCAGGTGCAATCAAGGAACTCAACTTCAACTGTCCAGCCATCGAAACTCCAAAGCTGCTACATGCTCTTCGCTTTCACTGTCCCTCTTTTCCTGCTTTCTTCCTCGCATCATTAGCAGACGGTGAAAGTGTTGCGGTGGAGATCATGTGAAATTAGGGTTTGACTGTAGAAGTAGTCAGAGGATATCGAATGCACAACAGAGAATGGCGATCAATCTAAGAAACGTGACGATCGATCTTCTTCTCAAGGAACAAGGCAAGTTTCGCAGATAAATTGGTTGCAGAGAGTGGCTCTACATGGATCATCGATCGGCTTCACGAGATTGGCGATCAAACATTGGCAAAGTTTGTTCGACACGTATCAAAAAGAAAAAGAAGAAAGATTACAACAAAGAGAATGAGTGATTTTGATTTCTCGGAGAGACGAGTATATATAAGGAAAGGGTTTGAGTTTGTTTCCTTTTTCTTTTTGAAGAGTTTGTTGTTTCCTTTTCTCAGACGATTTAGATTGTTTCCTTTTAATTAATTGGACTGCAGAAAAAGGAAATTGATCACAACGGTAATAAACAATTACCTTATCGTCCTTATTGCATAACAATTTATCTTTGATAACTTATGGGACAAAACGGAACATAACAGAGCATTCTTTAACCATCCATGTTGTTTCTGTTTTTCGCTAATAACCAAAAACATTAAAGAATTTGAGGATATGATGAATTTAAGGTGAGATTTCTGATGCTTATAATGTGCACGAAGAGGCAAGGGCTTACAAGTAACAGATAGTGATGATGATGATGGGAACTTAATCCCTTATATATTTGATTTGACCTTAACATAACAATAGAATCTGAATGGATATAATTTATATAATTGAAAGAAGAAATGTTATCTTGTTCTTTCCATTGTTTCTATTGACAAATAATCTCAATCCTGTTTTGGCTCTTAGCCTTACTTTCTGATGTATATAGAGACTTTTTTTGTTCATGTCTCTACACTTATGTTCATGAATGAGATTTCCAACGCAGAGATTCAACTGCTCATCATCATCCAGATCTTAGAGTCTATCGATTCTTCTCAGCATTCATGGGGAAAGATGTAGCTCCTCCTCAAGATTCAATCAAGAAATTTTCAAGTGTAGCCAGTGACTGTAATCGCTGCCCCAGCGACGCAATAGTTCTCTGGCACTCTGCAAATTTTGAGGCAGCTACTGCTAATTCCTTCTCCTGTCATTGCCACATTGTCATGAAGGAGTTTTTAAAACAAAATGAAATATACTTGCAAGTCCCTAAGAGGTTCTAAAACTGTATATGCCCATGGATCAGTATTATGTAATGTTGCATTCAGAAGAGAGGAGAAGCTTACCTGCTTCAGCTCAAAACCTTTCATAAGGTTAGGCTCAGGCTGTGTTTCTTGATGATGCTCGAGTTCTTGTTTTAGTTTGGAGATCTCATCTTGCAGTTCGTTGCACTTTGAAATGTGTTTTGCTGATAAAGCACGTTCCTTTTCTGTGACATCTTCCAGAGACTTGATTTTCAAGATCAAACATTCCGCTTCTGCTTCGACATCTCTAAGTTTTGATTCAACCGCTTCAGTTTTCTCATTTGCAGCCTTTACACCATCCTCAGCCGCTTCTTTTGCATCCTTTGTTAGATGTAGCAGAGTTTGAAGCTCTGTTAACTTTCTCTCTGTCTCCTTTAGCCGATTTTGCGATGTCTCAAGCTGCTTTTTCGTTCCATTCAGACATATGGTCAGTTCCAGCTTCTCGGCTCTTCTAGTCTCTAGTTCTGACATATTCACTTGAGCTTTGTTTAACTGTCTTTGAAGATCCTGAATTTGCTTTCCTGATTCACCCAATAACAACTCTAGTTCCTCGTTCTCTGCCTCTAGTTTCTTCATCTCTGATAACTTCCCCTCTATCTCCTTTAACCGACTCTGCAATGCCTCAATTTGCTCTTTGGATCCATTCAAAGCCATCTCCAGTTGCAATTTCTCTACCTCTACCATCTCTACTTTTTCTTCCAGTTCAGAAATTCTGTGAAGCGAGGTTTTGGATTCATTCTTTAGTTGGTTTACGTGAGCATTAGATTTCTCTAATTCCTTGTTACTCTCTGAATTTTTTCTTCCAGGTTCAGGATGCGGCAGAGAAGCGAGCTTTTCCATCTCGAGAAAATCATCCATTAAACCGATGTCTACTGAAGGAGCCATTGAAGTTTTCCCAATAGTCTTCTCAGAGGGGCTCTGCATTTCATTATCACTAAAAGAAACTCTCCCGGAGTAGTCTGACTGGTTATCTATAGAAGATTTGAGCTCACTAGAATTGTCGGATCTCCGAACCATGACTCTCAGTTTCCTGCATTCCGCTTCAAGTTTAGTCAACTTTTTAATCCCTTCCAACTGTTGCTTACTGGCAGATTCAGCCGCCTGAGTGCTTAAGTCCCTCTCTATAGTTCTAATCTTGACCTCCTCAGCTTTTGAAAGTAGTTGAAGCTTCAAACTTGAATTCTCTTTCTCTAAAGCCTCAAGTTTCGGGTAAAGGTCTTCGTGGACAGAAGCAGTGGTAACGTCTTGTCTAGCTTGGAGCTCCTCAATTCGGGCTTCAAGTTGAGATTTTTTAGTTTCCCACTCTTTGCATTTATTGTTTATAGCTTCTTCGATCTTCTGATTTTGCTCTTCTCTTCCTTGCCAGAGTTGCCTCACACATTCCTTAAGCGCACTATCAAGATGACTATTTCGATCCTCAAGAGCCGAAACCTTGCTTGTAGAAGCATCAAGCTGTTGCTTCAGAGCCGCAGCTTCGTTCTCTGCCTTTTCCCAACCTAGATGAAGCAAAATTCCCATGTACATTCGTTCATTTACAGCAAACTAATTTCGGTTTCCGCTAAAAAGAAATGTGACAGCAAAAATAACAACAAACCTGAGACAGCTTCCTCTGCAACTTTAGCATGCTGTTTAGCAAGATCTTCTTTTAAACTGACATTTAAAAGAGCTGCAGAGAGCCTCTCCGTTAGAATCTTGATATCCGCCGTTGCCTCTTCTTCTCTTGTTACCGGTTTAGATATTAATTCCGGTGATTGAGATCTCTGAAGTTCCACACACATTACACACCAAACACAATCAAAACGATTAAGACCAAGGTTTCAGCAATGCGCACCACATAAACAACAACTAATCTTCTCGGAGTTGCGATTACATTCTAACACCCCAAGAACAAGAAAAAACCACAAAAGAAACAAAGATGAAACAAAGGCATTGCAAAAAGTGTAACCTGATCGTCTGAGAATCTTTCAGAGTGAGAAGAGACAGAGCCAGTACTCTCAGTTTCGCCGGGACTTTTCTCAGATGACTTCCTCCGCCATAACCAGCTCCTCCGGTCCATATCCAAAACCACCAAACATTCAGACCAAACTCATCTGAAACAATCTCAACAGCAGACTTTAACTCCAATTTAGTTGCGACCTAAAATATATAATAAAAGGAGAAAGCTTTAAAAATGGGGCAAAATTTATTGATCTCACTTATAATTCACTCTCTGACAAAAAAAAAAAAATCAATTTTTTCCCAACAAGAAAATCTCTGCCAAACGCCCAATCAATTTTCAGAAAGAAAAAAAAAAATGTTTGGTGATTTTGATTGCTTAATATGTAAAAGATGAACAAACGTAACAGAGTACCTAACTTAACACCACATCACATACCTCAAATCTCACGCCAAGAGAAGTTGAAATAATTGAAGGAAGAAGATTTGTGTGAATCTGGCTACGATATTCAACGACCATGTTCACAAAAGAACAGATTGATTAATTTTTTTTTTTTTTTTTAAAGAGAGTAGGAAAAAAAAATTAAAAAGTGGAAGTCTCGATGATTGAGACCCACATGATAGATAATGTGTAGCTATTATACTTGATATTTTTTTGTATTTTTTCTTTTATTTTGTGTAGAAATTCGACATTACTATTACAGCCAAACACTGAAAAACAACAAATATTTAACATAGAATGAAGAATACTAAAAGAAGAAACAAAAAAGAGAAAAATCGTAAGATGTTTCGGAACTGGTTATTGACGTAATGTGGAAGAATATTTACAGAATTGTCAGATGTACCAGTGAAAGGAAGATATTAGCGAACCCAACCGTATCCGTACAAATCTTGTTAGACCCTATAGTATTCAAGATTCTAGGGTGCTTTTATTTCTTTTCCATTTTCTTTTCTTCATAAATAAATAATATTAAAATCAATCCTTCTATTGTTTTTTTCTTCTTCAAATTATTTTGAAAGTTTGAACATCACAGCACCTACAAATCGATTTGTTATTACACTATCTTCTACAAAGTAAATCATGGAGTAAATAAATGTAACAGTCTCCAAACGGTACAAAATTGGATAACTCTCGAGGAGAAACATTATACTATTATAGCATCTACAGATATCAGAAATCATTACCTTTTGTTCTATAAAGATCAAGTTTCAGTTTTTTTTTTAATGAATCAAACTTTGACATTGAAGATGTAGAGCTTCAGCACGACCGCAAGCGCGAGCTGCAAAAGAAAGATGCTGGCGATAATCAGGATCGATCTCTCTCCAGCGGAATTGATATGAGCTTTCAGGTTCAAAGCCACAAATGTTGCAGACATGAACCCGGCTACACCCGCGATCACCCATCTGAAAATCTCCACTGGGACAACCGAAAGGCACTGCAGAGTTGGAAACAGATGAATATGTCAAAAGTCTCATTATATTCAGATGTTTCGATATGATCACACTTTTTAGGAGAGATTTGGTACCAATGCTGGGATAAAGACGAAAAGGGAATAGCCATAGAGACAGAAGAGCTGGACGAGGCCTGATGGTGCAGAGAAGTATTTGAGAACGACATATAATGCTAGAGGAACAATTGTGACATATCCGTAGAACACTCCTGCAGACCAAGTCACTAGATTGATATCGTAGTTCCATTCTTGTTTCTTCCATTTGTGTGCTATGTATGTGACAAATGTGCCGATAGATGCTGCAACGAATATCAAGGTGGTGCAGATCCAGAATGGGCCATACCTGCAAACATAATCAATTTTGACCATTTGAGGTACATTGGCCAAGTTTGAGAGACCAAATAGAAAATCCCCTCAAAGTTGAAAAATGATAAGAAAAGACACAACTCTTACAAGTCAGGTTTATCAGCTGTCTTCTCTGTAAATGTTCCACGGAATGGGAAAAGAGATTCCTTGAGTCGCTCTACAACATCCGAAGTGTCAACATCAAAGAAGGGCTTGTAAGCACCAACAGTGAATTTATGAAGCCAGCCACCAGACTGAGGTTCATCTGTACTACCATTACCATGCCCAGAAAATGTATCTGCAACAGGTTCAAATTTTATACTATAAACCATAAGATAAACAGAATTACAAAGACTGACACCGAGCAATCAACAGAAACCAGTCGATGAACACGTTTCCACATCTAAATTCCTCAATCTACTTGATCAACATTCAGAAATTCTTAACGGGAGAGAATCTTACCGTCAGCATCTCGAGGGGGATTACTACCACCAGAGATCTTGCCCTGAGTAGCAGATGGAGGAAAAGTTTGTAGATTTGATTCTGCAAAAACAATGCATCCCTCAATCACAACTTAACCAAGTCAAATCAAAACTTTAAATGAGAACGAAATACATTTTGCAAGACTTACTCTTTCTCCCTAAACAATAAATTCTAATCGCGAAACCCTTCTCTGTTCAAACTAGAGTTCGATTTCAGAATCTATAGCATTACCTAACAAATTGCAGTAATCTTAGCTAAGGTCAACATAGTCTTACGTCCGAAAGAAAAAAAGGGCCTCTAATTCCAAATCAAAATCGTTCTTTCCCAAAACGCTCTATTATCAAATTCACCTCAGCAACCGAAAGTTTCAGAAAAGACGAGAATGTTACCTGTGAATTTGACGGTGGTATGGCCTGGATCTGGAACAGACTACGATTCAGACATACGAAACTAGATCAGATCGGAAGAATCAGTGTAGGGACGAAAGCGAAAAATTGAAAGGAACTTACAGGTACAGATCCAGAGACTTTCTGGCTGTCGATAGTCGTGTAGTTCCCGCCGGACATCATCTTGTGCCGATTTCACGTTCGTCTCGAAGCTCTCTAAAGAAACGAAATCGGCCTTGAAACGGGAACCAGAGGGTAAAAACTTCTTTTTCATTTACAAGCATCGTCCCACTAGATGTTTTTATACTTTCTTTATTTTACTTTCATTAGTTTATTTTTTTTTTAAATACGGTAATATTAAATTTAATGTTAGCAAAAAGACTTGGGAGGATATCTCACATTAAACTAACTGAGATTTGCTCAACAATCAAATACCATAATGTTTTAAATTTGAGTTTCTTAAGAAATGTTTCATATTAATTCATTTTCTTTGATTCTTCTACGCAAAGATATCTCACTTTTATTACACACATTCATCATCTAATTACATGGAAGTGAAATAACCTTGGTGGTGGCAAACAGATTTTCAGAGTCTCAAGGACTTTTCAACTTACCCTTTGTGTTTGTGAGAAACAGAGTTCTACGGATAGCTAGAATGAGAATCCATGTCGTTGCGGTGATTTTCTCCTTGATCATCAACAGCAATGCTGAGCTCAGAACAGTCTTCAAGATCTGAGCCTGTAAGCCCTTAAAGAACCCTAACATCCCTTCTTTTCTCCATATGGCATAGACAACCCCTGGAATTGTTTTCCTTGTTCTTCTTCTGGGCTTCTTAGTTTCGTTTTCCTTCGACTCATCCGCAGCTTGAATCATCACCTTGCACCTGCAAATTTCAACCCAATATGATGTCTGAATCAGCGAGAGTCTTCAAAATTATGTTACTACAAAAGTTTATCTGAGACAGATAGTTTAATGTATACCCACACAATAACTCACTAGGGTGAAATCAAGGATACTAGTAACCTTTGTCCAAAAGGTAATACCTGATTGCTGGATATGTGAGCACGGTGGCAACACTTTTGGAGACCGCACCTAACACAAACGCCATAAAGGCAGAGAGCACTACCGGAGAAGAACCATTCTCTGCTTTTGCGTTTTTCTGCTTAAGAAGATGCTGTTTCAGCTGATCAAACACTGTATACTGCAAAGAGTAGCCAACTATTTCAGCCAGTCATGTTGTCTAGGTAACAAAACTTGCAGATAGAGATAGGGCAAGTGAAATTGAAGTGAGCCACCCGACTCGGTAGCTCATGGCTTTAAAATGAGAAATCTACCTGAATTGCAGGATTTGATGTCAATAAGAGAGAGATCACTAGGCCATCAAATGCATCTCCCCATGTACCCTCTGTTAAGGTCTTCCACAACCCTTTTGATTCCCCAAACTCACTAGTTTGCATCCTTGATGAAGCTGTATCCAGAGGCTACACAAAGATAAGTTTCAAGGCTTAATTTATCGATACTGCATCATAGCACATAGTGTAGCAAACCAGACCTCAAATTTTCATTCCAACACCAAGACTTCAAATTTCTAACAAAACTCCAAAAACTAACATAGCTAATCTCAGAGATCATTAAATTAAACGTACCTGAATCAAGACAGAAGTACAAGCCCCAGCAGCAGCAGCAATGAGCAAGTTTGCCTTAGTTCCAATTGATTTAGAACCAGTCCTTTCACTATGAACTCTCTTGAAATAGCTATAGCTATAAAAGTAGATGAACTGAGAAATGAAAGACTGAAAATTCTTAGTTCCAAGGCCTTGATACAGTGACAAGACTTGTCCTTTAGAAATTGCTTCCCACATAACATCTGAAAGATATCTGCAAACATCACCAAAAAAAACCATTACAAAAAAAAAAAGGAGAGGAGACCCACTATCTATAGAAATCGATGCATCCAAACAAAGGATAAAGATAACAAATTCGAAGGAAAAAGAACCTGTATTTTTGCTGACCTCGAGCTCGAACCTCGGCTTGGAACTTTGATTTACATGTATCAAGAGGATATAAGATCGTTGTACTCAGAAGCGACCCAATGGCTCCGGAGGTTGCTTCCGATACCGATTCCAAATCGACACCCATCTCTCCGACGAACAGATTGAGGTTTTGGATCCTCACCTGTGGGAAGACAATTGGGTAGGTGAAATGCGTAAGCGATCATACGATTTTGCCTCGGGAGTTTAAACAGATGTCAATATGACGGCGTTAACATCGCCGTTATGTTGAGATTTGATGCTTCTCTCTATTTTTGGTACAGACATTGGTTTAAAGTTTAAACCGTATCAATGATCAAATTACCAATAATAAATCAAAATCTGACAATTGATATATGGTAGAAACATCATTGCAAGAAGAAAGTATTTATACATACATACATACATTTCTAAATGGACCAAAGCCAACACAAGCCAACATTAACAGTAATTGATAAAAGGGTTTAGCAAAAATACATTTCTGCTTCTTCTTCTTCTTCTAGAGATGATGACAACAAGAAGAAAAAGAGCTTACTATATACTGAACTTCCCCTTTGTATTCTGGAACACTTGCTCGGCGATACTCACATCGAGTTTTTTAATCTCTAGGTTAGACTTATGGTAGCACCCAATGCCTCTCACACCGTCCGCTATGATGCTATTGAACCCAATGGCTACTGCTGCTTCGGCTTTCGCCCCATACACCAATCTCTGTTTACAAGTAATCAAGACGAGGTTTCAGAAAGAAGAAGCAAAAAGAAAAAAGACTCAGCTTTCATATTTCACTTTGTGATCATTCTTATTACCTTGAGTCTTGAGAGATGGATGGCTCCAAAACACATTGGACAAGGCTCGCATGATGCGTAAAGCTCACATTCCGATAGCTTAATTTCATTCAGTTTCTTGCAAGCCTGTTTGTTCGCCAAAAAAATCATATAATTAGAATAAGGTGTTAGCAAAATCCACATGAAAGATAATCTTTGTTTTGTTACTCCAAGAAGATTACTACCTCTCTAATGGCTATGATTTCAGCATGTGCCGTTGGATCTTTGTACTTCAAAACCATATTATGGCAGCTCACTACAATTTCGTTCTTATGAACAATAACCGCTCCAAACGGACGGCCATCACCACACTCAACTCCAATATATGCCTCTTCAACAGCTTGGGTTAAATATTTATGGTCCCTTTCGTTCGCAGCTGCTCAAATCGACAAACAAGGAAAGAAGTAAAGTAAAGTCTGCAAAAATATAAGCATATAAAGTGGTCAGTTAAAGAAACGTATGATTGTGTTAGCCGACACAGTTAATGAATAAATAAGCTAGGTATGTCATAGCTGTATTTTGATGTATCGATTACATTAGGCCAATGCGATAATGTCGAAGACAATGTGCTTCTGTTTGCTGATGTAAAGCATCAAAATCATTAAGATTTCAGAAAGTTGGAGAGGTACAAGTCAAATAATAGAAAACAAAACTCCAATAGCTAAAATCACCTAAAATGGAACACAAATTCATAAGTCACACTAGAATCTGGACTCAGAATTCAAACAAAAGACTTTATATATTTTTTGAATCCATACCAATTTCTTGTCGTCTTAGCTAAATCAACAACATACTCAATTCTAAATCAAATCGTTTCTGTCCTACATGTTAAACTATCAATCCACCTAAGCAACCGAAAATATCAGGAAATGTTACATTTTTACCGGCGAATTCGACGGTGGCATGGTCTTGATCTGGAACAACAGACTACGACCGTCACAAACAAAACAACAGGTCAGAAGTCAAGTATCGAAAGCGCACAGTTATATGAAAAAAATTCTGGAATTTGATGAGAGCTTACAGGTACAAAACCAGAGACTTTCTGGGTTTCGGTGATAGTGTTGTTCTCGCCGGACATCATCTTCTTTAATGTGTTGTTATGCGCGTTTCCGATTCTCTCGTCCGTCACGCAGCTCTCTGACTCTGAGGAACAAAGTGGGCTCTCAAAATGAACCACTCTGGCCCAATGGGCTTGATCTAATACTTTTTTTTTTTAATTTGCGATGGGGGTGTATGTTCGTATACTCGTATCGTATTCATAATTCGATGTCCCGCCATTTTCAAATAATTTTCCTATGTATCACGTTATTCTGTGTCTTTCATATATCAAACTAACATATCATGTTTTGCATATATCACGTCTGTTAAAATCCGACAATATTCAGAACTACTAACATGTTTATTCTAATGGGTTGTTGCTTAATAAAAAAAATAGCCCCCTTTTTTTTTTTTTTATTATGATTGTGTTGATTAATTTCCATTAACCATTTTAAACATATCTAACAACATATCTTCTGTGTTCGGTGTTATTGTGTTCTTCAGATTTGATGCCATTTGTTATGTGTTTATTGTAACTTAAAATTTGTTTGTATAAATTAAAATACTAACGAGAAAAGATATTATTATTTTAATGCAAGATAAGGATTAATGCATGCAATTAAAAGCTTTGAACCCAAAAAAGGAAAAAACAGAAGAATACCAAGAAAACCAGTTGTATCCACGTCAAGATCCTCAATCTCCTTCGTCCGATGCTCTACCACAAACGCCAATTTCACCGTTAAAAACAAAACCTATTCACTAAGTAGACACATGGCTAAATTACTGCAATTGGTTAATGAGAATTAATCAATATATAATATAGATGAAATGAAAAAACAAGAAAAATAAGACATAGGACAACAAGAAGAAGAAGCTTTGTTAACGTCACGCCTTTTGATCTCTTAGGTTTATTTACTAAACTGTTTCTGAGACACTGTAAGATTCTGATCATCTGCTCTATTTCTCTGTTTTTGCCTCTGTTTTGAATCTTGATTCTAGAATTTTAAAGTTCTCAGGGTTATATATGTTTAGTAATTTGACATTGGTCATTGTGTTTAGTCTCAAATGTCTTACATGATCAGTGTTTGTTTATTTTCTGAAAGTATTTGATGTTTTTGCAATATTAGATAATGTGGATGGGTGTGGGAGATTATAGTGGCTCGCCAAAACCGATAAGAATTGTTGTGGTTGGTGAGAAGGGCAGTGGAAAATCAAGCTTGATTATGGCTGCAGCAAGAAACACTTTCCATCCAAACATCCCTTCTCTGTTACCTTACACCAATTTACCTTCTGAATTCTTCCCTGACCGTATACCCGCTACTGTTATCGACACTTCTTCAAGGTAATTAAATGTTTCTCCTGATTCTTTACATTGACATCAAAAAGGTTAAGCATAGAATTTGCTGATAAGGTTTTGTGGATAAGGCAGAGATAATTGAAAATTTATGGTTAATAATAATTTCATATTTTTTCGATAACCGGGGTTAATCCTAGGCCTAAATCCGGTCTAATCCCCGAGGTTTTATAGAAAAGCCGGATATGTTTTCCATTACATTAGCCAAGTGGGAACTACAACAATTTTTGTAGAAGGTGGAACTCATCCTTGGCTTTTGACACACATGCCGAGTCTTCAACCCGAACCACTAAATCACACTTTCTTGGTTAGAAATCGAATCATTTTACTATTGATGTCTCTGTTGATAAAATCTGCAGACCGGAAGATAAGGGAAAGGTACTTAAGGAAGTTAAGCAAGCAGATGCAATTGTTTTAACATTTGCATTCGATAGACCGGAGACTCTTGACCGTTTGAGTAAACACTGGCTTCCTCTGTTTCGACAATTAGAGGTCCCTTCATAATTTGCTTCTTTTTTTCTCTTTATTCACCTTCATCAATCAATTTGTAATTAGTAAAGTGTGGAGTTTATGCTCATTGCCCTGAAGTTTTGTAACCTTTTTATTAAACTTTGTCTTGTTATTCTTTTATTGAACAGGTGAGAGTTCCTATCATAGTGGCAGGTTATGAAGTTGACAGCAAAGAGGCTTATAATCAAACCAGCATTGAACAAATAACGTCACCTATGATGCAACGATATCGAGAGGTCGAGACATCTATCCAGTGGTCTGCTCAGAGGCTAAATCAGGTCCCTTTGCTTTGCTTGAGATCTTAACTTAAGGCATTTCAAGAACTGGAAGTTGGATCTTTGTGATGAATCTGGTTAGTTTTGATTTTAAATTAGGTTCTTATCACTCAAAAGCTTCTTTTGTAGGCTACAAAGGTACTCTACTATGCACAAAAAGCAGTTATTCACCCAGTAGGACCTGTGTTTAATCAAGAAACCAATTCACTGAAGCCTCGCTGTATCGCTGCCTTGAAACGAATCTTTTTACTCTCTGATCATAACGTGGATGGTATTCTCAGTGACGCCGAGTTAAACGAGCTTCAGGTTTTTTCTTATTCCCTCTAGCTCTTACGTTTCATATTGTTCTTATTGATTTAGAATTTTCTTTTTAAAACAGAAGAAATGCTTCGATACACCATTGGTGCCTTGTGAAATTAACCAAATGAAAAAAGCTATGCAAGTCAAGTTTCCACAAGGAGTTAATGAAAGAGGACTCACATTGGATGGTTTCTTGTTTCTAAACACACGTTATATCGAAGATGCAAGAATCCAAACACTATGGACTATGCTTAGGAAATTCGGGTACAATAACGATCTAAGACTTGGAGATGATCTGATTCCTTATTCATCATTCAAACGTGAGGCTGATCAGGTAAAAAATCTACAGAAATAGAAGTCCTTTTTTTCTTGGCATCATTGTGAATATTTGTTGCTGTTTCTGATCAGTCAAATCTTTTCTCATTGTGTAGAGTGTTGAGCTAACAAATGTAGCTATTGAATTCTTAAGGGAAGTCTATGAGTTTTTTGATAATGACTGTGTAAGTTCTTCTTTTTAGGTATATATATACTTCTTTTTCTAATTTTTAGGTAGATTCGAAACTTCATATTTGATTTTTTCAGGACAATAACTTGGAACCTCATGAAACGGGATACATCTTTGAAACTGCACCTGAAAGGTAACATTTTCGACATTTCAAAAGACCGTGGTTTATGATTACAATGTTCTTTCATTTGCTTCTGTGTAAGTCCATTGATTTAATCATTAATGACAGTCCTTGGACTGAAGCTCCTTATAAGGATGTCACAGAGGAAACTAAGGATGGAGGATTATCTCTGGAAGCTTTCCTCTCACTGGTAATCAAAACAAGTTTTGTAACGATCTTTAAGAGGAACCCCATTTCAAAAGTTTTACATTTTAACCCTAAAGATTTGAAAACTTACCTGTCTTTGCAGTGGTCATTGATGACACTAATAGATCCAGCTAGGAGTCTTGAATATTTGATGTACATTAGATTCCCATATGATCCATCTTCAGCGATTCGCGTAACTAGGAAGCGAGTTCTAGATCGCAAGGAGAAGAAATCTGAAAGAAAAGTTGTTCAGTGTTTTGTGTTTGGCCCCAAGAATGCTGGAAAGTCTGCATTCCTCAATCATTTTATCGGAAGGTCATACGATGATGACAGCAACAACAACAATGGATCAACAGATGAACGTTATGCTGTAAATATGGTTAAAGAATCTGGAGTGGTTGCAAATACAGATAAAACTCTGGTGCTGAAGGAAATTCGAATTCAAGAAGATGGATTCATGTTATCAAATAAAGCATTGGCTGCTTGTGATGTAGCTATCTTCATCTATGATTCTTCTGATGAGTCCTCGTGGAACAGAGCCATTGACTTGCTTGCTGAGGTCGCAACCATTGGCAAAGATGCTGGTTATGTGTTTCCCTGCTTAATGGTTGCAGCAAAAACTGATCTTGATCCATTCCCAATGGCGATTCAAGAATCAACTAGAGTAATACTAATCTTTCTTTTTGATTTTCATAATGATTGTGAACATAAGTTGATTAATGTGTCATATACTGAATTTTGCAGGTTACACAAGATATAGGGATTGATGCTCCAATACCAATCAGCTCTAAACTGGGAGATTTCGGTAACTTATTTCGAAAGATCTTAACCGCGGCAGAGCATCCTCATTTGAATATTCCAGCGATAGAGTCAAAGAAGAAAAGGAGTTGCAAGCTAATCAACAGATCTCTAATGGCGGTTTCAAGTATGTTCAGTTCTTGGATTCCAAAATGTTTGGTCAAATGCTTCTGTATCTCATCATGATTCCAAATGTTTTAACAGTCGGGACAGCGGCTTTGATCGCCGGGCTGGCTTCATTCCGTCTCTACACCGCAAGAAAGCTGAGTTAATTCTTAGCTGAAGAAAGATCCCAGACTTGCAAATTTCATTGTTGTTTGTGCAAAGATGCCTTGTTCCATAAGCGTGAATTGCTATAGATTTTACTTCTTAGCTTTTTTTCTTTCTTTCTCTTCCTATCATTATCAGAAGGACAGATTATTTGAAAAACTAAATGAAAAAGAAGATCAAAGAATTGTTTTTTTTTCCTGTAAAATTTACACAACTTTTTACCCCACAAATAAACGAATTGTATAAAAAAAAAGCCAAAAATACTATACCTAAAAATGCCAGTTTCATCCACTAGAACAAGAAACAGAATTTGAGCCATAGCTAATAGCTTGCAAGCTCGAATGAGTCATATTCGTCATCCATCTTCTTGGAACTCCCTTTGATTCACCAGCCAGATTATATGCATACGATCTCCACTTGTTTTCACCATCTTTACAAGAACTCATAAACCCTAACTTTCTCGCTTTCTGCGTCCTCTCAAGAACAATAAGACTAGAGAAAGTCGAAAAGCTATTACCAACAAAAACATCCGCTCTTAAACACACCTCGTAATCTATAGCCGATTGAAGCAAATACGAATACTTCCCGTAAATCTCCTCTTTAACCCCAAGCTTCTTCTTCTCAAATGGTATTAAACCGTCTCTCCAACCCGTTAAAACCGATGAATCTTCTTCTTTTTCTTCTAAGAGAGTATCTGCTACTGCAAGGTAAAGAACTGTTGGAGTCTTTAAACCTGAAATGTTCCCTACTCTCTCCATAATCTCTCTTTTACAACTACAAATCTCTGAGACCTTTTTCCGTTGCTCTAGTTTCTTACAATGTATCATCCAATCTATCTCTATCCTCATGTGAACCGCAACAAAAGGTATCGGACCTGGGATTTCGGTTTTGGATTTGAGTTTCGCTCTTTCTGCCTCACCTGCTTCTCTGATTTTCATCACAACTTTATCTGCTTCTCTTGAGATTTCATCAACCACCACCATACACTCAAAGACCTTAGCGTAGTCTTCAACTGGCCAATGATCGTGCCACAAGAACGGGTTTTTCCCTATGACACGGATCACTTCAAACTCATCGATGGACTCGTTACGAGCGGATTGTTTCAAGTGTTCCAAGTCTCTTTCAACCGTCCATCTTCTTCCACTACCTTTCTCTAGATCAAACACTTGTGCTCTGTTTCTAACATCCGAGAACCGAGCAAGCCGCACAAACCCAGAACAGAGAGAGTTGAATCTTTCAAGCTGAAAAACTTTATCAAACGGAATCGGACGAAGCTTATCGACTTCCTTGTAAAACAAGGAAGCACTTAGACTAGGCATGAGAAGCGTTCTGTTCATCATTCTCGCAGTCAAGCAAGCTCTAGCAAAAGCTATCTTCTGATTGTTTAGACCCCACACGATCTGAGGAACCTCGAGAAACTTATCAGTCCGAATTCCACCAGTTGAGGAGGAATCTGACATGTGACGGGCTCGAAACAATAAGCTATTGCTTAGAGCGTTTCTGGGAGAGTAAGAGAGTAACAGAGCTCTGTAGAACAGAGCAATACCAACAAGAACAAGACATTTGCAAGCAACAGATTTTGAAAAGACTCTCAGATTCTTGCAACTCAACGGAGAATTCATCCGAGAGAGAGAGAGAGAGACAGAATTGTCGCTATATCGCTTCAGAGTTCACCTTCTTCTCCAACTAAAAAATCCAAACTTTCAGATGAAATCAAAATCTGGGTCGAGTCAACATGTCAGAAACCTGCATGAATCGAAGTAATTAGAGTAATCAGACACCAAAAGTAACGTGCATGCAATTGCAGAGATAAGAACCCTAAAAATCCCAGAAGAAAATAAAGTTTGAAACTTTTTGCAAATCTTAAGGGAGATTAGTTAAATCCTCGAACTTGACATGCAAATCGATTTCAGGAGAGATAAATAAGAACCTTTGAAGAAGAGACCCAGATGGGCAGAAGAAATTCGAATCTCTTTATCGATCAGGATTAAATCAAAAATCGCATCTCTTAGGTGTAAGTTTGCAGGTGAAAAATCAGAACGAATAAAGCCCAAAAGAGGAAATTTTCTAGAACAAACTCTAAAAACCCAGAGAAAGAAAGAGATTGCCAATTTACAAGGACAATTTTTGCCTTACCTTTTTATTAATTTCTGATTTTGTTTTGCTTAATCTGGCAATATTTTGAAGAAGAGACAAATAAGACCGATAAACCCAGAATAGAAAAAATGGAAATTGACGATTAAAGTCGCTCCAATCACAATTTCTTTTTTTTTTTTTTGGAGAACGCTTTAAAGCAAAGCAAAGCGAAGAGAGAATCAAAAAGAATAATTTAATAGAGTATAAAAAAAAAAACTCGGAAAAAAGAGAATCCGTCGTAATCACTGACAACTAAGAATATGCAAATTGAGGTTTCGATATATGGAAAATTAATTTTAAAAGAAATAAATATTGAGGAAAAAAAGGAGGAAGAAGCTTCTTGAAGAGAATCACGGAGAAAAGTGCAAAGAAGAGAAGATTTGAAGTGAAATCTTGTGAATATTTTAAAGATTGATGGGTAGATAATACAGTAATGTGGTTAGGGTTTGGTGAAATCTATATTTTTTTAAGTTCACGCGTTCGGTCTAATTATGAGTTTGCACTTTTGCAACGTTCTAATACCGAGACATGGAATTTCTTTTTACCTCAATTAAAGGAAATCAAATACTCCTAGTGATATAATATTTTAATATATACATATGTCCCTAAATATTGTGCATTTTGTTGTTAAGAAAAAAAAAAATAGTGGTTGTGGCTGTAGCTTTACATTTTTTGCTGTAGAATTTAGACTGTAGATTTTTTAGCTGTGATTTTATAATTTTGGCTGTGAATTTTTAAAATTGAAAGCTTGATTAGTAAATCATGTTGTAGAATATATACATATACATATATGGTATTATGATAATACTCATTATTATGGAATCACATATATTGTCTAAAATTAAATGAATTAATTATAAATTGGAAAGAGGACGTGGGAAGATTAGAAGAAGAAAGAGAAAATCAAAAGCACTATTTTGGATGCTGTGGAAAATTGGCTGTGTAAAGCCAAAATTCAAATATTTTTTTGTTTTAGCTGTAACTTTTAAATAATATTGTAAAGCATGATTGTTTAGTTTTAGAGCTGTATGATTAATAAATGGCTGTCCACAGCTTCTACAGACACTACCGATCAAGCCCAATGTCTTTGACTTTAATGTTGATAATGGCCTCGAACAAGTCGCTATATTCGTTTCTTTACAAACTTCGCAATCTCACCAACTGTTCAACTAAACAAGTACCCTTCTTTTTATACGTTAAACTGATTTTCCAGCAAGTTAATTTTTTAAAAGGTGTTTTTCATCTACGTATTATGTATAACAAGATGCTAATTTTGTTTATCTTCTTACGAATCACGATGGTCTATAATGCAGAGCAATATAAAGATAGGAGTCTAACAATTCACAGACTATCAAATTTTCAGTACATCAAATGCAAATCACAACATGTAGAAGCTTCTGATCATCTGATGTTATGTTACCGAACGATTCCATTTTTATGATCTTTTATTAATTCTTTTTTTTTCCCACAAATTGATCCTTTTATTAATGGAAGAGCACATGGTCGTCCAGATTACACAGTAGCTAATTATCCCTTATCACGATGAGACATCGCCTAGTTTTTAGCCACTTTGCCATGTTGCCTCACCCTTGTTTTTTTAGAAGAAACAGATTTTTGCTTTTTCGTCTAAAGCTTATGTAATTAAAAAAAACATTTTTGCGTTCTTGTCTCATTCATAAGTCAACGAGATAAGGCATTAACTCATTAACATTAGATTGTCGAAAGTCAAAAAAGACTGTTTTCCATTTTTTTATTTTTGTTGCATTAATATCAATTGGTTTTAGATTCATATTGGCCACCAAAGAAGCTAAATACTTTAGTAGCCATGTGCAGCTAAAAGAAAAGAATAAGAGTTGATAACCATGCAGGTATTTTAATCTTTAAATGCTTGGTAGAAAGAGTATCACACTTTTCATTAATGCCTTTGCAACCGACGAGGAAACTCAAACGCAATTTCTACAACCCAATATTATCCTATAGATTAATACAAGCTTGTCTGAAAGAGACTGGGACCAATTTTGAGGTGGTTAACTAAAATGCTACTATTCTCTCCGTTTCAATTTAGTTATCGTTTTAGGATTTAAATTTTGTTTTAAAATAGTTGTCGTTTTAGGTTTTCAATGCAAATGTTTGGTGAAAATTCCAGTTTTATCCCTATTGTTTTAATGTTTTGGCCAATAATTTTTTTTATAAAATATATTAATAAAGGATAAAACAAAAAATTTAATGCTTTTCTTAATTTGTGTGCAAAAACCTTAAACGACAACTAAAACGAAAACGGAGAGAGTACTATTTATATTTGTATTCCCTCCGTTTCAGTTTAGTTGTCGTTTTAGGATTTAAATTTTGTTTCATAATAGTTGTCGTTTTAGGTTTTTAATGCAAATGTTTGGTGAAAATTCCAGTTTTATTCCTACTGTTTTAATGTTTTGGTCAATGAATTTTTTTTTATAAAATATATTAATAAAGGGTAAAACAGAAAATTAAATGCTTTTCTTAATTTGTATGAAAAAACCTTAAACGACAACTAAAACGAAACAGAGGAAGTATATGAAAAGTCAAAAAAGTGTTTCAAAATTTAAGAGAAATAACGGAAAGTATGAAAATTTTGTTTGGGTTAAGAAAACATGTATGGTTAACAATGTTTACGACTTTATTCATATATTTATGTCAGTATAATAATATCATCATATCCACCGCTCTAATACGCGTATCCCACCAGTCGTATCTGTCGATCACATTCACAAAGAGCAATACCGCGGAAAATACTTTAGAACAAAGACCCTCGGAAAAGTTTAGTCCGCGTAAATTTGTTTGTAACACTTATTTGTTTCTTTATTTCTTTCAAAATTTAATTATATGATCACTTTTTCAAAATTAAATTTACTATATGATCACTCATATGATTTTTGGATCTGGGCCAAAAATTTAGTAGAATTGGTATAGGGCCTAACATTGAAAAGCCGGAAAATGTAGACATTTTCACGTACCCGGACCCTTCCGGTGGGCTCAACGAACGACGAAGTAATTTAATCCATCATGGTCATGTTTTGTGAGTGGATTAAGATTCATTATTGTATAATCTTGAATTTTAAAGAAGAGATTGTAAAAGAAGCTGTTTCAGAAATTACTTGAGCAATAAGAAAAGAATTGTTTAGATTCCAAACTTAATTAGATTTTAGTTCTTGCTCATGACAAAACACATTAGTTTGACAATAAACTGAAGAAAAGAAGATCTAACCAATGGCTTTTTTTCCCCTCTTTTGAGTTTTGTTATATCAAATCGCTTGGCAGCTACAAGCTATCTCTCCAAGAACTGTTCTAAGTTTTCTCGAATCACAAGGCACCGTTTCTTTCTGCAACATGAGACAGTGTTCCTCGAAAGTCTCCGTTGTAATATTTAGTCTAAAATCAATATCAAACAAGAACGTTCTCTCCAGCCTATTCATCTCTTCAGTGCTCACTCCTCCGATTTTCGCATAATATGCGTTGTTATAACACCTAAACTCCAGAAAAGACAACACACTAAACTCTGGTCACAATAATCTACAGTATGAGAAGTTTTAATTTAGGTCTAATTTAGAAGATACTAACTTGCGGTCCAAGAACTTGGCTGCTACCAAGAAACTGGTAATGAGAAGGCGATGAACGTTGAGTGATGTGAGACGACGAGCCGTACTTGTAGCCTCTGGTCTCTGTAGATACCTAAGGATGTAAGCAAAAGCTGCAACGAAGCACGCAGGGCTACACTGAGCATACCTATGGATTCTTTCTGTGTAACGATAAATGCTCATCGTTGGTGCTTTTGAGGCATGGAACATAGTGATCTCATCATCCCTGTCGCCATGAGAACAAATATAAAACCGGAGGAACTAGAAACTATATATACAAGAGAAATCTCAATTCAGACAATAATAAACTAAACTTGTTGTGTCTTATGTGGAATGGTTTTTTGTTCTTCTGGATCATCTTCTCAAGGATAGAAGCGAGAAGGGTTATGACTCGAGGATGGGTAGAATCAGGAGGATGATCAGAATCTTCTAGAAGACCTAACCATTGGAAGAGTGATGAGTTGGTGGAGTTTCTAGAAGGTTCCATTTTTGTGTTAGAATTGATTGAGAGAGCTTTAGATCATCTCTCTGGTTGTTTTTTTTTTTTGCTTGAGGTAGGAAGTGGTGTAAATGGAAGAAGCGAAGCAAAGTTGAAGCTTTTTTTGTTAAAGTTTTGCCACTTTAGATTCTTTTCTTTGAGAGAGAGGAACGTGTATTATATTGCTCAACAAGTATATATATTATTGTGTGTAGGGATGTTGTTAGACCCAATCGATTGTTTTGTTTTGGACGGCTAACCATAGTTTCATCTTTAATGCTTTTATGTCATGAAAAGGCAAGAGAGGAACTGAAAAGTGATGACTTAAAGCAAATTAAAAGGAGGTAATTACCTAATTGGTAGCCCAACTTTTATAAGACTTTTATGAAATTGGTGTTACATATTGCCTATTGGCTTTTAATAATTCATTACAAAGTTCCATGGAAAGTAGACAAGCCTTAAAGGTCCACTACAGAGAGATCCACATTACAAGTTAACTATTATTTTCCATCACATATATCTTTAATTTGGTGATAAAAAGATATATTTTTTTAAAAAAGTGAGCGAGATTATAGTGGTACCTCAAATTACACCCACAAGGCCACACTTGATCAAGTGTGTTGAAAGTCAAAGACCTATGGCTATGGCAGGATGGACGTGGTTGGAGACTGGATCAGATAGCTCCGTTTGTTTCAGTGAATAAGAGGTTGGAATTATGTGCTGTGGTGGTGGATAAGGTGACGGGAGCAAAAGACAGACTTGCGTGGGGAGAAAATCCGGATGGAGAGTTTACGGTAAAATCTGCTTATGCTTTGATAACCCGTGATGATTCACCAAGACCAAATGTGGAGTGTTTCTTTAATCGGGTATGGAGAGTGGTGGCGCCGGAGAGAGTCAAAGTGTTCCTTTGGCTTGTCGGGAACCAAGCAATTATGTCAAATGCGGAGCGGTATAGGAGACATCTATGTGATTCAAATATTTGTCAAGTGTGTAAAGGGGCTGTAGAGACCACATTACATATTCTCCGGGATTGTCCGGCCATGGGTGGGTATTTGGACTAGGATTGTTCCGGCTCGCAGAAGGAATGGTTTTTTCACGAAGTCTCTACTTGAATGGTTATATGATAACTTAAGGGCAGGGGCGACAGAAGAGGAGAGCTCATGGTCCACAATGTTTGTTATGGCGGTTTGGTGGGGATGGAAATGGAGATGTGGTAACATATTTGGGGAAAATGGGAAGTGTCGGGATAGAGTGAGGTTCGTTAAGGATCTTACAAGTGAGGTGATAAAGGCTAATCAGATCCTGAGTGCGCAGTCTCCTCGTACGAGTCGTGTAGAGAGGATGATTGGCTGGGAGGCACCGTGTGAAGGTTGGTTCAAACTGAATACAGATGGGGCTGCGAGAGGAAGTCCAGCCCCAGCAGCCGCGGGTGGTGTTATCAGAAACGGAGCGGGAGATTGGTGCGGCGGCTTTGCATTTAACATAGGGCGGTGCACGGCGCCTTTGGCGGAACTGTGGGGAGTGTATTACGGCTTGTACCTGGCTTGGGATCGGAAGATTACTCGCTTGGTAGTGGAAGTCGACTCGGAGGCAGTTGTTGGTTTTCTCAAGACAAGGATAAGTGATTCTAATCCGCTGTCCTTCCTGGTACGTTTGTGCCAAGACTTTTTAGTAAAGGACTGGGAAGTCCGAGTTGTTCATGTGTATCGTGAGGCTAACTATCTTGCGGATGGGTTAGCCGATTTTGCTTTTTCGTTGCCGTTAGGCTTTCATATGTTGAACTATGTCCCGAGCGTTGTGGCTTCGGTATTGAGTGCGGATTCTTTAGGTTCTTTGCATCCGCGACAAGTTCGCGTGTAATGTTGTTGTCTATTTCCTTTTAATAAATTACGGGAGGCATTGTCTCCCGGTTCCTTACCAAAAAAAAAAAGGCCACACTTGATCAAAAGTAATTGCACTTATTAAATTAATGTTTCTCCCATATAATTTTCTTGACGATCAAACATCTGAAAGATGAACTTATCAACAATACACAAACACATCAAAAACTAAAAGAATATCTTCTTTCATTTAAAACTCTCTCTTATTAGATTCTCCCCATCGAGAATCTCTTAGGAACTAAAACCGGACGCTGTTTCAATCCACTCACCATCTCATGATCATCACACTTGACTACACTTTTCCTGCTCTTCATTGGAGAGACCAACCTCATAGCTAGTCTTGATGGTGAAAATGACCTCCTGAGCTTTGCAGCTGTTGAAAGCTTCTGCGACTTGTTCACTCTAGTCGGAGAAATCAAAGCTTTGGGTGACGTCTTACAAAAGTTACCATTTCTTGTGGGAGAAAGAAATGCTTGAAGCGTGACTCTTTTCGGAGAAATGGACGACTTACGGGCCAAGTTACTGCCATTTCTCGTAGGAGTAAATGATCTTCTGAGCTTAGCAGCAGTTGATAGCTTTGGAGACTTCTTTCCCAAGTTTCTAATAGGAGAAATAGATGCGGTAGGCGACTTCTTTCCTATGTTAACGTTTCTTGTCGGAGAACTGGAGCCTTTAGGTGACCTCCGAACCAAGTTACTGCCATTTCTTGTAGGAGAAATCAAGACCTTAGGTGGGCTCCTGATCTTGACCTGAAACTTAGATGCTGATGTGGGAGGAGATTTGATCAAGAACTTGTGAGGCGTCTCTTTATTGTTCTTGATGCTGGATATCTCATTTCTGGCTATGACCGGAGACATTGTTCTACTGAACTTGGCTTGTTGTGTAGTGGTACCAGAAATAAACAGAGGGTTCGGAAAAAGAACCGCCTTTTTAACCCAAGGTTTGTGCTTTGGTGAAACCCTGTTAGCCAAATGCCGAAAACTATTCTCACCATTTCCCTTTTCCTGAACCTTCCCTGCTATTTTCTGTGGAGACACGGTTCTGAACGCAATTCTTGAGCGTGCCCTTTGTTGAGATGGAGGAGAATCTGATCCTGAACGTCTGTTCTGCTTTTCTTTCTTCCTTCTCGCTTTGATATTGCTACTGACAGTTTCAGGTTGGTTCGGTTCCCGAGATTTTCGTTCTGTCTCAGGTGTTTTAGGGCCATCGTCTTCTTGTGACATTGTTAATCTCCTGGACTTTCTACTCTTCTTTGGTGCTATGGCTTCTACAATGTCTCTTGTGACCTGTGAGGCTTGTAAGATTTCATTTACAGTCTCTCCTAGTAGCATTGCTGGGAGTGACATTTTCCTCCAATCTCCTACATTACACAATCAATAATTACACATTACACAATCTGCAGGAACTAAAACTAACTTGGTGAAACAAGGAGCTATCATACTTATTGCTTGTGAGTATGTGTGAGAATCAGAGAGAGATTGTACCTGGTGAGGAAGCTGGAAACTTCCCTACTGGAGATTTCTTATTAGTAGCACTCTTGATCCTACAACAACATGTAACAAGGGGGAAATTAAAACCCGAATGAGAAGCTTCTGAATTTGAGATAACACCAAAGTTTCTATAAGTGAAGTTTGGTTTTTGTCTCTTTCTGAGTTTACCTTAAAGTTTCTTGCTTGCATCTAAGACTAGTCCTCAAGTAAGTTCTAGTACTTCGAGGGCTAAGGTTCACACCGGAGACAACTTTGGTTCCTCCTGCAATTGTGTACTGTAGCTCTTGCAGTCTTTCCATACATTTGTCAACCTTCACAAATCAAACCAAATTGAGAATAATCAGCTAAACAAATCCCTCTAATGTTACATCCCATATTCTGATTCAAACCCTAAACTAAGAAACTAGCATAAGATCCTTTTGAAATCCGACAAGAATACATCAATTGTAATGGAAACCCAATTAACTTATAATAATCCATTAAAAGAAAGATCTCAGAAAATAGACAATTATTTAATTTGCAGTGGGTTCAGTCACTAAGTAAAGCTTCAAACATAGTGGGAAGGAGCCTGAGAACTGGAGCGTTTGCACATTCTGATAAAATTAAAAGTAGTAAACTTTATTATGCTAATCTTGTATTAAATTGGACAAAATACCTTGTTGATTGTTTCCTTGAGAAGATCTGAGTTGAGAGGAGGCACCACCATCGCCACTTTCCTCTGCTTTTGTGGGGTTCTTGCAACCATCTTCTATATATTTATCTTGAAATTCCCACTAAATTAACCCAAAACCTCTCTTTGGCCTCACAATTGAAAACTGAGCTTTGAGGATAAAAGCTCAAACCTTTGTAATAAAACCACCCATAAGAAGATCCTCACAACAGCATCAAGAAACCCAGATCTCTCTCTCTCTCTCTGTTTCTCTCGATCTCAATTGCTCTAGAATGTCTTTTTAGGTTACGGACACGAACATAAACGCGATATCCTATCTTGGATTTGGGTCTTGTGTGTTGTGTCTGAATGTCTGAATGTAAAGTCAAACAGGCACGGCGCACGGGAACTGAGAGAAAGAGAGCGGATAAAGGTGTTTACTTTCGTAACGGATCTTTCGTTACTATTTTATTTTAAAAAAATTTTGTCCCAACGGACAAATACACTACTCATAACGGCTATCTTTTGTGTGTGACTTGTGTGTGTGTGTTTGTGAGCCAGTTTTACTTTCTAATCTTCAAACTAAATTGATGTGAATTTAGTGGCGTGTGGGGACTACATGTCTACATGAGCCGTTATATAGTATTTTTTTTTTAACTCTAAAATTGTTAATGCCAAATTATCCCTAGGGTCTAGAAGATTAATCTTGGGAGAATTTTTCTACGCTTTGAACATAAGATTTCAAAATAATTTTTTTATTCAACATTACTAAAACTTCGTATATGGGCTGACTCATGCTTTTATAAAATTTAATAATATATATTTGAGATATACATAAGACATACAAACATTTTCTAAGCCATTAATACTCTTAAGATATCACTACTAATACTTTTTATCAAAAAAATAAATAGATGTCAATACTATTTTTTTGGGCTCTAATCTGAATTGATTGTTTGGAAAAATACTACTTTTTTAACCAAAAAAATCTCCCAAGTAATACTCGTTATTGTTGCTTTGGGCGTATATTTGTTATTTCTTATTTTCTTAGACTTCATAAAGTTTTTAGTCTCTCTTTCTTAATATTTTCAAACAAACTAAATTTAGGAAAATACTACTGGTTTTAACTTTCTTTTTATGAGGTTACAAATTTTACTCTAGAACATGTTGAGTAAACAAAAGATATAATTCTAAAGTGTTAAGATATGATGATATTATTTTTGTTGCAAATTTTAAATTTTAGTTGAAACTATCACAAAAATATTTTTAGGCCGAGAACTAAAACACTAACCAGAGAATAATCAGGAGTGTAATAAATGACATGAGCTTTTACTTCTGTTCCAAAAGAATGAGAAATATATTACCTCATGTCGATCTTTTTATTACATTCCTGGTCATTTTCTTGTTAATATTTTAGTTTTCGGGCCTAGAAATATTCAGATTGAGGTACATTATCTTCACATGCCTTCTTTCTTTGTTTTGTAGATACCATGGGAAAACAAACTGCTCACTGTTGGAGGTCATACAAACAATCTCTCTTCTATGCAAGGTAAACATAACACCTTCGAAGACAGTTATTTCCACATATCTTATAGTGGAATATCAATTATAACATACCATTTTGTATTGTTTTCCTTGTCACAGTGATGCTCTTTGATCCCAAAATCTGTATATGGTCAATGTTAAAGACATCTAGAAAACCACCGGTATATCTTCGCTTCTCTCATATTGTCTCATTTGTTTTTCGTCTCAGATTTGCATTGAAATATTCAAGTCTTGTAAACAGTTTAACTTTTTGGCCATTAAAAGACCAAAATGAAATATGTGGAGAGTAAACAAATGATGTAACTCTTCGAAACAATATAATTTTAATTCTAGATTAGTAGACATCATCCCATGAATTGGACAAAATGTGCACCAAGATTTTTGAGACATGTGTCTCATGGAGTCATGCTAAATTAGGACCCCACAATATTTTGTTTATTTTCTTTGGTAATTAGGGTTCACTTTAAAATTTTATGAACAAAAAAGTATGTAAATAATTGTTTTACTTGGTTAAATTAGTGATATTATGTCGTTGGAACCCACTTTTTTTTTTTAAAAAATCATTTTTAATGGTGTTCGCTTAAAGTAATAATATATTCCATCCGTTTCATATTAAGTGTCGTTTTAGACTTAAATTTTGTTATAAAATAAGTATTGTTTTATATTTTCAATGTAGATGTTTGAAAAAAATCCAGTTTTATTCTTACTATATTAATATGTTGACCAGTGAAAAAAGCTGTATAACATATTAATAAAGAATAGAATAGAGAATTTAGTTGTTTTTTAATAAGTGTGAAAAAAACTTTAAAAGATACATAATAAAACGGTATAGGATTATCAACTTTATACAAAGGTTTAAAAGTTTAAACTTTGTTAATAGATGTTGGGCTTCATGCGTTAAAAAAAAAAAAAAAGTAAATGTTGGGCCTCATTTTATATTTTGTTTGAGGCTTCACAAATCTTTGGGCCGGGTGTTTTATAGATCACTTGTAAAATCATTATTTTGGGCCGGAATTGGGCCATTCTGTTATAAGCCAACAAATATTAGAGTTATGAAAACAATTCATCAATTTCTTGTGTGGACTCAAATATTTAACCATGTCTGTTCGCATTTCTGGTTCATTGAACATGTAACCAAAATATACAGTAAAATTTCTATAAATTAATTTTGTTGGAACCATGATATTTTACTAATTTATAGTTATATTAATTTAAATTAATAAATATTATTTATTAATTTATGAAGTGATTTATTTTAATTCTTAAAATTTTAGAAAGAAATGAATTGAGACAAATTTATCTAAATAAAATTAGTGTTTTGTAGTCATGGACTTAAAATTTTAATAGTTAGAAGAAAAAACTATTTCTGAAATAAATTAGACAATAAAACTACAAAGACTATAGGTGAATTCACTTATATAAACGATATACGTAAATTCAATTGTGACTTCAATTGTCGTATTTTAAAAGCTATAAGACTATCGAAATGAAAATGATGCATATTTTAAAATTAAAAAACTTACAGAAAATCTTGATTATTTTTATGTCACAGTTATATAGTATAATACAACACTGTAATTTAAAAAACTTGTTTTATTCAATAAAAAATTAGAGATGGGTTCTAACGTAAATTCAATTTAAAAAATAAAACACAAAAATCATATATATTTATATGATTATTAATTTATGATATTATTGTGACCATATAGTTATATAGGAATTCTCAAAAATTATTATCTTATTATCTTATCGATTTTTTTTCAAATTTTACATTGGTCCGACTTGGGACCAGACAATTTTATTATTTGATAGTATTTATTAATTTATAGAGGTTCTACTGTATATATATACGACAAACTAGTCTCTATGAAAATCAACATACCGAATAGAGTATATATATATACACAAGTTCAGCCACAAGTTTGTTCTGAAACCATGGCAAGTTTCATTTTTCCTCTGCTTGCTCCAAAAATTTGAATAATACAATATCCTCTACAGTTTCATGGTGATATCTGGATGTGACCTTGTGGAGATTTGATTTATGTTCCATCTCAGACCCTTCTGGTTATTTTAGAACTCACTACCAGACATCCTGGAGCATCCGATTCAACTCTACCGTATTGCAGCAGAAAACAGCTATGAACTTCATAACCAGTCTACATGTTTTCCTGAAGATTCAGATTGTTTCTTCTTTGGCTTCTGATACCGATTGTTCTCATATTGAGCTTTGACAATGAGAGCATAGAGAAACTCTGCTTCCGCGGAACAATCATAAGGTTTGTCCACAACGCTGGACTTAGGGCGATAAGTGAGTATTCACAATCACAGATAATTTCTCAAGGAGGGTAGGGAGAAGCCTATACCTGTCAAGTAACTCTTCTAGAATAATTCTCTGTGATGGTGTGACATAATGTATGCAATTTTTCGGACACTGATTAACTGCAGATTGTACACGGTAATCTTCACCATGCCCTGGTCATATACACAGCGGATATATTATTAGAAGAGACAGAGCAATGTAAAAGGCAAATATGGAGGAAGTAAACCATCCAGACCTTGGGACATTGCTCGAGCTGTTCCAGATGAATCACACGAGAAGACATGAGAAGCTGTTTTAAAGCATGGGTACGAACATCCTGCAGTGTGAGAGAGACAAGTATACAACTCAACAGAATTTTTTTAAAACTTCTCTACAGACGATGTTCAAGAAGAAATGGAGCAACTAAAAGAGCTAACTTCAAAGAAAAGGAAGCGAGTTTGGTACTTTTTCCAACACAGAGGATTTCATTCACAAACACGTCAAGTGCCTCACACTCTGGATGGTCAAAAGGATCCAAGCATTCTCTGGTATGCAATTCACAGAGAAAAATACATTACTTGGTTGTTTTGGATAGAAATTGTGTTAATAGATTTTGCTGAAAAATGTATTATGAGTATACCCTTCAATTATCTCTGACCGGCTATAGTTTGTTAACATCTGCAAAGAAAAATACTATTGAGCTACTGTAAGTTCTAACCAAATCTGCTCACATAGTGTTGAACAAGGTTTAGTAACCTCATATGCCTGGATTATGCGACGGATCATAATATCAGAGTTGCTTCCCTCTTTGTTTACATCAGGATGGTATTGTTTCACCTTTTCAAAGCACAAAGTAGTCAACAAGACTGATACATATGAAAAATCCAAAACTTACGCAACGAGGAGGGGAAGAAAAAAAGACAAGTCAAACTGTGTAAAGAACAACTCAGAACCCATTTATAAATCGTATCAAAAGAAATTACTTAGCGGAAAGAAAAGTACAGATTAGTGATTCTTGGATGCATACTTTGGCACGAAAAGCTGCCTTTAGCTCGAAAGATGAGCAGCTTGGCTCCACGCCAAGTATAGAGTACGGTGAAGAGCTGGAGAGTGGATCCTCTCTGCTTTTCTCTCTGCAACTGGGAATGAATCGTTGAGAAGTAGAATTTCTTGTACTGGAGAAGAAAGAGATTTTAGGTACAGAAGCAAATACACGAAGACAGTCCATTGTATCTCTTACCTTCTCTTTCCCTAAATTTGTCCCCCTTTGAGGCGTTAACCAATGACCAGACAAATGTCCATATATTAAGAAGTAAGATAAAGAGACAAAACAGTAAAGCCTCTCTTTCAGTTAGAGAGGGTCTTCAACTAATAAAATCAAACTTTACAACACGCCATGGATATTCTCTACTCTTGTATGTACACATTCATGTAGAGAGAATATGTGAGCCTGAACAAGCAGGTAGAGCACTCAAATAAGTTACAGAGTTTGGATGGACCAATACTCTACGCATCAAACTAAACAATCTTAGACGATCATCATGTAACTCATTCTCTATCAGACCCGAAACCACAGCTGTCCAAGTGATGACATACATTCCTATGTGCCATCTCCCGGAAACCGAACATCCACATTTGAAATAAGATGTGGTCAGTTTGTTCCCCACGGAAGAAGCATCCTTTGTCATAACCACTTATAATTGCTAAAGCGTGAATCATCATCGTGGTCACCAAAGAGAACTCTGGCGTATCACACACTGATAACACAGTCGTCAAGGTCGCTTGATCAAACCCACCTGAGCCAAGCATTCGTTTAAGCAAAATAATATCTCTCACGGGCATTTCGTCGAACAAGTTAAACGCAATCAACTAACAACAAAGACAAGAGCGTGTCGATGTTTTAAATTGTATAGATTTTGTGAATGCCTTAAAAAGAGACAATTCGGAAAAGGCCCAACAAGATAGGCCCATTTTAAAAATCTAAGGTAGTCGTAGACGAGACGAAGAACAGAACACTCGAAGAGCAACAAGAAACCCTAATCCTCCGATAATGATGAGATTTGTGAGACCCGTCACTGCGCAGGTAATGGAAATCGACCGATCGTAAAAATTCTGTGTTTTATTGTTTCTTTGTTCTTGAATCGATTTAAATCTGCACCAAAAAAATTGCAGTTTTATCGCCGAGGGAAATCATTTGGGTGTCGCGATTTCTCTGCCGCGCGTAATCATCAGGAAGGTATCTCTCTTTGTCACCAAGTCAAAGGTTTTCACTTATTTCTTGTATAGAATGTCCTTCTGAAAACGTCTTTGCTTTTTTCAGATGATGTTATTGAAAAGGCCAAGAAGATGGGAAATGTGGATCTAGCGCTCTTCGTGTTGTACGATTTTTGTCGCCATAGTGTCGGACTCGCTGTGGGATCTGGTGCTGGTAAGTAATGCTTGAGAGATTTACTTCATTTCCTCAATTTTTTTTTGTTTTGCTTTCAGCTGAGACAACTTGCCCTCTCGTCATTTCTTTTTCTCAGCCTATCTTTTGATTGGCACCAATTCAGGAGAGGCTGCAGAAATCGAAGAGGTAAAGCAAGCTCTCTCCTCAACTGAAATTGTGTTTCACGATTGGAGGAAGGGGGCAACTCTTTTTTTACCATGTTAATGTGTTTCAGGAGTGGATGGAGAAGCAGCAGCTGCTAAAGAGGAATGAAGAACTCTTGGAGAAGTGCATGGGATATTATGGAATAACATCTGCCAAACGACCCCAATCTTCATAACTCTTCAGCTACGAAATATTTATCTGCTGAAACTTTTGTAAAATCTCTCTACCTATGTCTATCTTCATAACTCTAATATTGTATGCTGACTGCCTCTACCTATCACTCTGAGGATAGGTTTGAGTTTCTGGAAATCTTTTAGTTATATACTTGAGAATTTCCCTAAACGGTTTTAGTTTGTTTGTTGCATTAGCTTTGAAAGTTGTAGTATGCATTTGGAAGGGTTTGTTTTCGCACTCTTTTAAGACTCGGGATCACTTTGAGGGTTGTTTCTTTGTTACATTCTTTGGTTATGTCTACCCTTATCTTTAGATGAATGATGGAAATGGGATTTGTTAATACCAATTAGAGCTTCCATTTGGTTGACAATCTTTTTCGTGGTTTTGCTATGTTGATCCGATTTATACTTGTTTGAGCGAATGAAATTGAAATTCTGCAGTTAGATATACGGTTGCTTCCGTCCATGAAAACGTTTCTTTTCAAGTTAAGTACGTGGTTCACGTAGAATGGCCAATATGTGTATAGTCAAGTTTACACTCTTAAGCAGAAGATTTTGTTAAGCCGGTCAATGTCCTTATGTTGTGTATAAATTAATTCTTCCAAAGCTGGCTATACATATATTTTCATAGGATGGTTATGCGCATTGGTTTAGCCTCTTGGTGTTCGAGGTAGATTAGCTCGGTGATGTTTTCATGAATGGTTATAAACGAGTTCAGGAATCTGACATCCCTTACTACTGCTTACTAAATTGCATTCGCTTGTGTTACCAAAAACATCATCGAAAGCAGAATGTTGCAGAAAGTTAGATGGGGGCGTTGTTCATTCATTCACGGCGACGGCGTCTTCAGCGTAACTAGCGTTCGTACCAGAAAAAGAAAAAACTAGCGTTTCGTATTTAGAAAAGAAATCGGGACGAGTTCGAAGAAAATACCCAACAATAAAGGCCCATCTAATACAGGCCCATATTGAATATCCTAGGCCCAGAGTCCGAGATAAAGGAAAGGAGGAAACAAAAAAAAACATTCGGTCGAGAGAAGAAGAGCAAACAAACCCTAATTTCGAGATCGACGAGCCAAGCACCAGAGAGAAGGGATGTTGAATCGGATTTTCAGGGTAATCGAGATTATTCTTCACATGAACTCTTCTGCTTTGTCTGGTTTAGCCTTTATTTTTGGTGTTTGATAGATCTGTTTTGCTCGATATCGAAAAATTGCAGAGCCGTAGCTACCTCGAACATGCCTACTGCTCTGGCGGACCTGGCCTAACAGCCTTGATCGGATACTTTGGGTACATTTTCTTGGGTAATGTGGATCTGTGTTTCTCATTTAATCAAAAACAGTGGAAAAAAAAGTTTTGACATTTTCGTTTTCGTTTACTTCACAGATATTTGCACTAATTGCTGCTTTGCTTTGTTACCACAGAAGTTCTAGAAGGTAATCGAAACGACAAGAAATTACGGGAAGTATACAAAGAATTCAATCGCAGGGAAAAACTTTTTTATGAAGAAAACAAAGAGGTATTAAATATTCATATTCTGATTCCAACAAGGGCATTCTTTTCTTTTCGAATTGTATCATCATCGTATTTCCCTCATGTTTCAGATTATCGAGCTACTCGAGGAAGCTCATGCTAACCGCAGACACTGGTGAACTTCAAGTGCCCATCGTGTTGTGTTTTGGCAAGTTTGCTCAACTTTAATATGTTTTTATGCTGGTTTGTGCTTTGAGGGGAAAAAAAACTTGTCTTGTTAATGATTCCTCATATTTGAGCATTTTAGCTTGTGTATCCGACAAGACTTCGTCTTTATCCTTTCATCCTTTGTTTCTGCTCTAGACCTTTTACTAGACTATAAATTGATTCTCGCCAAACTGAAAAGGCTTATTCCTCCGGTATATTTGAACTCTTAACTACCATAAGTTTTTTGTGATAACCCAACAAGATGCTGAATAATTTAGAAGCTTTTCAAGCATTGGTAAGCCAAAGATGTCTTATATTTTCATGTACCAACCAACGCCATGTTTTTTTAATAGATTAAAATGTAATCTTGAAGTTTAACGAAGACATTATTCAACAATTTAAGATAGAGATTCGGCAAGATTTTTTTTCTTTTTTTTTTCGATTTCTTTACAGAGGAGGCCTTCCTCGGGCGCAAAGTACAATTTTTTTTTGTTTCCATGAACTTAAGAGACAAAAAGAATTGTGGAAATTTTAGAGAACCGGCAAGAGATTTAGACGCTAGGAAGTTGGTATCTTTTTGTAAAATACAGGATAAATATCACATTTCTGTTTGTAATTTATACACACAAGCAGATAAAAGGAGCAGCTTCTGGTTCTAATCCTCAAGGATCAAGTCTAAGTTTGCAAAACACTTGGTGGGTTTGATCATGGTTTGGCTAACGGTCTTGTGTTGTTCCAGAGCCACTGCTGAGTAGTAGAAGAACCTTCCATTCATGGTAAAACCTGTCAAGGAAATATTACCCGGTTCAAACAACTGCTGCTGTAGATCTATTACACTAAGAGGATAATCAAAGCCATGTTTCTATGTGTTGATATGCTTTGCTTTGAAGGCACATGCAAGCCTTTTGTCTTAGACTCGATCTACTTAGCTTTTGGATAAGGTAAGTCAAAGTAGTTTTGTGGACTAACCTTATCCCAGACTTCCGCGTGGTAAAAGTATTAAGCCAGTCAACCTCAGTATCAGATAGCAAAGAAGCATCAACAATTTTTGTCTGCATGGTTTGGTGAGTGAGCCAGAAGAATTGAGGGTTAGATCAGAGGCGAATGATTTTTATAAGTTGATAAGTCACTCCGTACCTGAATGGGGAAAAATATGTAAGCTTCTCAAATCCAAGGAGGTATGTAGCACCACCAAAGCGGTTTGGTGTTTCTGCATCTCTCACATGAAGGAGATTCTGCAAAAGCAGACCACACAATTGTTACCTAATCTTCTATTTCTTATAAAGACTGTCGTGGACAGGTGACCAAGTTGTACCTCAATTCGGATCCCAAATGCATGGCCTTCATAATATCCCGCAGGAGTAGTTTGAGGAAAGGAAAGCATATCACTCACTGAGTGTGTATTGACTATGTGTCGAGAAGCAAGTTCCAGCAACAAGGATGTCAATAACCATACCAGAGGGATTGGCAGTATATCCGCTGGAGTTCTTCATTTGGATTAGGGAAATATCATAAAAGCAATGAGTTTCTTTACCCCAAGTGAGAGTTCTTCATTCCCTGTAGCTCGGCATCATTTTTAATGGCCTTTGCCCACGAAATAGGAGATTGCATGTCAATACCAGAGGGATTGGCAGTATATCCGCTGGAGCTATCAGTAAACTTCGTCTTAGCTTTTTCTTCACTTTCAGAATTCCTTGAAAATATCTTTGACATGCAGATTTGTAGCTACTAATGATAGCTACGTTGAGGGTTGATGGATCCATCAAGAGCTGAGCTCCGCGTGCTGCCAGACTGAGAAACTCAAAGTGAGGTAGATTCTTTTTTCTGAAGCTTATAAATGGACATGGACAATCAAGTTCCTATTCCTTGAAGAATGGAATCGTAAGGTCTAAGTTCAGTCCCTGCGTTTTTCAAATGATCTTTCACCTCCGCCGTTACGTTAGAATTATCTAAAAAGGAGTTGGGCTTGGTCAACCTCTACAATCACATATGCATACATTACAGGTGAATGTGGAACATCGCTCCCTCTCTGCAATCACAAAAGGCACAATACAACATCAATACATTGGGACCTAAGTGAAGTATAAGCTGAAACAGTGGCACAAAGCTAACTGGTTCAAATGTAAGATGCTAATCTAGAGTATTACCAGATTAAGCACCCAAGCAATCTCATCAAGCATGGATATTACAATGGGAGATGCAATTTTGAGGCCACATCTAAACCAGCATACTTCAAGTCATGTATCCTTATTCGTTTGCTTGGAGGCTTTGGCCTTGTACAGTGTAAATCTTGTGGATGAGATATGGAAGGACACAAGTAAACCAACTCATGATTCTTCTTCGCTATAACCTCCTTCAATTCCTCAGCAGCATCGGCGTAAAAAAAGAACTGCTCCCTTCATGAATTGCAAAGTATAGTAAATACAAACCACAAACTACAATATTGAAGCTATCTAAGAATAAATACCAGATGAAATACTAAGGACAAAAGGAGACACAATTTAGAAGGTTTGATAGTAGCTTACAGGGTCAATACCAACTCTTCCACCAGGAGCCAAAACATCAGAACAGTACAGATTAGTGATTCTTGGATGCATACTTTGGCACGAAAAGCCGCCTTTAGCTCGGAAGATGAGCAGCTTGGCTCTATGCCGAGTATAGAGTAAGGTGAAGAGCTGGAGAGTGGATCCTCTCTGCTATTCTCTCTGCAACTGGGGATGAATCCCTGAGAAGTTGAGTATCTTGAATTGGAGAAGAAAGAGATTTTAGGTACCGAAGCAAATACACGAAGACATTCCTTTGCTGAATCTCTTACCTTCTCTCTCCCTAAGTTTCTCACATTGAGGCGTTAACCGATGACCAGACAAATCTCCATTTATTAAGATAAAGAGACAAAACAGTAAAGCCTCTGTCTCAGCTATAGGGGTCTTCAACTACCAGAAATTTTGGTATGTATATTCATGTAGAGAGAAGGCGTTAAGGAACTAAGACAATTGTGCCATTTCTGCCATCTCCTGTATAACAGAGAATAAACCTCTTATCAGGTCTGTAACCTTCATCTACCATAACCGGAAACAATTCAGACAGAACATCATATATAGCCTCTTCTTGTGGATGCATTTTGTCCTCAACCACAAAGCAGTGTGTTTTATGCTCAATTTCAATCCAACTTATGCCTGTTCCTTTAGTCACTCCCATTGCTTTCATTCTCTTGATAGTCTTCGCCCTTTCCTTCCATTTTTCTCTGGATGAGTATATGTTAGCCATCAAGATATGAGCAGCTGAGCTATCAGGTGCAGTTTGAAGCAACTGTTCAGCTGCATATTTCCCTATTTCTGTATCACCATGGAAACTACAAGCTCCAAGCAAGGCCTGCCACATTTTACAGTCAGGTTTCACGGGCAATGAGTCTATAAAGCTCTTTGCTTCTTTCATAAGACCAGCTCGACCCAACATGTCAATAATACAGGTATAATGCTCTGTCCTAGGCTTGATTCCATAGACATCTTTCATATCGTTTAAGAGTTCTCGGCCTTTATCGATTAACCCTGCATGGCTACAAGCATGAAGTAGTGATAGAAAGGTAACATCTGTAGGCTTCACGTCTTGCATAATCATTTCTTCATATAGTTTCAAGGCAGCTAATCCGTGACCATGGCAAGCAAATGCTGCAATCATCGAGTTCCATGAAACATAGTTCCTTTTGGGCATTCGTCGAGAGACAGTTTGTTAATGAGTCCATTGTTGACAAAGGTGTTACCGGAGAATTTTCATTTGATAACTAAAGAATGCAGTTGCTTGCCTAGACCCAAAGAGTTTATCGACAAACGAAACTCCAAGAACAGCTGAAACTACATTTGCATCAATCTCTACACCAGCTTGAAGCATTCTAATGAAGAACTGTATAGCTTCTTCCTCTGACCCATTTTGTGCTAAACCAACTAATATCAATGTCATCGAAACTTCATCAACTTCTTCGGTGGACTCGAAAATCTTCCACGCATCTTCAATGCTTCCACATTTAGAGTACATATCCATTAGCGCACTCTCAATGCACAATTCCACAAAAGAGCATGAATCAGTTTTCCTTCCATTATCCTCTGTGAGCCTGAAAATCGGTTCCCGGGATTTTCGTTCTTCTCGGGTGTTTTAGGGCCATCCTCTTCTTGTGACATTGTTAATCTCCTGGAATTTCTACTCTTCTTTGGTGCTATGGATTCTACAATGTCTCTTGTGACTGACTTGTGAGGCTTGTAAGATTTTAGTTACAGTCTCTCCTAGTAGCATTGCGGGGAGTGACATTTTCCTCCAATCTCCTACATTACACAAAAAAGATTACATATTGCACAATCTGCAGGAACTGAAACTAACTTGGTGAAACAAGGAACTTTTGATCCAATAATCTAATGAAAATTATACAAGATTACCAAACACAATCAATTATCCTTTACAGCTTCTAGTGTGACCAATTAATATAGTTATTGCTTGTGAGTATGTGTGAAAATCAGAGAGAGATTGTACCTGGTGAGGAAGCTGGAAACCTCCCTACTGGAGATTTCTTATTAGTAGCATTCTTGATCCTACAACAATATGTAACAAGGGAGAAATTAAAACCCGAATGAGAAGCTTCTGAATTTGAGAGAACACCAGTGTTTCTACAAGTGAAGTTTGGTTTTTGTCTCTTTCTGAGTTTACCTAAAAGTTTCTTGCTTGCATCTAAGACTAGTCTTCAAGTAAATTCTAGTACTTGGAGGGCTAAGGTTCACACCAGAGACAAATTTGGTTCCTCCTGCAATTGTGAGGCGTCTCTTTACTGTTCTTGATGCTGGATATCTCATTTCTGGCGATGACCGGAGACATTGTTCTACTGAACTTGGCTTGTTGTGTAGCGGTGCCGGAAATAAACAGAGGGTTCGGAAAAAGAACCGCCTTTTGAACCCAAGGTTTGTGCTTTGGTGAAACCCTGTTAGCCAAATGCCGAAAACTATTCTCACCATTTCCCTTTCCCTGAACCTTCCCTGCTATTTTCTGTGGAGACACGGTTGTGAACGCAATTCTTGAGCGTGCCCTTTGTTGAGATGGAGGAGAATCTGATTCTGAACGTCTGTTCTGCTTTTCTTTCTTCCTTCTCGCTTTGAAATTGCTACTGACAGTTTCAGGTTGGTTCGGTTCCCGGGCTTTTCGTTCTGTCTCGGGTGTTTTAGGGCCATCGTCTTCTTGTGACATTGTTAATCTCCTGGACTTTCTACTCTTCTTTGGTGCTATGGCTTCTACAATGTCTCTGGTGACCTGTGAGGCTTGTAAGATTTCATTTACAGTCTCTCCTAGTAGCATTGCTGGGAGTGACATTTTCCTCCAATCTCCTACATTACACAAACAAAAATTACACATTACACAATCTGCAGGAACTAAAACTAACTTGGTGAAACAAGGAGCTATCATACTTATTGCTTGTGAGTATGTGTGAGGATCAGAGAGAGATTGTACCTGGTGAGGAAGCTGGAAACTTCCCTACTGGAGATTTCTTATTAGTAGCACTCTTGATCCTACAACAATATGTAACAAGGGAGAAATTAAAACCCGAATGAGAAGCTTCTGAATTTGAGATAACACCAAAGTTTCTACAAGTGAAGTTTGGTTTTTGTCTCTTTCTGAGTTTACCTTAAAGTTTCTTGCTTGCATCTAAGACTAGTCCTCAAGTAAGTTCTAGTACTTCGAGGGCTAAGGTTCACACCGGAGACAACTTTGGTTCCTCCTGCAATTGTGTACTGTAACTCTTGCAGTCTTTCCATACATTTGTCAACCTTCACAAATCAAACCAAATTGACAATAATCAGCTATACAACGCTCTCTAATGTCAGATCCCAAATTCTAATTCAATCCCTAATTCAGAAACTAGCATAAGATCCTCTTGAATTCCAACAAGAACACATCAATTGTAATGAAAACCCAATTAACTTATAGAATAATCCATTAATAGAAAGATCTTTTTAAACTTGGGGCCAGAAAATGGACAATTATTTAATTTGCAGTGGGTTCAGTCACTAAGTAAAGCTTCAAACATAGTGGGAAGGAGCCTAAGAACTGGAGCGTTTGCAAATTCTGGTAATGAAAATAAAATTACTTTATTATGCTAATCTTGTATTAAATTGGACAAAATACCTTGTTGATTGTTTCCTTGAGAAGATCTGAGTTGAGAGGAGGCACCACCATCGCCACTTTCCTCTGCTTTTGTGGGGTTCTTGCAACCATCTTCTATATATTTTTTCTCTAAATTCCCACTCAATTAACCCAAAACCTCTCTCTGGCCTCACAATTGAAAACTGGGTTTTGAAGATAAAAGCTCATTAGTCAAACCACCCATAAGATCCTCACAACAGCTTCAAGAAACCCAGATCTCTCTAGAATGTCTTTTTAGGTCACGGACACGAACAGAAACGCGAATCCTAAATTCAAATGGGGGAACTGAGAGAAAGAGAGAGGATAAAGGGGTTTCGTAACGCAATACATGGTTTGCTATTCGGCGAAAACAAAACTAATTAGACTGGTTGACATCATCCCATAAATTTTGAATTGGGCTAAATGTGCACCAAGATTGTTGATAAGGGATAATAACCATGTGTATGAGCGGACGCAGACTGTACAAGGGTACAAGGGTACAAGAGTGAGAATTGTGTCTCATGCTAGATTTATAATTTTGTTTTTGTATTAAGTATTCTAACTCTTAGATGTTGTTTGTTCCCTTTTGGTCTTGTGTCTATTTGGTGAATGTTTGAACGTAAAAGTCAAACAGGCACGTGAACTGAGACAAAGAGAGCGGATCTTTCTATACTATTTAATTTTTTTCCCAACGGTCTACTACACTTACACATAAGTCGTAACAACTATCTTTGTGTGTGTGAGCCAATTCTAGTTTTTAATCTTCAAACTAAATATATGAATGTAGTGGCATGTGAGACTACATCAGCCGTTATTGAGTGTTTAACTATTAAAAAAATAAATAGAATACCACTTTTTATCAATAAATAGATGTCAGTACTCTATTATTATTATTTTGGCTCTAATCTAGATTTGATCATTTGAAAACTAACTACTTTAAAAAAAGAAATTCTCTAAAATAATATAGGTTTTAAAGACTCGTTATTGTTGCATTGAGAGTATATTTTGTTATTTCTTAGACTTCGTAAAAAAATTTGCTAAAAAAGATGTCAATACTACTATTTTTTTTTTTGCTCTAATCTGGATTGATCATTTGGAAAAATCCTACTTTTTTAACCAAGAAAACTCCCAATTTTATGAAAATATTTTACTTATTTCAACTTTTGTTATTATGATCGGCTACAAATTCTTTACTCTAGAACATGGGGAGTATACAAATAATGTAACTCTTGCAAACAATAGATTTTCAATTCTAGATTAGTTGACTTCATCCCATAAATTGTGAATTGGACAAAATGTGCACCAAGATTGTTGAGACATGTGTCTCATGGAGTCATGCTAAATTAGGGCCTCACAATATTTTGTTTATTTTCTTTGGTAATTAGGGTTCACTTTAAAATTCTGTCACTTTTTAAAAAATCATTTTTATGGGTGTTTTCTTAAACCAATAATATAATATATAGTGGTATCAACTTTAAAAGTTTAAACTTTGTTAATAAATGTTGGGCCTCATTTTATTTTCTATTCTAAGCCAACAAATATCATAGTCATAGAAACAATTCATCAATTTCTTATGTATACTCAAATATTTAAATGCCAAATTATCTCTTAAACCTACAATACAAATCTTGTCCTAAAGTATCTAGATATAATGAAAGTGAGTCTTATTATTTTTTTAATAATGTTCTTGTAATGAAAGTGATAATAGAAACATAATAATATACCTAAACCGGGATTCTCTGGACTTGGAGACATGGAACATGTAGTTATCAAGGCGGTCTGATATGTCTATAATTTGCATGTTTTATACATCCATTTATCACCATTTTGAGTCTAGTTTCGTTCATCTTTCATAGCATTCATCATCATTTCGCATAATTTGCATGTTTAAGTGTGTCTAGCATTAGTCTTGCATGCATTTTGCATTCTGGAGTTGTTTCAGGTGTTTCGAAGCTATTGATGTTCAGAAAGAGGAAAAACAGAGATGAAAGTCACATTTGGACCCTTATACTCGATCACCAGTTGAAGAGAGGGAAGCAGTCAGCTCAACAGACCACCAGGACCCTTATACTCGATCACAGGGCAGTCCAGCCAGACTGTTGTACTCGATCGCAGAGGAAGAGGAGAAGTCCATCCTGCCAGTTCACTGTTATACTCGATCGCAAGGTTGAAGAAGCAGTCTGTCCTGACAGTCTACCCACATACTCGATCACAACAGAGAAGGAGCAGTCCAGACCACGCCACCACCCATTCTACTCGATCACCACCTCGACCCTCTGATCAATCCGCACTCAACCAGACAACCTGAGCATAGGAAAGAGAAGAGGAGAGAAGGAACCACTTGATCGCGGCTTCGATTCCCGCTCGACCATGAAGCCCACTTTGAGCCCATCTACTCGACCACAACGTTCCATGGGCCTGTTAAGCGGACTCGAAGCCCACTTACTTATCTTTGTCGTTTTTACTATAAATAAGTCTCTAAGGGTTTTCCCTGGGGCATTCTCTTTTCAATTACGTTTTAGACTCGCAACCTAGTTTCGTTCAGTAGCCGCTTTTGCTTCTGAAACTCTGTATTTTCGTTTCTTCTAAGTTATTGAGATTTCGCTTTCGTTTCCTTGTTCATTTCTGTTTTTATTTCCTTTAATCTTAGAAGTTATGCAATCATCAATCGTTTCTGTGTCTTTGAGCATGTTGTCTGAGTAGTGACTAGGATTTCTGAGGATGGGATAGAGTAGATGTGAGACCCTTAGTCGATTCTGATGGTTAAGTGTAGTTTTATTGAATCCCTTCTGGATTAGTTGTGTTTACTGTTTATTCCTTTCTGATCAACTGGAATTCGATCAGAAGCATTCCCGCACCCAAAAGGTGTTCGATGGAATGCTTGATCTACTAATTCCAGTGATAATCGTCTCTATCCCAAGGGATTTGCCGTTTAGAGCGGTTATTGACTTTAACAGTCGATTCTTATTGCCTGCATAGTTAGATTCTGTTAATGGGAATTAGTCTGGGCTAGCTTTGCTTGAGGATTTGTTGCACGGGAGTGAATAAATCTGTTGTTGAACATGTTGTCTAGAGATAGCTTCATTGAGAATTGTTAACCATCGAAATTGATTATGGAGTCCACACTATTCGATTACCCCATCCTTAGGAGTTTCTTATCCAATTAATTTATCTGTTGTTGAACATGTTGTCTAGGGATAGCTTCATTGAGAATTGTTAACCATCGAAATTGATTATGGAGTCCACACTATTCGATTACCTCATCATTAGGAGTTTCTTATCCAATTAATTTATCTGTTTACTTATCTCTTGCATTCACCTTCTCAGTTACTTGCTATTGAGTTTTGATAATTGTTTTTTTTTTTGGGACCCTTTTACTCTATCACATCCTCCTTCTGGCAGTGAGCCTTGTGATAGAGTATATTAGTAGTTTCTGTGTCTTTTTACTATTTTCTGTACCAATCACTAGGACTGTTAGAAAAACAACCAATTCATGTTTGGCTTGACTTAGTGCTTTCTGATCATATCTCATTTGTTTGCATCACACCTGATTGGATTGACACCTAAAATACTACAACGACAGGATACTGTTTTAGGATTAATTGATCTTAAAATCTTATTATCACGGTCCAAATGAATTTTATGCTCAAAGCAAAAAAATTTAGCCCATTAATAAACACTAAAACAATTTTTGTACAAAATGTGTTAATCGAAGGCTCGAACTCGTCACATTAGGAGCATAAAAGTAAACAATATCACTATACCACCGCATCTCTATAGAAATTGATGCCCCTTACGCTTTTAATAACCTTGGCGCCTAACCCATAGACTAAAAATTCTAACAATGTTATGAAGGCTATTCGTGAAGGGAAAGTTCGGAACCCATAGGCTCAAATATTTAACCAAAGTATATATATACAACATAGAGTTTTTAATATACGGGGATCGTTTGATTCTAATTAGCTAGAACTTTGACACAAGTAATTTAACGAGTTCCCGGCCTCTAAACGGTACGTCTCATGTGGGACTCTCCCCACAAACTTCACTATCAAGTAAAAGGTATTACAAGCAAGAACAAAAAACTAGAAGGAACTCTCTTTGTTTCTCTAACTCTTGGGTGATTTTTATTGTCTCTCTCAACTTCTTTCTGTTTCTCTCACGTCTTCTCTTGTGCTGCCACTCTTACGGCACTCTTTTCTCTACCTTCTATAAGCAAACCCTAATCACCTTTGTTGCATGTTCCTCACCTTTCTCTTTTGCAACCAAACTAGGTCAGTTCTGATTTGAGCCCATATTGTGTAACAGGTTTGCTGGAAATCGGATTTGGGCCAGAGAGAAAAGACTAAGGCCCACAGACTCACACTAGTCTAGTCTCTATGAAAATCATCATACCGAATAGTGTATATATACACAAAAAAAAGATTTGTGTAACAAGTTCAGCCACAAGTTTTGTTCTAACTTAAGTGCGCCTAACACAGTTTTCTGAAACCATGACAAGTTTCATCTTTCCTCTTTCATAAGTTTCTGAAATCTGAATAATACAATGGCATGGCCTCTACTGTTCCATGGTGATGTGACCTTGTGGAGAGATTTTTTTTTAATGTAATGTTATATTATATTCAAAAAAAAAATATCGTTTTTACAACTAGTGCAACGTGTGCTTGAATTCAAAGTATAATTGAAATCTAAATATCAAGAAATCTTAAAGTCTTGATTCAAACCACATTTGTAGCCCTTTTTCATATCTTTCATCGTGGAGAGATTTTCACATTTTGATTTATGTTCCACATCAAATTCTTATGGTTATTTTATTATTTTATCGTGTTTATTAATTTATAAAATATTAATTTATAGAGGTTAAAGTATACTTTTTCCAACGCATAGGACTTCATTTACAAACACGTCAAGTGCCTCACACGTTGGATGGTTAAAAGGGTCCAAGCATTCTCTGGTATGCAATTCACAGAAGAAAAAAACACATTATATGGTTGTTGTTGCTCGCATTCCAGAATCATTTCTATGTTGTGTTAATAGATTTTGCTGAAAGATTATTATGAGTGTAAGCTTCAATTATCTCTGACCGGCTACAATTTGTTAACATCTGCAAACAGAAATACTATTGAGCTATTGTAAGTTATAGCAAAATCTGCTCACACAGTGTATAACAAAGTTAAAGTGACCTCATATGCCTGCATTATGCGACGGATCATAATATATATCAGAGTTGCTTCCCTCTTTGTTTACATCAGGATGGTATTGTTTCACCTTTACAAGCACAAACTTGTCAACAAGACCGATACATATGAAAAAGCCAAAACATACTTTGTTCTTGAAAGCATACTTTGGCACGAAAAGCCGCCTTTAGCTCGGAAGATGAGCAGCTTGGATCTATGCCGAGTATAGAGTAAGGTGAAGAGCTGGAGAGTGGATCATCTCTGCTTTTCTCTCTGCAACTGGGGATGAATCGCTGAGAATTTGAGTATCTTGAATTGGAGAAGAAAAGAGATTTAAGGTACCGAAGCAAATACACAAAGACATTCCATTGCTGAATCTCTTACCTTCTCTCTCCCCTAAGTTTGTCCCTTTGAGGCGTTAACTTATGACCAGACAACTGTTCAGATATTAAGACAAAGAGACAAAACAATAAAGCCTCTACAGAGGTCTTCTACAAGACGCCATGGGTTTTCTCTTCTCTTGATATATATTCATGTAGAGAGAAGGCGTTAAGGAACAAAGACACTTGTGTCTTCTCTGTCTTCTCCTGTATAACAGAGAATAAACCTCTTATCAGGTCTACCGTAACAGGAAACAATCCAGACAGAACATCATATATAGCCTCTGCTTGTGGATGCATTTTGTCCTCAACCACAAAGCTGTGTGTTTTTTTCTCCATTTCAATCCAACTTATGCCTGTTTCTTTAGTCACTCCCATTTCTTTCATTCTCTTGATCGTCTTCGCCCTCTCCTTCCATTTTCCTCTGGATGAATATATGTTAGCCATCAAGATATGAGCAGCTGAGCTATCAGGTGCAGTTTCAAACAACTGTTCAGCTGCATATTCCCCTACTTCTGTATCACCATGGAAACTACAAGCTCCAAGCAACGCTTGCCAAATTTTACAGTCAGGTTTCAAAGGCAATGAGTCTATAAAGCTCTTTGCTTCTTTCATAAGACCAGCTCGACCCAACATGTCAATAATACAGGTATAGTGCTCTGTCCTGGGCTTGATTCCATGGACCTCTTTCATCTCGTTTAAGAGTTCTCGGCCTTTATCAATCAACCCCACATGGCTACAAGCATGAAGTAGTGATAGAAAGGTAACATCTGTAGGCTTCACTTCTAGCGTAGTCATTTCTTCGTATAGTTTCAAGGCAGCTAATCCATGACCATGGCGAGCAAATGCTGCAATCATCGAGTTCCATGAAACATAGTTCCTTTTTGGCATTCGTCTAAAGACAGTTTGTGAATCAGTCAGGTCTCCGCATTTTGAGTACATGTTAATGAGTCCATTGTTGACAAAGGTGTTACCGCAGAATTTTCGTTTGATAACCAAAGAATGCAGTTGCTTGCCTAGACCCAAAGAGTTATCGACAAATGAAACTCCAAGAATAGCTGAGACTACATTTGCATCAATCTCTACACCAGCTTGAAGCATTCTAATGAAGAACTGTATAGCTTCTTCCTCTGACCCATTTTGTGCTAAACCAACTAATATCACAGTCATGGAAACTTCATCAACTTCTTGTGAGGACTCGAAAATCTTCCATGCATCTTCAATGCTTCCACATTTAGAGTACATGTCCATTAGCGCACTCTCAATGCACAATTCTGATTCAATCCCAAATTTCCACAAAAGGGCATGAATCTGTTGCCCTTCCACTATCATCTGTGAGCCTGAACAAGCAGCAAGAGCACTCAAATAAGTTACTGAGTTTGGATGGACCAATCCTCTACGCATCAAACAAAACAGTCTTAGACCATCTTCATGTAACTCATTCTCTATCAGACCCGAAATCACAGCTGTCCAAGTGATGACATTTCTATGTGCCATCTCACTAAAAACCCATCTCCCAGAAACTGAACATCCACATTTGAAATAAGATGTGATCAGTTTGTTCCCCACGGAAATCTCCTTGTCATAACCGCTTAAAATTGCTAAAGCGTGAATCATCTTTGTCACCAAACAGAACTCTGGCGTATCACACACTGATAAAACAATCGTCAAGGTCGCTTGATCAAACCCACCTGAACCAAGCATTCGTTTAAGCAATACAAAACCAGACTCAGTCTCTCTGTTCCTCAGAAACCCATAAAACACTATATTCTGCGAAATAACATCTCTCACGGGCATTTCATCGAACAACTTAAGTGCATCACCTAACTTCCCACATTTCACATACAGAGAAAGCAAAGAGTTCCAAACAACAAGAGCGTTTCGATGGATATCAGCATCTACAGGATCGAAAAATTCAGGATTCTTGACAATGGAGGCATGGAGACACGGACCCAGATAAGGAAACCAGCCTTCTCTGCCGCAGATGGATAAGAGAAGGCTCATATCGACATGGTTGAGGAGAAAAGTGGAGACTTGGTAACTTGGGCTCTGCCGGATTAGGATTTTCGAAGGGGACAAAACGGTAGAGAAGCAAGAAGGTAGGTGAGAGGTCAGTTTCTGAATCACCCATCTCGAATTCATTCACCAAACTTGCAAATTACAAATTTGCAATAGAATTTGCTTTCCACTCTAGTACTCGGCCGTTAAATTCAGTTAAATATGTGCAGCTGAATCATACAAAATTTAAGCTCGAGAAGTTAGTTGAATTTAGCTTCTCGAGAGATGCTAATGATAATTCGAGAAGATTAGTAAAAATTGAGGATCTTTTTGTAAAATACAGGAAAAATATCACATTCTTGTTTGTAATTTACACACGAGCGAATAAAAAAAGGAGCAGATTCTGGTTCTATCCTTAAGGATCAAGTCTAAGTTTGCAAACACTTGGCGGGTTTGATCATGGTTTGGCTAACGGTCTTGTGTTGTTCCAGAGCCATTGCTGAGTAGTAGAACCTTCCAATAATGGTGAAACCTGTCAAGGAAATATTACCCGGTTCAAACAACTGCAGCTGTATCTAAAAGACTTTGATCTATTACAGTAAGAGGATAATCAAAGCCATGTTTCCTGTGTTGCTATGCTTTATTTTGAAGGCACATGCACGCTTTGTGTCTTAGACTCATCTACTTAGCTGTTGGACAAGGTAATGGTGAAAGTCAAAGTAGTTTGTGTGGACTAACCTTTTCCCAGACTTCCGCGTGGTAACGATTAAGCCAGTCAATCTCAGTGTCAGATAGCAAAGAAACATCAACCATTTTTGTCTGCATGGTTTGGTGAATGAGAAGTGTGTGAGATCAAATGTAAGCAAAATCAAAAAGCTAGAAGAAAACCAGAAGGCTGTTAGATCAGAGACGAATGATTTATAAGTTGATAAGTCTCCGTACCTGAATGGGGAAGAATGTAAGCTTCTCAAATCCAAGGTATGTAGCACCACCAAAGCGGTTTGGTGTTTCAGCATCTCTCACATGAAGGAGATTCTACAAAAGCAGACCATACATTTGTTACCTAATCTTATATATCTTATAACGACTGTCATGGACTGGTGACCAAGTTGTACCTCAATTCGAATCCCAAATGCATGGTCTTCATAATATCCAGGTTCATTGCTTACTATCATGCCATTCTGAAGAGGGGTCATGTTTCCATACCGAAAGCTAATACTTTGAGGACCTTCATGCACATTGAGTGCAGCACCTACGCCGTGTCCTGTCCCTGTTAGGCAGAAAGAATATCATGAGTTTCTTACAAAAAAAGGGTTCTGTGAAGGAAGGTCAAAAGGTATTATAGAGTACCATGGCGGTAATCAAGCCCAATTTTCCATAGAGAAGAGCGTGCAAACCCATCCAATACAAAACCAGGAGTACCTTCCGGGAACACGGCTTCATCAAGAGCTATATGACCCTACAACAAAAAAAAACAAACAGACAAGGCAACCCAAATAGGTTTGTTTGTTCAAGATAGGTAATCAGTGGTCATCAAAAATGATGGGGAAAAGAGGAGCCAAATATCCCACCTGCAAAACTCGAGTGAAACATTCTTTTTCTCTGGCAGAAGGTTCACTAAAATGTACTGTTCTGGTGATGTCTGTTGTTCCATCAACATATTGAGCGCCACTATCCAGCAAGAAAAGTTTTTGAGGGTCTACACGACTGCAGCTCTCAGGCTCGGGTTTATAATGTATAATAGCACCATTTGCACCAGAACCTGCAGGAGTAAATTGAGGAAAGGAATGCATATCACTCACTGAGTGTATATTGACTATGTGTCGAGAAGCAAGTTCCCGTAACAAGGATGACAATAACCATACCACTTATTGTATCGAAGCTTGTATCCATAAAACCATCTTGCATTGAACGGAATTCAAGGAGCCTGTCAGCCACATCGACCTCTGTTAGGTTCGCATTCTTATGCACTTCGTCTTCCAGCCAAGCCCAGAAATGAGCTAGAGCAGCAGCATCTCTGCATAAAATAAGTGGTCAGCCAAAGACATTTCACATACATAAGGGAAAAAACAAAGTTTTCCAGAAATGAGCTAGAGTAGCAGCATTTCTCCATATATATATGGTCAGCCTAATATATTTAGCATTTGAAAGTACAAAAGAAACAAAAATCTTCCCGAGGAAAGTTGAATCCTCTAAAGGCGGTTGGATTAGGGAAAGATGGTATTGGAATGGGTTTCTTTACCTCAAGTGAGAGTTCTTCATTCCCTGTAGCTCGGCATCATTTTTAATGGCCTTTGCCCAAGAAATTGGAGATTGCATGTAAATACCAGAGGGATTGGCAGTATGTCCGTTGGAGCTATCAGTAAACTTCGTCTTAGCTTTGTCTTCACTTTCAGAATATCTTTCACACGCAGATTTGTAGGTACTAATGATAGCTACGTTGAGGGTTGATGGATCCATCAAGAGCTGAGCTCCTCGTTCTGCCAGACTGAGAAAACTCAAAGTGAGGTAAATTCCTTTTTCTGAAGCTTATAAATGGACATGGACAATCAAGTTCTTACCTATCTATTCCTTGAAGAATGGAATCGTAAGGTCTAAGTTCGATCCCTGCGTTTTTCAAATGATCTTTCACCTCCGCCGTTACTTTAGAATTATCTACAAAGAGTTGGGCTTGGTCAACCTCTACAATCAGATACGCGTACATTACAGGTGAATGTGGAACATCGCTCCCTCTCTGCAATCAGAAAAGGCACAATACAACATCAATACATTGGGACCTAAGTGAAGTATAAGCTGAGAACAGTGGCACAAAGCTAACAGGTTCAAATGTAAGATGCTAATCTAGAGTATTACCAGATTAAGCACCCATGCAATCTCATCAAGCATGGATATTACAATGGCAGATGCGCCAGCATCCATAATTTGATTCCTCAGAGACAACAATTTCGAGGCCACATCTACACCAGCATACTTCAAGTCATGTATCCCTATTTGTTTGCTTGGAGGCTTTGGCCTTGAGTCCTTCCATATCTCATCCACAATATTTACATTGTACAAGTAAACCAACTCATGATTCTTCTTTGCTATAACCTCCTTCAATTCCTCAGCAGCATCGGCGGAAAAAAGGAACTGCTCCCTTCATGAATTCCAAAGTATAGTAAATACAAACCACAAACTACGATATTGAAGCTATCTAAGAACGAATACAAGATGAAATACTAAGGAAAAAAGGAGACACAATTTAGAAGGTTGATAGTAGCTTACAGGGTCAATACCAACTCTTCCACCAGGAGCCAAAACATCAGCTACCCATTCACTTGCCGTGGGGACTCCCAGATTACCAGCACGCATGAGAATCCAACTAGAGTTTAATTGCTTCTCCGCCTTTGATACAATAATTGCAGCGAATGTAGATACAAAACGCCACATTTCCTTTCAAATGTATGTATAAAATAGCAATCAAATTTTTCAGAAGGTTAGAACATGATCAAAACCTGGAGAAAATAGCGGCCATCTGTCCATAGCGCTGCTTTATCCTTGGTGACAACAGCGGTACCAGCACTACCAGTAAATCCTGATATATAAGCCCTCCTCGCATAGCACTCTGCGATGAACTCGCTCTAGTACAAATATGGAGAAAAATCATACTCAAGCCATGAAACACTCAGGCAGTTTATGAATACATTTAAAAGTAAAACATAAATTTGTGACTTTCCTAATGGCACAAAAAATATGTGACATTATGAAAGAAGTTATGAAAGAAGATCTTAAGCTCCTAATATGTAACATTCACCGAAACAACACATTACCCATAGCAAGATGACAAAAACAATTGCATAGGTGCATAACTAGTGAAAATTAAGTAACAACCCCCGCACAGCCGCACTGGTCCAAATCTTTTTTTTTTTTAATCTTGAATCTCCAGATCGAATTCAGGGACAGCAAGATTTACGTGTGAGCGAAGCAAGAAACTTTAGGAGAATGAAATAAAACACGAGTTGGAGAATTTCATCCTGTGATTTAGAAGAAGAAGAATTTCCTATTCTGACAAGTTGAGATTTGACTAGGAAGAAAAATCTGAATGCATTTTCAAGCCAACATATATAAGATCAGATACCACCAAAGCAGTTTATTACAATACCATGAAGTAGAAATTACAAAGACGAAGAGTTTATGCATAACACAACTGACAGATATCATAACAAACATATATGTTTCACAATCACTCAGAGAAATTGTGAGAGATGATGGTGTTCAACGAGTACTTATGGTGACTACTCTGCGCTTGTTTCGATGGAACTTGTCCATGAACCACTCGTGTTTGTGTGAAGTAAAGAATATATGTCCAATAACTAATCCACAGAACACACCAGGTCCGTAGGCTATTGCCGCTGCTATCCAGTTAATCACTTGTTCTTCTGGTTCTGAAAATTCCTCAGATTCTCGTGGTGTAGAATTCGGGACATGAGTTGTTCCACAGATTTTCTCGAGACCGTAGAGTCTGAGGTTGTCCTTGAATGTAGAACAATGTTGGCTTTGAAACTGTGTGCCTAGTGGAACTGGACCTTCGAGAAGGTTGTGGGAGAAATTCATGGTCGACAGAAAAGAGAGGCTACCAAGATCTCGAGGAATGTGACCTGATAGTTGATTCCGGGATAGGTCTAACGTCTCGAGACTTGTCAAATTTGCCAATGATTGAGGGATATTGCTTGTGAATGCGTTACCTGACAAATTGAGAAGACGCAATTCCTTCAACAAACCAATGGATTCAGGTATATTCCCAAAAAATTTGTTTCCAGAAAAGTCAATGGCTCTGAAGGAATATGGGATCCGCAAGAAGTCCGTTTCTACTCCTTTATATATCATAGTCATCGAATTACTATGGCTGAACTCGGGCCCTTTCTCCCCCATGTACCAATCCTCTGTACCTATATTAGAGCCGTTTTCTTCCAAGACAGATGTCACCATCTCACGCCAATTGGAGAAATACAAAGGTGACAAAGTTCCACTGAAGCCATTCTGTGATATATCAATGAGTCTCAAATGTTGAAACCCAATAAATATGTGGTCATAATATAACGACCCATAGAATGCATTAGATCGGAGGATGAGGACACGTAATGATGGCAAAGAACCCAACCAGGATGGAAAAGTGTCCTTGATTATGTTGCTTCCCACATTCAGAAGTTCCATATAAGTGCAATTGATCAAGGATTTTGGAAGTTTCCCCTCCAACCGGTTGTAGCTAACGTCAAGTGATAGTAACATGGTAGCATTGACAAATACGTCTGGAAGAATTCCGCTGAAACTGTTGTTACGCAGAACTAGCCCTTTAAGCCAATAATTGGAATTTTTCAAACAAGGAGGAATTGAGCCGTTGAAGAGATTGTTGGACAAATCTAAGAACTTTAAGAATCTTTGCTTGCAGATCCAATGCGGAAATGGTCCTCCAAGTGAATTTGAACCAAGATCCAACTCGTACATTGATTCTCCATCCAAAACCCCGGATAATGACTTTCCAAAACTGCTGAAAGAATTGTGGGAAAGTGTCACTGTTATCAATCCCCATAAGAAACCAGGCACTTCGCCTTCCAACTTATTGTTTGAAAGCGTAAGATGCTGAAGGTTGACTAACTTTGACATTGAAGTGGGGATTGGCCCAACTAAGTTGTTGTGGCTAAGATCTAATAATATGAGACTGTGAATTTCAGATATAGATTCAGGGATTGGCCCATCGAATTTGTTATGAGCAAGGTTTAGATCCTGAAGCCTAGACGATGAAGATATATTCCCAAAATTTATAGGTCCCATGAACTGGTTTTCTTCCAAATAAACAACTTGTAAGGAAGGAATCGTGAACAAGGATGTAGGAAAAGTCCCGACAAATGAATTCTCACGCACATCAAAATATTTCAAGTTGCGGAGTCCACTCATATCAGATGGAAGGGTGGATTTAAAGTGATTAGAGGCAACGTTTAAGGAGGACAAGCTGGTTAAATTTGGTAGTATAAAAGAGAAATTTTCCAATGTGAATTGATTGCTAGAGATGTCTAAACTAGAAAGCTTTGTTAAATTGGTAAATGAAGTAGGAATATTACCACTAAAACTGTTTTCGGAAAGTAAAAGGTCTCTTAGTTGGTTTAGCTTGCTGACTGAAGCCAGAACTTCACCTGTCAGTAGATTACTCGAAAGGTCAAGATGCGTGAGACGAGAAAGGTTTCCTAGTGAAGAAGTAATCTCTCCATAGAGATAGCAATCACTAAGAGTTAGGTTATGAAGTTGTTGGAGTTTGAAAAGACCACTAGTTGGTTTCAAAGAGTTGTTGAGAACGACATAACTAAGATCAAGTGAAATCACATCGCCAGATTTAGCATCACACGTGACACCCTCCCAAAAACAGCAATCACTACTCTTGTTCCATGAACTTAATGACGGACTTCGCTTTGATTCAGTTACTGGAAACTCGTGTTTGAACTCGAGAAGAGCATCCCTTTGGTCATGGCGGCAATAGTGAAGCCTAGAAGAAGCAAGAGTGCGTAGAACAAGGGAACCCAAGAGGAAGAAATAAAAGGTAACAATACCAGAAAAGCAATTCGATGGACCTGGAATCATTATTTAGTTTTTTTCCTTCTGTGTGTCTCTCTTTAGAGAGGAAAGTAAATAGAAAACAAAACTCAATTTGTGAAGCCCTCTAGTAGACTTATCCTTTCTATAGGTAGACTTGTCCATCACCTACCTACTCCTTTCTATAGTCAAACTTGCCCACTTAGACCAATATTGACTCATTGCTAATTTCATGAATTCAAAAACACAATTTGTAATCTGAGTTTAGAATCTACTAAAGCTTCTTATTCAATTTGTAATCACAAGCTAATACATGTAAGAAGAGGTTTAAAAAAGAGAACCTGATGTGCATCTTGTGAAGGTATGATATAAGCATCGATTCCAACACCCGGATCCGAAAACAGCCGCCTGATCGCGGTAAGCTTCTCGTCGACAACTACTTTGGTTTGAGCTTTACGAATCTCTTTGGAAGACTTTGCGGTGAAGGAGGAAGAGCTGCTGCTACTAGCGTGACACCTTACGCCAAATTGGGGTTTAAATTTCCGGTGGATCAGAGGGAGCAAATTGAAACTGTGGAGAAATGGAGAGTGAGAGTAACGTGAGGTGAATAAAACGAGCCGATTCAGAGACGGCGACGAAAGAGTTAGAGGAATCATCGCCGGCGATTGAAGGAGAATCACACAGGAGGAGAAGCTTCTTGAGCCGAGTGATTACGGATAAATGTGAATAACTAGTGAAAATTGCAAAATAACCCTCGTACTATTTTAAAAAGTTGTATAATATGCATAACTAGTGATAATTGCAAAATAACCCTCGTACTATTTTAAAAAGTTATATAATGTGCATAATTAGTTATAATTACATTTAAACCCCCTCACTTTTCCAAATTCCCATTTTTTATCTTGAGCATCCTAAGAGCATCTCCAATGGGAGAAAAATAGAGCTCTTATGAAAGTCTCTCTGAATTATTGTAAAAAAAAAAAAATCAGAAAGCTTTAATATCAAGAGAATCGTTTCTCTTAGGAGAGATTTTGGAGCTGAAGAGAGACGCATACGTGGCGATGGAGAAACTGAGAGCCTCTGACGTGTTGCGGTGTGGTTGGTTGAAGGGTTTTGTATGAAAGAGAAAAAACTATTCCCGTGTTTCTTTTCTTCGTCGCCTCTTTCAATGCGATTGTGAAATCGGAAGCGAAATCTCTCAAATCGGAAGCAATCGGAGGGTTTTTTTCACCAGTATCATCATCTCCACGGACGCTCCGGCCGACGGTGGCGCGGCGGCTGTAGTGGAGGAACAAACCGAATTCGATGTGGTTATTGGTTATCAATGAAGTTCCAAGTAGTTCTCGTATTGCTGTGATTAAAGCTGTTAGGGCTTTGACTAGCTTGGCGTCGAAGGAAGCTAGTGAGCTAATTGAAGGATTACCCAAGAAGTTTAAAGAAGGTGTGACTAAAGATGAAGCTGAATAAGCTAAGAAGACTCTTGAAGAAGCTGGTGTCTCCATTGCTTAAGGTTATTTAAAGAAGTTCTTCTCTTTTCTGGAAATTTCGGGATCTGTTGTGTTGTTTAGTATATAGTTTGCGTCTGAAATTGTTGTAATATGAATCTCATTTGGTTTCCAAGAGCTGATTTTGCCATTGACGTGAGCTTTTGGTTGCTGCACATAACGTGTTTGTTGAAATGCCTAAATGAGGCAATCACTCATAGACGAAGTTAGGAGAAATACATTGAATGTTTGTTATTGCTGAAGAAGACAGTGACATCGATGATTCTGCCTGGTTCGATAGAGAAATACATTGAACTTAAACTTTATGAAAAACAATGAATGTTTGGATACAAGAACTAAAAACTCTTATCTGTGATGATTAGTTCATGGAATGTAATTATGTAATAGAAAGTAAAGCAATAGAGTAGTGTTTGTGCTTTGTCTCATCCTTTACCATGTCTTTTGATCCTAGCTTGTGTTTCTGCTGTGTATTGATTTGTGACCTCAATTCAACACTATCGAAAGAGTGAGATTCAAGATGGAACAACTAGATTGGAGTAGTGGTGGTGATACGAGATTTGAGCAAGCATCATCATGTTCAGCTTTAATATGTTGTTGTTGTTATTTGGATATTTGTCAACTCTTTTATTGAGTTTCTTGAATGTGTTTGAGCAAGCATCATCACTGGCAAGGTTCCATTTTGCTGAAACCCTCTCGCGCTGCTTCATTGATTCATTCAATCTCTATATTGTCTATGCTATGAAATTTGAACGTGCTTTATTTTGAATGTGTTTTTGATGTAGAAGACACCAAATCTGTCTTGTATAGGCTAAGTAGGAGACAAGACACTCAAATCAAAATATGTGTAGATCATGAATCTTTCATTTGCATTTGACAAGTTTTTGATGTGATTATGAACTATTGAAACACCAATTACACCAAACACCAATGACTCCAATTATTTTTTCCTAATTCATCAAATTACATCAAAACCAAACATCAAATTACATCAAAATCAAAATATTTTCAAAAAAAAAAATTTCTAAGAATCCACTAGAGAAACTACCATTGGACTAAGAAAATTTTTTAAAAAAAAACACAAGTTCTCATCTAAAAATTTCAAAAAAAATATGTTTAAACAATTGGTGAGAGCCCATGAGGGACTCTCACTATTGGAGATGCTCTAAGAGCATCCACATTCGTGATACTCATTAACTATATCTTAAGTATAAATTATTATAAAATTAATACTATTTTAACATCTTGCCATGTACGGTGTCTAAAACCAGCAAAAATGTCTCCCCACAGACACAGTATGACACCGTATCTCTCATGTTCATCAAATAAATTGCCAATTTTCTTTTTTTATTATTTTTCTAAAATTTGAAGACACCCCAAAAATTGTCCGATGGAAGTGCTCTAAACAAATTTGTGATGGTAAAGGACGGCCAAGAGTGACGTGTGCAAGAAGCAAGAGAATTTCCTTTGAAATTTTTGTTTGACTTAGAAAGTTTCACGAAGAAGACTTTTTTTTTTTTTTTTTCGGCCAACTTTCATTTAAAAATATTGTGGAAAGTACATAAAGCCCAAAAAGACATATTTTACGTGATTACAAATCTTATTAAAGCCCAAATTAAGGAAACTCAGATACAAAATTAACACGTATAGACGCGTGAGGGTTTAGACGAAAGAGACAAATGATAAAACTAAAATCACCAAATTCTTGATAACCAAGGGGTTTAGAATTCAAACATCTTTTAAGATATGAGTAGGAAGAAGTTTCTTAATGCATTTTCGAGCCAAGATTGATTACAAAACTATTAATTAATAGAGAAAATACGTAGCTGTTGTAACAAACAATACACGCTAGTCAACAACATATACGTCACAAATTAATGCTTAGAAGGACAAGCATTTCTGGTGACTACTTTGGGCTTTTTCCGACGAAACGTTTCCATGAACCACCACTCGTGTTTGTGTGAAAGGAATATATGTCCAATTACCAATCCACAGAAGACACCAGGTCCATAAGCTATTCCCGCCGCTATCCAGTTAATCACTTGTTCTTCCGGTTCCGACAAATCCTTTGATTCTTGTGGTGTAGGGTTTGGTACACGATTTTCTCTACATATTTCGTCGAGACCATTGAGCTTGGGGTTTTCCATGAATGAAGAACAGTTTTGACCTTGAAACTGTGTGCTTTTAGGCACTGGACCTTCAAGAAAGTTGTAAGAGAAGTTCATGGTCGACATAAATGAGAGGCTACCAAGACCTTGAGGAATTTGACCAGACAACTGATTCTGAGATAAGTCTAACGCCTCAAGCTTTGTCAAATTCGCCAATGATTGTGGGATATTGCCACTGAATTCATTACTTGACAAGTTGAGATGACGTAACTCTTTCAACAATCCAATGGATTCAGGTATATTTCCAGAAAATCTGTTTCCAGCAAAATTTATGATTTTGTTCTCTTCGTTGATCCGCTTAAACTCCGTCTCTACTCCTTTGTTCACAATTTCCATTGAATCAACAAAGAAAGCAGTAGCATTCAAAACTTTTCCCATGTATGGAACATCAGAAAGTCTAAAGTTTCCATCTTCTCCTGTTAGTTTGCTCATTTCACGCCAACTAGAAAAATAGAATGACGGTAACGTTCCTGTCAAGTCATTATGTGAGACATCAATGACTCGTAAACTCTGAAACCCAATGGATGCATGAGGTTGATACAACGTCGCATAGAACTCATTTGATCGGAGGATGAGGACATGTAATGACGGCAAAGATCCCAACCATGATGGAAACTTGTCCTTGATTTTGTTGCTTCTCACATTCAAAAGTTGCATAGCTTTGCAATGGATCAAAGATTTTGGTAATACTCCATCCAAATGGTTGCGACTAACGTCAAGTGATAGTAACTTTGTAGCATTGACAAATATATCAGGAAGAGTTCCACTGAAACTGTTGTTACGTAGAAGTAAATCTGTGAGAGAAACCGTGGCATTGCTTAAACATGGAGGAATTGAGCCGTAGAAGCGATTATTGGACATAATTAAGATCTCCAACGATCTAAGCTTGCAGATCCAACGAGGAAATGGTCCTTGAAATGAATTTGAACTAAGATCCAACCATTGGACTTGTGTTTCAATATCAAGAACTCCTGATGATTCTTCAAAACTGTTGAAAGAATTGTTAGAAAGTGTCACCATCGTCAATCTCCATAGCCAACTTGGTACTTCGCCTACCATATTATTGTCTTCAAGACAAAAATATTCAAGTTTGGCTAACTTTGATAAAGATCTTGGGATTGTCCCAATGAAATTGTTGAAACTAAGATGTAGCTCTTCGAGGTTGTGATACTGAGATACAGATTCGGGTATCGAGCCATTGAATTCGTTTTGAGCAAGGTTTAGAAACTTGAGACTAGAAGATGCAGACATATTTCCAAAGTCTACAGGTCCCTTGAGCTGGTTTCCCTCTAAGTTGACCCATTGTAACGAAGGAATCGTGAACAAGAACGCAGGGAAAGACCCATGTAGATTGTTGAAACTAAGATCTAACTCTACGAGATTGAGATATTGAGATAGAGATTCAGGGATTGGGCCATCAAACTTGTTTTGAGCAAGGAATAGATATTGAAGCCTAGTAGTAGATGATGCAGACATATTCCTAAACTCTATAGGTCCTTTGAACATGTTACCCTCCAAATTAGCCCATCGTAATGAAGGAATTGTGAACAAAGATTTAGGCAAAGACCCGGAAAATGAGTTTGCACCAGCATTAAAATAGTCCAAGTTTTGGAACCCACTCATGTCAAGTGGAAGCGTTTCCAAGGAATTATTATAAAGGCTGATAACGAACAATTTTGTTAAATTGGCAAATGTAAAAGGAATATTGCCATTGAATTTGTTGTGTGAAAGGATCATGTATTCTAGTTGGGTTAGGTTTCCTATTGAAGCTGGAAGTTGACCTACTAACTTATTATCCCAAAGGTCAAGAATTGTAAGATGAGAAAGGTTTCCTATAGAAGGTGGAACTTGACCAACGAAATAATTATACGAAAGGTCAAGAAGTGTGAGACCAAAAAGATTTCCTAATGAAGAAGGAATATCTCCATAGAGACTACAATTACAAAGGGTTAGGTTATAAAGATGTTGAAGTTTGAAAAGACCACTATTTGGTTTCACAGAGTTGTTGAGAGGAACGTGACTAAGGCTAAGTGAAATCACCTCGCCAGATTTAGCATGGCACGTGACACCTGTTGAGGGAGAGATTGGGCTTTAGAAATATAAGGCCCAATCCAAAGGAAGCCCATCAACGAGGCAGGCCTTAAACCCAAAGGTATCAAGGCCCAGACGACCTCGCCGCCCTACGGGTCTGCCACGTCACCAGACGCAAGGGTAAAACCGGTAAAACCTGTCAGGGTGCGCCCTACTCCGCAGAGGTATAAAGGCAGGACGACTAGTCCTGTCACATCCATCGAAAATCACGCTGACACGGCAAGGACACGAAGAGCTCGGCTAGGACACGAAGAGCTCGGCTAGGAGGCGAAAACCGATCTCAGTTTGGAAAAGGAAAGCGACCTCAAGCTTTGTTCAACTCGGAAAATAACCTACAGTTCGGCCTAATCAACGACCCGGATTCCTCAATCCGACGTCACCAATCTCGGCTCGCCTAACGCTATTTTAACTCTCGGCTCGAATTGTTTTAGGAGATTCTTTTTACTTCCCTAGAGAAACCCTATTTCGTACTTGTGTGATTCGTGCATCAACAGTTGGCGCGCCAGGTAGGGGGATAGCTCAGAGATTTCTCCAGTCAACAAAACGAGCCCGCGACAACACGATGGCAACCGACCGAAACCAGGGTACCAGCATGGGTGTCCGAGACGACAACGCATCCTCCACGGGAGGAGAGACGGTGACGCCGATCCCGTTAGGAGTACTTCCGACTAGGAAGGCTGCCCATACCTCGGTAGCTATTCCCGCGTCGCTACCTCAGACGCCCGAGGGGCCAGCAGAGGCAGCAAGGAACGAAACGCCCCCGGCACATCAGGAGGAAGGCGAACCAACCTCTCCCAGCAGACGACGTCCAACGAACCTCGAAGAAAACCATGCAGAACGGCACGCTGCGGCAACAACTCCCGCCGAGCCAAACCGACTGCTCCAGAACATCCTCGACCATCTAGGTCGACAGGACGCACGAACAGATGCTCGGTTCGCATCTCTAGCCGCGGCTCAAGCGTTCTCCATGGACGAGATCAACCGTTTGCAAACGGGTCGGAGTGCAAACACGGCCTACACTCCAGCACTCCCCGGACGTCCCCAGGTAGCTCAGCCCGTCCAAACCATGGGCAGCATCAATCCGCGAGATACGGAGATCGCCGAACTAAGACGCGCTGTCCTGGAAATGAGCTCGAAAATTCATCGTGCCACTAGTTCGGCTCCAGAACTCGACCGTGTGCTCGAGGAAACTCAGCAAACCGCTTTCACCCGAAGAATCACAAGCGTCTCCGTCCGCGGATCCAAGAAAATCAAATTGGAAAGGCACCAGCCGAAGCTCCGGTGGTCGTCAGACAGGTCCGAATGATAATGGGCGGGCTGCAAAACTGCAACGATTCAGTTCGGTCAATTAAACAACATCGCAAAAAAGCTGAAATGAAGGAAGTGTGGCCGTCCTCGAGCGCACCACCAACTACGCCCGACGACGAACCCATATCGTTCACCCAATCCGACCTGGAGGGCGTCGATACACCGCATAACGACCCTCTCGTCGTCGAACTCATCATCGGCGATAGCCGAGTAACTAGAGTGCTCATCGATACTGGAAGCTCGGTCGACCTCATCTTCAAGGACGTTTGGCTATAATGAATGTCAGCGATCGACAAATAAAACCCGTATCGCGCCCGTTGGCTGGATTCGATGGTGACTTCGTAATGACAATCGGGACGATCAAGCTGCCCGTATTCGTCGGAGGAACGATCTCGTGGGTCAAGTTCGTCGTAGTTGACAAGCCCGCAGTTTACAACGTCATTTTGGGAACACCCTGGATGCATCAAATGCAGGCGATCCCATCCACGTACCACCAGTGCATCAAGTTCCCGACGCACAACGGAGTGTTCACCTTGAGAGGGAATCAACAGATCGCAAGAACATGTTTTCTCATCGAACACAAGAACCGCGTCGCTAAGAAGTTATAGCAATTAACGATGCCAACATCGTCGACCGTCCCGACCCTAAAAAAGTCCCTCGAAGAGCCTCAACTGAGCAGAACAGAACAAGTGAATATTGACGAGACGGATAAGACAAGATGCATCGCAATTGGGGCCGAGATAGTACCATCGGTTAAAGAGCCACTCATCGCGTTCCTAAAAAAGAATTCTAAGACGTTCGCCTGGAGCGTAGACGACATGATAGGCATCGACCCTATGATCGTTACGCACGAGCTTAACGTCGACTCAACCTATAAACCGGTAAAGCAGAAAAGGCGAAAGTTGGGACCGGAGCGAGCCAGGGCCGTAAATGACGAAGTTGATAAGCTATTGAAGGCTGGCTCGATAACCGAGGTAAAATATCCGGAATGGCTAGCGAACCCGGTCGTGGTGAAGAAGAAGAACGGCAAATGGCGCGTTTGTGTAGACTTTACCGACCTCAATAAGGCGTGCCCAAAAGACAGCTACCCGCTCCCCCACATCGACAGGATAGTCGAAGCGACCGCCGGGAACGAACTTCTGTCCTTCATGGATGCATTCTCGGGATACAATCAAATCCTCATGCACAGGGATGATAGGGAAAAGACCTCGTTCATCACAGACCGAGGAACCTATTGCTACAAGGTGATGCCATTCGGCCTCAAAAACGCCGGCGCGACGTACCAACGTTTGGTAAATAAGATGTTCGCCGATCATCTCGGACGAACCATCGAAGTTTACATAGACGACATGCTGGTAAAATCTCTAGTAGCAGCCGACCATGTCCGACACCTTAGCCAATGCTTCGACGTACTGAACGAATACAATATGAAGTTAAACCCCGCGAAATGCACGTTCGGCGTAACATCCGGCGAGTTCCTAGGGTACATGGTCACACAAAGGGGGATCGAAGCCAACCCAAAGCAAATTCGCGCAATCCTCGATCTGCCTTCTCCAAAAAATGCACGCGAGGTGCAGCGATTAACAGGACGGATCGCCGCACTCAACCGCTTCATCGCCAGATCGACGGACAAGTGCTTACCCTTCTATAACCTCTTAAAAAGAAAGGACAAGTTTGCATGGGATGAAGCGAGCGAAAATGCTTTCAACGAACTCAAACAGTACCTCACGACGCCCCCGGTTCTCGCTAAGCCAGAAAACGGCGAAACGTTATTTCTCTACATCGCGGTATCCAGCTCGGCCGTGAGCGGTGTGCTTGTTAAAAATGACCGAGGCGACCAGAAGCCGATCTTTTATGTCAGCAAATCCCTTATCGAAGCCGAGACACGCTATCCCACAATGGAAAAAGCTGCGCTAGCGGTCGTAACATCTGCGAGGAAATTACGTCCCTACTTTCAATCCCACACAATCGCCGTTCTCACCGACCAACCACTACGAACCGCCCTACACAGTCCGAGCCAGTCTGGGAGAATGGCTAAATGGGCAATCGAGCTCAGCGAATACGATATGGACTTCAGGACCCGACCAGCAATGAAGTCGCAAGTTTTAGCCGACATCCTTATTGAACTACCGCTCATTCCAAAAAACCTAAGCGGGGACCCCGAGCCTGGCGACCCTCAGAACGGCGTCTGGACGCTGTACGCCGACGGGTCCTCGTCATCGCATGGCTCTGGCGTCGGCATACGACTGGTCTCACCAACCGGGGAAATAATTGAGCAATCGTTTCGTCTGCGTTTCACGGCAACAAATAATGTCTCCGAATACGAAGCACTCATTGCCGGTCTACGTCTCGCCCTAGGAATGAAGATCAAACGAGTCCAAGCATACGTTGACTCACAGCTCGTCGCAAATCAATTTGACGGCGAATACGAAGCCAAAAACGACACTATGGAGGCATACCTCAGGGTCGTCAAGAAACTATCCTCGCAGTTTACACACTTCGAACTAACCAAAATCCCGCGAGGAGATAACGCGCCGGCTGACGCTCTCGCCGCATTAGCTTCTACGTCGGACCCCGATCTTCGACGTATTATCCCGGTGGAAAGCGTAGATCGACCAAGCATCGAAGCAATCGATACTGTCAACTTCGTCGGAATCAATCACGATCCGGACGCAGCCGACTCAACAGACTGGCGGGTCGAAATACGCGATTTCCTCACCGATGGAACGGTCCCAACGGATAGGTGGGCAGCACGTCGATTACGCATCAAAGCCGCAAAATACACTACCTTGGAAAATCGCCTCCTAAAGCTCAGCGCAACCGGAGCATGGCTGAACTGCCTACACGGCGAAGATATCACAGAAATAATGAAGGAAACACACATGGGGGCCGGCGGCAACCACTCCGGCGGACGAGCTCTCGCACTACAAATCAAAAAGCAAGGTTTCTATTGGCCGACTATGATATCGGACTGTAAGGACTTCGCGGCTAAGTGCGACCAATGTCAGAGACACGCGCCCTCGATTCATCGACCAACCGAGCTACTCAAGGTCGGTGCGGCACCATATCCATTCATGAGGTGGGCTATGGACATCGTCGGCCCGCTACCAGCCTCCAGGCAAAAACGGTTCATCCTGGTCATGACAGATTACTTTACTAAATGGGTGGAAGCCGAATCGTACGCGGCAATACGAGCCAAGGATGTCCAGAACTTCGTTTGGAAATATATAATATGCCGACACGGCCTTCCATACGAAATCATCACCGATAATGGCTCGCAATTTATCTCACTGACATTTGAGAATTTCTGTGCGAACTGGAAAATTCGTCTAAACAAGTCCACACCGAGATACCCGCAAGGCAACGGGCAAGCCGAAGCGACCAACAAAACTATTCTTGCCAGCCTCAAAAAACGCCTCGACGACAAAAAGGGAGCTTGGGCAGACGAGCTAGACGGAGTACTTTGGGCGTACCGAACTACGCCCCGCAGCGCCACCACGCAAACACCATTCGCGCTAGCCTACGGCATGGAAGCAATGGCCCCAGCCGAGGTCGGATACTCGAGTCTGCGCCGTTCTATGATGACAGTCCGTCCCGACCTCAACGACCAGATGATGCTTGACAAACTCGACGAACTTGAGGAAATGCGCAACACCGCACTATGCCGAATTCAGAACTACCAGCTCGCCGCCGCCCGATACTACAACAAGAAAGTACACAACCGCCACTTCGACGTCGGCGACCTTGTACTCAGGAAGGTCTTCGAAAATACAGCTGAACTCAACGCCGGCAAACTAGGAGCAAACTGGGAAGGGCCGTACCAAGTCTCAAAAATAGTTCGCCCCGGCGACTACGAACTCCTCACCATGAGCGGCACTGAGGTCCCACGAGCTTGGAACTCCATGCACCTCAAGCGATACTACTACTGACGACCTCGCTCTCTTTTTATATATAAAAAAAAAAAAAAAAAAAAAAAAAAAAGGTAGCTCGGCCTTACCGATGCCTCTCTATGTAATGTGAACTACGAACGGCTTGATCCCTCCGATCAGGGGGTACGTAGGCAGCCCTGCTTGCAGGGCGCAGCTATTATATTAACAAAATTTTGTATTTCCATCTAATGTTGAAATACAACCGAACCGAACTATACATCGATACCCTGGCCAGGCAATTCGATCGAACACGTTCGAACGAGAACGCACACCCTTACTTAAGTCTGCCAAAACAAGTAAAAAAGTCTTGGAAAAAACCTACACTTAAGGGTCTGAAAGCCGAGCTCCGTACTCGCAAAGCCTCGATAAATTGGGTAGCGTAAGCCGGGGACGAACCCGCACTCCCAAAAAGTTGTCAGGCCAATACAGGATAAGCCGATCACCGCGCGTCGCACCTCACGATGTCTCGAGCCCGCCTCGAACACTCCGAGCAAACTCGGAAAAGCCGAAATAGGTAAAATTTCGCACAAGCCAAGTCCAGCACTTGCATCATACCGGCAGAATAAACGTATAAGCCGAGGACGAACTCACAAATTCCCAACCGGTCAAGCCTACCAGCAACCAAAATAACCTTGGCGCCTAGGCCCCGCATCAGCTTGGTGAACTCGCACCAAACCGATCACGACCAGGTTTACACAGAAACCGGCCGCGTCCCGTCCTACACAGGAGCCGACCCTGAAGAACAGGCTAAAATAAAAGAAGGAAAAGAAGAAATAAAGGCAGAAACCACATAAAATAAGCCGACCTAGCGGCAATCATGTTCAAACAAACCGACCCAGCAGAAGTAAAGCTAAAAACCGAGTTAACGGCATGAGTTCAAAAGCCGACAAAGCGGCGACTAGATAAGAAAAAGCCGTCAAGAGCGGCAAAACGACAACTTTAAAAATGACCTCGCGGTCAGCCTTCGATATCAACGTCCTCCCCGTCCTCAACAACCTGAGCTAGCGGAGTAGCCACCCGTGGAACCTCCTGGCCGTCGCCAGTCTGCTCAGCGCCTATAGCCTCGGTCCCAAAACCACCCCCATCCTGAAGTTCGGCCCCGGTCTCGCGAGCTTCATTTGCGACCTCCTGCTGAGTGTCCTGATCAACGGCGTCTTCTTCGACCTCTTCACCTCCGACGAAGTCCCTACCACTGGCAGCCGAAGCGGCATACTGAAGGTTCTCAGTAACCTCGTCCCGGTCCGCAAAGAGGGTATAGCCATCGAAATCGCCATCCTGAAGTTCGGTCACGTCTAAGGCCGCAAGATCAGCTCTGTACTGCGCCACGTCGGCCTCAACCCTGGAGAGCGTTTCCTCCGACTTAATGACGACCTCGCCGTCTTCCACTAAGGCCTTCAGAAAACCAAGGTTCCCGATCGCCTGGTTGTAAAGCAGAAGAGTGGGCTGCGCGGCACGGGTATCCTCAACGTGAGCCTGTAGACGGGTGAGACGAGCCTGAAACAGCCGGGCCATCTTCGCAAGAGCTTTGCCCCTACAGTACTCGCCGTACTCAGCACGACGTTCTCGCAGTCTAGCCTTTTCGGAGCGGAGGATCACAGCGAGCTCGTCATACCGAGCCTTCTCTGCCTCCACCTCGGCGCTCAAACGGTTCCTCTCCGCAATCAGCCCATTCCGGTGATGATCGAGAAGGTTGACCTTCTCCCTAAGCTTCACCGCCTCGTCCTTAACAGCACCCAACTCTCGCGAGACTTGCTCTACCCGCTCCTTCTCCGCAGCAATGGCAGCCTGATAATCACTCGAATTCGGGTTCTCGGTCGAAAGCCGACGAACTCGGCGCTCGTAGAGATGAACCATGCGGTTCATCGCGAAAGTCGCCTGATAAAAATATGTATAAACAATCGACCGAGAAAGGATAACAAAAATATATATACACATATATATAGTAATAACCTCGCATGATTTCCGGGCCGCCTCGGTATACGCATCCCGCTCCCGAAGATCCTCGATTAGAGGGAACGAGCCGGGGCCATGACCCATCTCGCGGAATAGAGCAGCACAGGCATCCGCATTAGATGTAAAGGGAACATCCCTATCGACATAGCGGTACGACCACCGGTGGTCGGCGACCCGAGGCCTCTTCTGGGCAATCGGACGAGCCCCCGTATCAGCCGGCCTCTTCCTATTCAGAGGCTCGACTGAGCCACTTCGGGCTCCTACGGCCCGGAGATCGTCGCTTGGGGGAAGGATTACAGCTCGGTCACCCTCACCAGCCTGCTGAGTTAAACGAGCTGCGAGCGCCTCGTTCTTTTTTACCCTCTCGGAGTTAGGGCTCAGCGGTCGAGAACTTCCGGCCTGGAAGGCGTGACGCCCTCCCTGATCTAGGAGACTCTTCTTCAGGGCCTCCCTCATTTGGCGCTCCTCTGAGCGAGTTGGCTTCGCCACAGGAGTCTCCGAGGCCGGCCTCTTCTCCTTGTAACGACTGGCGTAATCCGGAACCACACTCAGGTCGAACTTACCCATTGCTTTACGACCTAAAAATCAAAAAATACGTATGAGCCAAGGGAACGAAAACCCGCGGATGCGAACGATATATGCGATACCTGGTTTTGGAGGAGCGGAAACTTTGGAACTTTGACGAGTTGGCCCGCGACGAGAAGAACCTCGGCGACCGCGTGAAGAATTCCGAGAGGGGCGGCGAGCAACTTTGTTGGTAGACGGCCAGATATATGTACCCTCGGCGCGAATCTTTTCGAGGTCCTTCTTGAGCTGCTCGGGAAATGGATCAAATATCGTCGGGAAACGAGCTGCATAAAAAAGGAAAATATAAGAAAATCGAAAACAACCAAAGAAGAAGTATGAGGGCGGAGGACGAGCTCAAGCTACCGGGTGAAATTTTCCACCCTGTATAGATCGGAATTCTAACGTCCTCAACAGACTCTGCCGAGATCCTAACAAAGAAGTATCCCGCCGACCAATCACTGGTTTTGCTCTTGGCCTCGTCGACAAGCTTAGGAGTCGTGGATGACTGGACGTAGTGTAAGCCCGGCTTTTTCTTGCTGAGGCTCTTAATCTTAGTCACCTCCTCGTAGTGAGAAGAACGAACAACCACGCCGCACCTGCTCGCCAACCGAACCAGGCCTACCGCATTCCGGATGGCAGCAACAGAAAGCTGAGAAAGAGCCATCTCCCGCCTCGCTACGTATTCAAGCAGGAAGCCCGGAATCGGAAAAGTGAGATCGCACTCCGTAAAGAAGCTCTCATAAACACAGAGGAAGCCGGCCGGAGCGGACCAAGGTCGCTCGGATAAGGCCGGGATGCGAGTCTCAATCGAGGACGGAGCGTCACAATAATGGAGGGTATATGCGAGGGTCTCAAATGACGTCCGGGTCGGCCCCAGGAAGTCAACGTGATAGGGAGACGGTCCGGGAACCCCGAAAGGCATCTCAACGAGCTCAGGCTCAACCTCCAGATCGTCAAACTTGACGTCACCAATATCCTCATCTCGGAGACTAGGAACGAACGGAACGATCGAGGTAGCCCCAATAAGATCCCGTTGAGAGGGCGAGTCGCGACGCCGCAGTTCGGCCGCGAGAATCGAGGAACCAGCGTCAGACGACCTCGACGAGTTCTGTCGACGAGGGGACGAGACGGCCTCTAGGTCGTCATCAAAAGAATTGGCCCGGAATCGATCAACGGATGATACACGATCCGAAGAATCAGATGGGGTGCGAGAACGGAAGTGGTCGGAAACGGAACCGCGAGAACTAGCGTCGGAAGACATCGCGATAAAACAAAAAAAACGAGATAAAACGAGAGAAAACGAAATAGAGAGGAGAAGGTTGTACCTTTAGCGGAGGAAGAAGAATGAGAAACGGACGAGAGAAGAGGGGGTATTTATAGAAGCGAAAGGTGATAAGTAATCATTATATCTACAAAATTGAGCAATAATTACGAGCTAGGATAGCTTCACACGCGAAGGGACGCTTCGATCTCCGAACACCGGGAACCACATCAGACGAATCGATCCTCGCGTCTCTCCCACGCGCGCGCGCCGCCGAAACTCGTTGCTCCGGAACGGCGCGAAGAAGGACGATCTCTTGCGTGTCTTGGGAAGGGAAAAACAATCATGACCCTCGCAGCACACGAAGAATCATGATTGGGGGGCAACTGTTGAGGGAGAGATTGGGCTTTAGAAATATAAGGCCCAATCCAAAGGAAGCCCATCAACGAGGCAGGCCTTAAACCCAAAGGTATCAAGGCCCAGACGACCTCGCCGCCCTACGGGTCTGCCACGTCACCAGACGCAAGGGTAAAACCGGTAAAACCTGTCAGGGTGCGCCCTACTCCGCAGAGGTATAAAGGCAGGACGACTAGTCCTGTCACATCCATCGAAAATCACGCTGACACGGCAAGGACACGAAGAGCTCGGCTAGGACACGAAGAGCTCGGCTAGGAGGCGAAAACCGATCTCAGTTTGGAAAAGGAAAGCGACCTCAAGCTTTGTTCAACTCGGAAAATAACCTACAGTTCGGCCTAATCAACGACCCGGATTCCTCAATCCGACGTCACCAATCTCGGCTCGCCTAACGCTATTTTAACTCTCGGCTCGAATTGTTTTAGGAGATTCTTTTTACTTCCCTAGAGAAACCCTATTTCGTACTTGTGTGATTCGTGCATCAACAACACCCTCCCAAGAACAGCAATCAATGGTCTTGTTCCATGAACTTAACGATGCATCATAAGGACTTGGGTTGGATTCATTTACCGGAAACTCGTGTTTGAACTCCAGAAGAGCATCCCTTTGGTCATGGCGGCAATAGCGAAACGTAGGAGAAGCAAGAGTGTCTGGAACGAAGGACACCAAGAAGAAGAAATATATGGTAACAACACCAAAAAAGGAACAAGATTGGCTTGGAATCATCGTTACCTCTTTTTTTTTTTTGTGTTAGAAGTTTGTGTGGTAGTTTATAGGTTATGCTGATTATGGTTTCTTTGGCTCTGTTTAAAAAGCAAATGAAGAAAACTCAGTTGTTTTTGACTTGGGTAAGTCTTAGCGTAACTCGTCGGATTGAGGTTGATTTTGTCAACTCTTTTAATGCTCTCTTTGACCAATGATTTGGCATCTTGTCACAAAATCTCCACACTAATATTGACTCATTCCTCCTATGCATCTCATAATTTAATTATCCATCACAAAACTCTCTTCTTCGTTACTAATATCAAGTTACTTTGGGTTTATAGAGGCTACGAATTAGTATTTGGGCCAGATAGAATATCAGATGTAGCCCGTAAGTAAAGTCTATATAATTCGCTGTCGTTTTACATATTCCTTCTTAGTGTTCTTTTTTGATAAGAAAAAAAAGCAAAAAGGATTAACCCTTATCTAAACTGGGTTAAACCAAAGGTTTTTCCAAATCTAACCAATTTTTATTCTTTTAGGCAGCTCTATCCAAAAAAATATTTTTCTTCGATAATTACCCAATTAGTAAGATCTTCAAGAAATTGTTTTCGTACACTATTTTTATATTTTTCGATTAAAAAAATTTCCAATATTTTCAAATATGATCCTCTGCTACCGATACCAGAATCCACACAAGTGAAACCAAAACAATCTAACGATGTAAAGAACCTCACAATCCACGTGGACGTTCAGGATCACACATGCACTAGCTTCTGATATAAAGAGTGAAACAAAATAAAAGGAAAAAATAAATCGAAAAATGGAAAAAGTGACAAATCGGGAAAGCTGATTGGCTGAAGACGTCCATGTATTCAAGTTTCGCGGCAACACCTCTTCTCATCATATCTCTCATTTTTCTCATTCCCTAATTTCTATCTCTCTCTCTCTCCTCCTTTTTTTAAAAAAAAATAAAATAATTTTTCTTTCTTCTTCCTCAATTTTACTTCTCTCTCTAAAACCCTTCTTTCAAATTTCTCATCGATTCTCTTTTTGAAACTAAAGGGTCGAGCTTTCTCTATCTCTCTTTCGACCCACCACCGGTGGTTCAGTATCTATTCACTCTTCAAGTCACGTAATTGGTGAGTGGATCTGCTTCGATTAGGGTTTTTAAAGGGTTTTCCTCTTTCCTTTTCAAATGTTCTTCTTTCGACTCTGAAATTTTCCCCGGAAAATCTTGTATTCTCTACACTTGTGTGTTAGCTCTTCGTTTTTTTGAATCGAGTTCCGTTTCTTCTTTGCTGAGGTTTAATGGGTTTTATTTGGAAGCTCACTCGATTGAAGTTTTTTTTTTTTTTTTTTTTGAATCAGTTTCAGATTTGTGAAGTCTGCGTTTTATTTATATTTGTAGACTAGACGATTTTCGATTCGATTTTGTGTTTCTATCTAAAAATTAAACATTTTTCTTAACACATTTCCCCGAAATTTGGATTCAAGCTCCTGACTTTTTGTTCCTTTTTGTGGATGATTTTCGTGTTTCGTCACAGTGTGTAATTGATTCCTTAATTTGTTTTTTTTTTTTTGAATACCCAAAGTTAATTTCCGGTTCTGATTTTCGTTTAATTTTTCCACCCATCTCGATTACTGCAGCTATTTATCTTCCCCAACACTGCTTTTTGTCTGATCCAAGAATTGGTTAAATAAAGTGAGTAAAGTTTTGATTTTTCTTAGCTTAAATCGACCTCTTGATTGGTCCTCTGGTGAATATTGTAAGTCGTAGTTGGTACATGTCCGTATCAGTTTAAAGTGTGTCTTTTTCGCAATTGCGTTTTTGGTTTCTAACTATTTGAATATACTTGCGCAGAGAAACGTGTAAATGGCACCAGTTAGGAAGTCGAGGAGTGTGAACAAGCGTTTTACCAATGAAACTTCCCCAAGAAAAGATACTGGGAACTCGAAAAAAAATAAGCAACGTGTGAGTAAATTGGTCTTTATTTCTTGAATGTTGAATGATATGTTGCTCTCATGTATTAACTGTGTGCTTTCTTTGCTCATCGTAGAAGAAGAAATTGTCAGACAAGCTGGGACCTCAGTGGACCAGACTAGAACTTGAGCGTTTCTATGATGCTTACCGGAAGCACGGGCAGGAGTGGAGAAGGGTAAATATCTGTTTCACTCACATTTGTTAATGTGAGTTTCAATGGCATCAGAGTTCTTAAAGACTATTTTTGTATAGGTGGCTGCTGCAATTCGGAATAGTAGGTCTGTTGACATGGTGGAAGCTCTTTTTAATATGAATCGGGTATGAGTAAGGACATGCTATGTTTCGGTTTTATGTTTCGGTTTTAATTAGTATCAATGTGGCCAATTTCTTTTCCAAGCTATAATTTGAATTTTGTACAACCTACATAACTTTGCATTCATAAGATTTGCTTCTTCTTCCAGGCTTATTTATCTCTCCCCGAGGGAACTGCCTCTGTAGCTGGCCTTATTGCGATGATGACAGATCATTACAGTGTCATGGTGAGAAATCTATTTTATTAAGGCTGCCACACAAAGGATATTATGTTAAGTGACCTGCCAGTAGATGAGAAAATGAAATTTCGTGGTTGAAAATGTGGGTGGTTGGTGAAAAACCTTTAATTGTTAACGTGAGTAGACAGTAACAACAGTGACATTTAAAACTTTGAGTTTTGTGTACCCTATGTGGCCTATCTGTTGGGTCAGTTTGTATGTTTGATAAAGTTATATGGACTGATTTGTAACCCATTCGTATGGTATTTCTTCTAGGAAGGGAGTGGCAGTGAAGGAGAAGACCATGATGCTTCAGAAGTACCAAGGAAACAACAAAAGCGCAAACGTGCTAGACCTCAACTTAGCGATTCTCGGGAGGAAGTTGATATACAACATTCAATTGCTTCACCAGATGGATGCCTCACGTTTTTGAAGCAAGCACGAGCTAATGGTAAAGTGCTACATTGTGTTAACTCAGTCTCCTAAAAATTTTTCTCGTCTGAAGAAGCTAATTCAAATGATTATTATATTATGATTTAAGCAGGTTAGGAAGTTGATTACTTGTTCTGCATTGTTATTGACTTTGTATAGTCCAGGAATTAATATCCATCTGTCTAGTACCTGTAAACCAATTCGTTCAAGAATGTGTAACATTATTTCTTAGTTCATGTAGGAACTCAGCGACGTGCCACTGGAAAACGTACACCACGGGTTCCTGTACAAACTTCATTTATGAGGGATGATAGAGAAAGATCTACTCCACCAAATAAAAGAGCCAGGAAGCAATTCGATGCCAATGATGATGTAGCACATTTTTTAGCGTTAGCATTAACAGATGCGTCGAGAAGGGGAGGGTCTCCAAAAGTTTCTGAATCACCAAATAGAAGAACAGAACTTAGTGATAGCTCACCGATAAAGAGCTGGGGGAAAATGGTATCTCTCAGCTTTAGAAATTTTCAAGCGGTTATCTTTTTTATTTTTATTCTGTGTAAGCTTGCTTCATAACACTATTCAACTTTGTGCTTTTGACTAGTCGCGAACCAGAAAATCTCAATCCAAGCACTGTGAAAGCTCCATTTTCGAGGAGTGGGTGGAAAGTAGCCGAGAAAGGAAGCTTGAATCTGATAAAGATACTGCCTTGTTGATGGATACCGAAGGGGCTGGCGAAATGGAGGCTCTGCGGAAGGGGAAAAGATTCTACAAGAAAAAAGTGAAAGTCGAAGAAGCAGAAGGTAATGATTCTGATGACAATGGAGAAGCATGCAGTACCGCACAGGGGATCAGAATTAAATCACAGAGACGAAAGGCAGCTATTCAAGCCTCAAGAGGGAAATATTCACCGCGCAGCCCAACAAAAAGAGATAACAAACTTACTTCCGGAGGTAAAAACCAATAATAATGTAACTTGAAGCCTTCAATTTCAATGTTAGCCCTTTCTGTAAGAAAGTTAGATAATATTTAACATATTTTCGTTTACAAGCTCTACTGTTGTGATATTTGATTATTTATCTATTCTTCATTGTCCATTTAAACTAACTACCTTCATCTTCTGCTGAAAACATATGGGGATCTGAAACTTATTGCCATTCTTTTCCTGTGTAGGTGAATTTGATGCTCTGCAAGCATTGGCCGAATTGTCAGCTTCAATGCTTCCAGCAAATTTGATGGAGTCAGGTGAGCTTTGTGTGGTTTTGTAACTTCAGTAGACCTGAAACTTCTGATTTTTTCTACATTATTATGTCGAGTGGGTCAATTCTGCAGCTTTCACTGTTCGCATTAGGGCCTTTACCTGTCTGTATTTGTTAAATTTAATTATATTGCATTAGGTCCAGAATCATCTGCTCAGTTGAAGGAAGAAAGGACAGAATACGACATGGACGAGAAATCTAGCACTCCAGAAGCTACTTCCACAAGCAGTCATGGGGAAAAAGCAAATGCAGAACCAGATGATAGTCTCCTTCATGCAATTTCTTCGGCTGAGAATGCTTACAAGAGAAAGCCAAAACCTTCAAGGCTGGCATCAACTGATTGTGATGCTGTTCCCACAGGGAAGCTACAACCGCAAACTAGTGGCAGTTTAAGAAGAAAACGTAAACCAAAGGTTAGCAAAGTAGTTCTCTTAATCTGTGCATTTTCTTCTAGCCATCTTTTAGCTGTATATGTGAATAGTGTTCAATTTTCAGGTATTAGGGGATGAAGCTCCAGCAGATTTTAGTCAGAACAAATCCATAAACGAGAAGGTATTCTGTATGTATGTTGAATTAGTTGAAACCCGTTTTTAGTCCTATATTGCTTCTTTGTACATCAAAATTTTAACCTTAATTGAACTCTGTGATCTCTGTTTTCTATCCTTTGAAACAAGTTCGAGATCTTTAAAAAAAATTGCATATCGAGTATTCAAGTTTGTGCTTCTGAAGAAAACATTACCTCATATGATTTGGTTTATTGTGTTGCAGGAATCACCTCAAGATGAGAATAATATACACTCTTTGGCTAGAACAAAACGCGCTGGTCAAGGTCCAGCTCAGTCAAAACAGTTGAAAATTGTTAAGGCGTTGGAGGAATCTACTACAACAAGTGATAAGAAAAGACCTGTGACGGATATAGTAGCGTCACCTAAACAAGTTTCTGATTCAGGTCCAACCAGTTTATCGCAGAAACCTCCAAGCAGGCGTAAGAAGAGTCTGAAGAAAAGCTTACAAGAAAGGGCTAAATCTTCTGAAACCATTCTTAAAGCTTCACGTAGTTCCAGATCTCTCACAGAACAGGAGTCGTTATTAAAGGTGGAGCCTCTAACTTCACTTCTCTTACACACATTCAGTATCTGGTACATCTATATATCTGTTTATTCCAATTTCAGGATAAGCTTTCTACTTCCCTGTCGTTTCCCTGGGCACGTCGAAGGTGCATATTTGAATGGTTTTATAGTGCTATCGACCACCCCTGGTTTTCAAAGATGGAGTTTGTCGATTATCTAAATCACGTTGGGCTTGGTCACATTCCAAGACTTACTCGTCTTGAATGGAGCGTGATTAAAAGGTTTGTTCAAGTTATGTTATTGGATGCTGCCAGAGAATGTAGGTATATTATAAAAAAAAATTCGTTTTTTGCAGTTCTCTTGGTAGACCCCGAAGATTCTCTGAGAGATTTTTACAGGAAGAGCGGGAGAAACTTAAACAGTACCGCGAATCTGTACGAAAGCATTATACAGAGCTTCGAACGGGTGCTAGGGAAGGGCTTCCTACAGATCTGGCTCGGCCATTATCAGTTGGGAACAGAGTCATTGCCATCCATCCCAAAACACGGGAGATTCATGATGGCAAAATTCTCACCGTTGACCATAACAAATGCAACGTTCTGTTCGATGACTTGGGCGTAGAGTTGGTTATGGTAATTCGAATACAATACCAGTTTCATTCACACAACCCAACTGTTATGATTTATAGATAAAATAAGGTCCCAGTCGTTTGATCATCTCCTTTTATGACAGGACATTGATTGCATGCCTTCAAATCCAGTGGAATACATGCCAGAGGGTCTAAGGAGGCAAATTGATAGGTGCTTGTCTATGAAGAAAGAACCACAGCTAAGCGGGAATTCAAACCTTGGTGTGTCTGTGATATTCCCTCCTTGCGGACTTGAAAATGTCAGCTTTTCCATGAATCCTCCTCTGAATCAGGTAGGGAAATATGGACGTTTAACTAGTTCTGTCAAAGCCTATAAACCTTCTTAGATCTTCCTGTACATGTTCATGTAAATTTTATGCCTAACCCATAAATTCTCTACAGGGTGATATGATTGCTCCCATTCTGCATGGTAAAGTATCAACAAACACTAGTAGTCCACAGCAGACTAATCATTCATATATCACAACTTATAACAAAGCAAGAGAAGCTGAGATTCAACGAGCACTTGCGCTACAGCATGCTTTAGATGAAAAGGTAATGGATTACTGATGTTCTATTTTTCATATCGGTAGATATTGTTAATATGTTTTAGAAATCGAATGGGATCATAAATGGACCTTTGAGGGCCCATGGAAATCCTGCCTTCTGACTAATAAACTTATTCTTGTGCTGTGTGACAGGAAATGGAGCCAGAGATGCTAGAAATTGTTAAGGGTTCAAAAACAAGAGCGCAAGCAATGGTGGATGCAGCTATAAAGGTATCGATTTATCCGCTTTCCTATATTCTCTAACATACATATGTTTTGCTAAGTTATGGTCACTCTACGGTTTCTAGGCTGCATCATCTGTGAAGGAAGGAGAAGATGTGAACAAAATGATCCAAGAAGCCTTAGAGTTGATTGGCAAAAATCAGCTATTACGCGGCTCCAGGGTCAAACATCACGAGCATGTAAATGGCAGCATAGAGCATCATCACAACCCATCTCCTTCAGAGGCATCAGAGCCTGTGGCTAACAATGATTTTAACTCACAAGATGGTTCGGAGAAAAACGAAGCTCAAATGCCTTCAGAGCTAATCACCTCCTGTGTTGCCACTTGGCTCATGATTCAGGTACTTAGGATTAGGAAATTGCGTAGAAGGATTGCGTACCCAACGAGATAATCTGGAGGCCATTATGAATCTATAATACTAAGTTTAGAGTTGTGTTTGGTACTAAACCGAAGCTTTAGTAATCTTTATCTTTTTCTGGTTATTGAAATTAGCTAGGGAAGTTTAACATCTTTGCGTAGATCCGCGTGTGCCAAATGCCACTTAACCTAGGACTTGGATTGATCATTTATCCTAAATCTTAAACAGACTGCAGCTTCATAGTAATACATCGAACTTTACTTCTCGTGACTCTCGCAGATGTGCACGGAGAGACAGTACCCTCCAGCTGATGTCGCACAGCTTATAGACGTAGCAGTCACAAGCTTGCAGCCACGATGCCCCCAGAACCTACCGATCTACAGAGAAATCCAAACAAGCATGGGACGGATCAAGACTCAAATCATGTCCCTTGTACCAACTTGAAGAGGAGCCAACTCATTTGGGTTGGTTTTCTTTTGTTTTGAATCTTCTTTAGGTAAGTCTAGTCTCCTTTTAACTAGAGTAGATGATGACATCTTCACCTGAGAAAATGGTGTTAAAAGTTCACGGATTCAAGATAGCTTGACCAGAGGTATTTTAGTTGCTTAACAAGCTTTTGGCTTATTCAGGGGCTTTTGGTAGTGAACCATTGGTTCTGTAACTTAAACTGATGTTTATGCTCATATTATAATTCCCCATCAATGTCGTTCAGAAATCGCTAAAATGCCCATTTTTCCTACTTTTTGGCCACTACTTTCAAGTAAAGTGAAACAGAGCTGAAAATCTCTGTTGTATTCAAACTAAGACAAGGATTAGCCAATCAAATGAGTAAGAATGTCAATTACAAACATTGAAGCTTAAACTTAATAATGTAATCCTTAAATTGCACGAGGAGGTTTCTCGAGCAATGCAGAGAGATAAACCTCATCCTTTGATTTAGGTGAAACAGCCCACTTGTGTTTCTTGTACCGAAATTGCAGGAACATGTACATATAATCATCAAGATCCTTCTTTTTACAGAAGAATCTATCAATCCACAGTAACCCACCCGGTCTCAGCACTCGGTCCCAATCATATAACACGAAATCCATCAGAAGAAGATCGATCCAACCATCCATTAACCCGGCAGTGTGAATCATATCCATTGTGTTATCGAAGAACGGTAGCCTCTGGTTCAAAGATAAGTACAATGGGATCAAACCTCTCAAAGCAATCATCTCATTGAAAGGAGCTCCCAAATTCAAAGCAGTTGTGACAATAGTCACATTCTTCTCTCTCATTCTTGCTGCAAATGTCCCTGTCCCAACACCATAATCCAGTCCAAGCCTAATCTCACCTGGCTTCACTCTCAGAACATCCTCAATCATGAAGTCAACTAACAAAGTACTGTTCTTGACCCATTTATCACCCTCTTTCTCCATTTCAAAACAACCACTGCATTTCGTGTAACCCCTTTTCGGGTTCTTGCTTGATAAACACGCGAAATTCCTGCATTGGTAATTTCCCCATCTTACATTTCTATCATCAGGAAGCTTCCACAAAGACTCGTTGATCGGATAAGGTTTCTGGTAAGTCATCGATGCTCTTGTCAAGCATCGTCTTCTAGGTAATGGATCACACCCGTTAAGCATCAGCTTCTGTGCTAAGTTCCAATCATCATCGCAATACGCTCCAACGTCATAATCCATATACTTCTCTAGCTCTATCTTCATCAACGCACAAGCATGACCAATAGTGTTGTAAACTCTCTCTGTTCCAAACATGTTTATCTTCCCAACCCGATTCTCCTTGGGTGTAATGTACTGCCTTATCTCCTCAATGAGAAACTTATTGATCAAAGGCTCTTCCTTTTCCGTCGAGTTTCTGATTCCTTCGGGTTTTGGTAACCGGATTTGCCTTAATCCGATATGAGCATAATAAAATGGCTTCATCACTTCATCTTCAAGAAACTTCTTCATCTCCTTTTTGCTTCCGTCTTTGCTCTTCTCCATCTCTTTTACCGTCTTCTCAAGCTTCTCGTACAAGTTGTCCATCTTTTCTAGTACTTCATCAACGCGATCATGTAGCGCCTTTATGTCGAATCCTTCGTTGCTGACTTCTTTGATTGTGTAGATATTGTTGCAAACGTCTTCGTTGTGCAAGAAGTAACCAGCGGAATGGAATCGGAAGAGACATGAGAGGCTCACAGTGATCACCAGTAATCCCAAGATTACTTGTAATCCTGCCATTAGTCTTCCTAATCGCCATCTCGGTAAACATGCTCTTCCCATTTCCTCTTCTTGACCAAAAATATATTATCTTTCAGTTATTGGTTCTAATCTTGACATAAGAAAACAGAGGAAAGTGTCATGCTTCAGAGAATATGAAAAAACAGAGGAAAATGTGAATCTTAGCTCAAATTACATCGATTTTCCTGGTAACTAAACAGAGAAAAACGGTCCTACGGCCAAATTTTCTATCTAACAATATCAGAGACAATGTTGAAAAAGTGATTGGTGAAAGAAAAACATTATTACCAGAGAAGAAGAGACGTTCCTTGATGTTTTGATGGAAACCTTTCGTCTCTGGTTTCTCGAGGAAAAGTCTAAGAGACTCATGAGATTGTTTTTCAACCTCAAAGTTAGAACGCTATTTGAATTAGAGATCCGAGAGCTGCGGAGGAAAAGTGTGTGTTTTGTGTCTGCTTGAAGAATGAAGGAGCTGGAGATACTTAAAGCTGAAGCCTAAAGCTGACTTATTGTGACGAGTTTTAGGACAAAATCCACTAACTCAGTCTCTTCTCACCAACGTGCCTAATTCCTTAATTTTCGGTCTTTGAATATAATTCAAAAGTCAACGATAAGTGATAAGTATATAATATACCAACACATGCATACACTTACATAGTTACATAGAGCACTTTTAATATATGCGAGAGAGAGAATTAATTATATAAGAGCATAATTAATCTCCTAAAGTTATCAAGAAATTTGCTTTGCTATAGTGGTAAACAAACTAACAATATCATATTCATAATAATAATAATGCACCTTTCAAACTGAAGAAGACATTCTCGGATAACGCAAAAAAAGCTTAACCGTTGGGCCGGTTATGACCGGTTTACTTCCCCGAAGAAGTTTGGTCTTCTAGGACTGGATCCGATACTTTTTCTGGTTGCTAACCATTGCGCCGGAATCTATTTTCTTGGTCAAACCGGACCAAAAGTCTTGTACTTAACCTTATATATACATACATCATGACGATGGAAAACAAAAAATAACAATCATGACGAATTGACGATGAGTGATTGAGTGATGCGATGATTAGGTGGGAGTTCAATACGTCTTTTAATTTGAGTTCAATACGTCTTTTCTTCCCAATCTTACCTATTAATTAGACCTTTTCTTTTTTGGGGGCGTCTTGGTTCAATGAATCAAATGTCGTTTTGTGGGCTATATTTTATCTAACGTCCAAGTAACTACAATTGATTTTTTTTTTTTGACGCAACTACAATTTGATTAGCGACTTTAGTTTATATTGAACCTATCGACATCATAAACCATCACTAAATTTAATTCAAGACACTGATTAACAAGAGCCACACCCACATGTGTACTATGCTTTCGTGATCGTCTCGAACTAAGATGACGTGTCCGTTCTTCTCTCCTTTTATTTTTTTCTTCTTTACGAAAAAATGATTAAACCTTTTTATATATTCCACTTCAACGGTTTTCTCATTGATGTCTCTGTCTTATAGTCAATAAATTCGAAACAGAAGAAAATGGCAACCGACGATTTTAGGCTAACGGCCTTATTGTTGGGGGAATCTTATTCAGATGAATGAATTAAATACCATATAACCAACGCAAACCGGATCTTTAAACCAGAAAAAAATAACCAAAATGTGATAAACCGTACGCTGGTTGATACAAACAATGAACATGAATTCTTAGCAAAAAAAAAAAAAAACAATGAACATGAACCTAGACTCAATAAAAACCAGATGCATCTACATCACACAACATAGCATGATATTTCTTTCCATCTTTGTGGTTAACCAATCCTAGCTATTATACTAGCTATAGTCTATATATCATAGGGAAGAGAAAGAAAAAACATTCTACTTCACGCAAATATTGCTCTCTTTGTTCTTGTTCTTAATTAGGGGTTGATTGAAGAATATGGAAGGAGAGAAAAATATGGAGAAAGGATTATTATTGGCAAAAAAGGAAGAGACTGCAAACACAACTCCACTCCTTATCTTCTCCACCTTCATCATTGTCTCTGCCTCCTTCACCTTTGGCGCTGCCGTATGTACCCATCTCTCTCTTTATCTCTATCTATCTCTCTATGCACTCTCATATAGATGTTCTTATTAATTAGAACCAAAGTCGGATCTGGTCCAGAGCTAAGCAAAAGATTCAAGCCACCAACTTCTTTGCTTTAGCATTAATGTTATATACTAAACTTTGTTATCTTTTATTACAAAATTCTTGTTTAGCAATTATTTTAACGGAGATAAAGAAAACCATGATTTCAGGCCTCAGATTTGTAATACTTAATTGTCGAATAAAAATAAAGTTTATATATATTAACAAAAAAATGAAAAAGGTAATAATATAGTATCTATAATATATATTATCTCTTCATATCTTCAATCTTGTGGACCTCGAAAATGTTGGATTGGTCGTGCTAGCTATAACCATATCTTATCTCGACATCTCTTTTAAATTTCAAGTTTCTAACCACAGTAAAGGTTAAAAAAAATTCAAGTAATTGTATTAAAATAAGAGTTTGTAAATTAATCATTTATATAGAGTTCAATAAAAGAGAAAAAAGAAAGAACAACTTAATTATTTCTATCATCTTATGGTTCACAGATAGGTTATACTGCAGATACAATGTCCTCCATTATGTCAGACTTGGATCTTTCTCTCGCACAAGTAAGTCCAACTTTCATTACATTTTATTTAGTTACAATTTTTTCAATCAATTCTTCCAATTTTACAAGTGGATGGATACACGCAAACGTATTTTGTTGAAACTACTAGTTACATCGATTTTTTTTTTTGCTTTCTATCAAATGAAAAATTATTTAGTGGTAACAAAATAGAAAAAGTTGACTACTGTACGAGCTCATATTTTTACAGAGATGACTATGTAATTTTAATTTTAATTTGTTAAAAACTATTTTTACAGTTTTCACTGTTTGGTTCGTTGTCGACGTTTGGAGGAATGATCGGTGCAATATTCAGCGCCAAAGCTGCAGCTGCCTTCGGTCATAAAATGGTAAGTATCCATTATTCTTAAAATCACCCTTATGTTTATTTTATTTTGTCATATGCCCCGAAAATATTATAAAGTAAATTTCTACACCCTCGTTTGTTTCTTTCTCTTACAATATTTCTTAGACGTTGTGGGTGGCTGATCTATTCTGCATAACTGGTTGGCTTGCAATTGCACTAGCTAAGGTTCCATCCATAACTCATATTCTTCTTTATTTTTGCAAGTTTAACAAAATGGAATATTTTATCACCGTTTTAGTAACTGCAATATAGATAAAACATGATTTTCTTATTTAAAATTTCTTTTGACACACACAGAATATTATTTGGCTTGACATGGGGCGATTTTTGGTGGGAATTGGAGTTGGTCTCATTAGCTACGTGGTAAAGCTTTTTCTTTGAAAGATGATAAAAAAAAAAAAACAATTATCGTCGTAACCATAAATATTCCTAATTTTCTTGGATTGAAAATTGTATAGGTTCCTGTATATATTGCAGAAATAACACCCAAGCACGTAAGAGGGGCTTTTACATTCAGCAATCAGGTGATCTTACCTATTTAAACTCGAAGTTTAGACATATATAATTATCATTTATACATGAATTTGACTTATAATTCTAACATCAATACTTCACAGCTTTTGCAAAACTGTGGAGTTGCAGTCGTATATTACTTTGGAAATTTCTTGTCATGGAGAACTTTAGCCATAATCGGTGATTCATTCCCATCAACTATCCGTTTTTTTCAAGATTCATTATTTCTCCTGATTAATTATTTTATTTGCCTAAACTAAAATATATATCTGATTAACCAGGTAGTATTCCATGTTGGATACAAGTTATTGGTTTGTTCTTCATACCTGAGTCTCCAAGATGGCTGGTTAGTCATATAAATCAATCGTGAAAAACTTATATATATGAACATGATAGTTGTAAATAAATAATAACATATACTGTATGAACATAATATTTACAGGCGAAAAAAGGTCGTGATAAAGAATGCGAAGAAGTTCTTCAAAAGTTAAGAGGAAGAAGATATGATATTGTGCCTGAAGCTTGCGAAATCAAGGTACTCACAAGTATAAATCATCAGTCCCATAACATAGATGTTTAGCATATTTTTAAATCACTTGTAGTACTCTTGTAGATCATTCATTCACCAAAAAAGAAATTAAGAAAGGAAAAAAAAAACTAGTCCTAAGCAAAAATTCTCACTTACATTTGTTTTAAATTTTGTAGATTTCAGTTGAAGTTTCGAAGCAAAATTCGAATATCAACATTCGTAGTCTTTTCAAAAAGAGATATGCTCATCAACTTACAGTAAGTAAAAAGAAGGGTTTATTCATTCATGAAATATATTCAAGTGATCTTGATATAATAACTAAATAATAAATGATTTGATTTATTTGGATTCGGTTGATTATGTTTAATTAGATCGGTATAGGGTTGATGCTTCTGCAACAGTTATGTGGAACTGCAGGAATAAGTTCTTACGGAAGCACTCTATTTAAACTTGCCGGTAATCAGATTTGTTTACTATTTTATTATCATGTAATTAAATTGTTTTAAATTTAGTTAGGAAAAAAAGAACTAACGGTTTTATTTTCTAGGGTTTCCTGCTCGGATTGGGATGATGGTGTTGTCTCTTATCGTCGTACGTAAAAATTATCAGATTTTTCTATATTAAATGCAATTTGACAAAAATAAAAACAAAAACAATGTTTGCATTTATTGTATACTCATATACTAACCCCAATTTCTTATTAATGATGATGCATAGGTACCAAAATCTTTAATGGGTCTAATCCTCGTGGATCGATGGGGGAGACGCCCACTTCTTATGGTTAGAATTTCTAAACTTTTTAGGTCGAGTCTTTTTCGTTGTATTAATTGCGAATTTTCCTGTATTTGATTTAGGTATTTATGAATCTATGATGGTTAAAGTGAATTATTCATGGCACCATTACAATTACAATTAAGTTATAATTTAATTTTAGGGGTTAGATATAACATAAATTGAATATATCGAATTTGCAGACTTCAGCGTTTGGGTTATGTTTAAGCTGTATCACATTGGCAGTAGCGTTTGGAGTTAAAGATGTCCCGGGGATTGGAAAAATTACTCCAATTTTCTGTTTCATTGGAATATTGGTAAGTTTTTCACTATTTCATTTTCAGTCTAATTTAGAATCTGTAAATTACTAAATTCTATCAAACCATATTTTTACACAACTTTCAGATGTGTTATTCGGTTTCATTAATATCTCGATATATATATATAGGCAACCATTTGATCAAATGTGAAAGTCAAACTCACAAAAATTCAGAGATATGCATAATTGAATTATTATTTTTTTGGTATTATGCATAATTGAATTATTGTTAATTGTTTTCAAAATGTGACAAGCTATTAACAATTTATAATTCGAACAGTCGTTTACGATGATGTTCGCAATTGGAATGGGGGCGTTACCATGGATTATAATGTCTGAGGTATGCACATATGAGCAAATATATTCTTTTACAAAAAAAAAAATTCGGATTATAATAATTTGACCCCAATGGTCATTTGTTATTATTGCATGCATGTTTATGTTAATTACTTTATTGGCAGATATTTCCAATGGATATAAAGGTATTAGCTGGGAGTTTAGTGACCATAGCAAATTGGTTCACTGGTTGGATCGCCAACTACGGTTTCAATTTTATGTTGGTTTGGAGCCCAAGCGGTGAGTAACATCAAACATATTACACATATTATCACTGCCTAGGCATGCATGCAAGTCTTTTGTTTAAAATCTTTCATGCATGCAAGTACACATCTAGAGTTTTTCTTTTATATGCTTTTTCTTTTAAAGGATGTTAATTAATTTTTTTTCTTTTACATGTATTTTTTTTTTGTTTAATCGTGTAAAAAAATAAATAGCTAATCGTGTGCTTATAAAAATAACTTGCAGGGACTTTTATAATATCCGCTATAATCTGTGGAGCAACAATTGTATTCACATGGTGCTTGGTGCCGGAGACTCGAAGATTAACGTTAGAAGAAATCCAGCTGTCTTTTGTCAATGTTTAGGGTTCATCGGAAGCATTCATACATTATTAATTAAAGGTGGATATATACACTACATCATTTGCTACAACATAATTCGTATCCATAAATTATTTGATTAATTCAATATAATTAAAGAGTTTCCATTGTTTGGTTGAACTCATTGAAGATTATTTTATTGTATACATATATACTATGCAGTGACACACACACACACACACACATATATATATATATATATATATATATATATATATAAAATACTATCAAACATCTGTATACTATTATTATCATTTTTGATTTTTTTTTTTTTTTTGAGTTCATAGCTCCATCATTATAATACACATGATCCTAAAAAATATATAGTGTGGTATATGTTAAAAGAGAACAAACTACTTATATCACCATATTGAACCTGTTTTTAGAAAATCTTTCTTAAAGATTTAATGATTTTTTAAACTCAAGTTCATTTCACCTCTTAAGAAGAGCACTGAGCACAATTCCACGTCCAATTGATCGGTCTCGATAAGAATTCACAACCATATTGGTACATAATAACTTTATCTAAATATAAAAAATTGGGTTGAAGTGTACTCATATTAAGTTTGGTGAAATACTGAAAAGTTTTTAACCATTAAGGGCCTCCAAGTAAATTACAGGATAGTGAAGTACTAAAAAATAATTCCTATATTTTAGGGAGAATGATTCTTTAAACGCCGTCGTTCGGCTGTTGTTCTGATTTCTGAACGTCACCGCTTGTAATTGAATTTAAAACGTTGTCGTATTATTCGCTCTCCACTCTCCAGGTGATAAGAGAGACTCGACGGCATCACTCAACGACCTCACTTAAGAACAGACGAGAAATGTCTCTGAAACCTTACTTCTCTCTACACTCATCACCCACAAATGCAAGATTTTCCAACTTTTTGATTGCTCAACAACCCTCCGGTGACCGGAAAACTACCCCGGCGGAGGAGTTTTCTCCGCTGGTTGAGAAATTCAACCGGCGGCTTCTTCTGGGTGTAGGATCTTCCTCTGTTCTTGCGGTTGGTGCGAATTTCGGAGGAATCACGAGTTTCGTACTTGGTTTATCGCCGGAAGTTGGCCGTAATCTGAAACTCGACGTCGTTTATCCGATTGGAGGATATAGCAGATGTATCGATACGGTTGAAGGATTCGGTTAGTAAGTCATCGAATTTCTCCGGTTTAAGATATTATTAGTTCGAAGATAAATCAATGATTTTAATTTTGTAAGTTTTTATTTATAATCACAGAATTTATATATCCGGCTACGTGGGTCGGAGACCAGACACTTTTGTATAGAGCGGCGGAGAAATCAGAACGGGAGAATTCGCTAGACCTTCCTCCGGCAAGAAACAGTCGTCGGAAAAACGTTAATGAACCGGTTGTTGCATTTGGACCTCCCGGTTCGACCGGCGAGCTCAATGTCAGTGTTATCGTCTCCCCTGTCTCTCCCAGTTTCTCGTAAGTAACAAACATCATTCTTAATATACTTATAGGAAAAACATTCATTGTTCTGTGGTAACAACTAGGTGATATGGTTTACAAAATCTTGCCAACAAATCTAATTGATCATGAGAAAAAAATTGTAAGACTAAATCGATTGTTTTTAGTGGTCAAACTAGTTTCAGGTTGTAATTTTCAAGATTGTTTATTACACTACATCTAGTACATGTTTGAATTGAAACAGTATATCTCAATGTGGATACATAATTCTCTTTACAACTTTGAATCTATCATATAAGTTGGTCTAGGCACCCGGTTAGCTAGGAGTGTTAAGATCTATAATAACTCTGTAGCACCTAGATCGATTTTCGATCATCGATGTTTTTGTATCGATAAGACAAACTAAACGAACAACAATTGTCATTTTATTTTAAGAAGCGAAATCTGTTTTATGAAAATGTTTATTGTTTATGGTATAGAATCGAAGCGTTTGGAGGGCCAAAAGAAGTAGGAGAAGCAATAGTAAAAACAGTGACAGGATCTGGTCAACGAACAGATTTAAAAGGAACTTTGCTAGAATCAAATCTCAGACAAGATTCAGAGAGAAACTTCAAGTACTATGAGTTGGAGTTTAAAGTCGAGTCACCTCTTTTCCGGCGGCATAATGTAGCTATTTGTTGTGCTCACAGTGGCCGGCTTTATACGCTGAATGCTCAAGCTCCAGAGTCAGCTTGGTCAGATGTGAGATCGGAAATTTACACTACTGCTAAATCGTTTAATATCATTTCTTGAATGTAAAGGAAAACAGATTGTAAAAACCCAAAAAGAAACAAGATACTACAAACAAAGCAAGGCTTATTTGTTTCTGAACTCATTGGTTTTCTTAATTAATTCATACTACTATTATAACCCGCGGTACACCGCGGGTCTATATTTTTATTAGAAAAATTTATTAAATTTTGTTTTAAGATATTAAATTCAAAATGTTAACCAAGTCTCAACTGTCATGTTTTGTGGAAGATTAAGGTCAAAAATACGAAAGTGACTATAATTGAAATTTTATAGATAGACGTAGTATAAAAACAATAGATTCAATTGTATGATTTTGAATAAGATGTTGATTTAACCCGTCTTATACTGATTTTACCCGCGGTATACCGTATGCTAAATTTTAAATAATAAAATGAGGATTTAATATGTGTTATAGCGATATATTAGTGATATTTTAATTTTATATTAATATCAATCCTAACCAAACCTGTGTCATACAATTCGTCCCGTAATATTTAAAACTATTTTATAAAAACTCAAAAACCATAGCTAAATGGGCAAACAAAAGCCAAAAAATTTAAATATATCAATTAGAAATTTTTGAATTTAATTAGAAAAGATTGCTCCATAATTTTAAATCTTACGTATTTAATGTATTTATGAAGATTTGATATTTGAATTTATTTGAGAACATTACTTATTTTTAGCAATTTCAGAAAAAGACATGGGTTAAAGCTTGAACTGATCCGATAATTAAGGTCTGAATTAATAGTTTTGCACCGGCCTTGTTATTTTATTTGTATTTTCTAATTATTTTATCACTATTCAAACCTTAATGATCCATGTAATTAACACTAACCTATTATTGTTATATAATCACAAATATTAAAAATAATATGTTTAGAACTGCCATGAAAAAAAAATTAAGTATGCAACTTTCATTAGTTCACATAATGAAAAAATAAACACATAGAGTATTAGAACCCAATAACAAAGAATCATGTCTACCAATTTTGTAAAGACCTACAGAGCCCAAATTGTGTTTATTCAACTCTTTCATATACCCAAAATGGAAAACTTAGAAACGGAAAGTTCAAACTCAATCATCGGTGGTTTAGCAGATGAAGTCACCGTCGTTAACGGTCACAGTAACGGCTCCGTCGATCTGAGCCTTGTTTCTTCAAAGCTACAGCAAAACGCATGGATCTACTCTCCGTGTAGCGTATCAAGGAGTTCTCGGCGTGTATTTTGAAGCTACCACCGGAAAAGCATATCCGAAATCTGAAGATATTCGCTGTGATCAATTCGATGTTGCGTTTCAGGCGGTGGAGCTTTGGATCGCCGATCGTCTTGTTTTGCTAATCGAAACCTAAAGAATTACGATCTCCTCCTCGTCACCATCTTCACATCGTCGGCGAGGTTTAGATCACGGTTCACCACTATCTCCTAGCTCTTCCCGGAGTCCGTACAGATTGCATCACGTCTGCGATTTCTCATTTTCTGTAAAACTGGTGAGTTTTTATTAGACTAATGAAAGGTATTTATAATGTTTTGAGAATACTATAGGGTTTTGGGTGAGTGAGCTCCTAAAATCTTGTTGATCAAGTAACAATATCTTCAAAATCTTTTATTTTTGGAATTGAGTAATTTTCTTGCAAATCTCGAAAAAAAAAAGAAATATAGGAAAGATAATTATGAGTAATTAGTTGGGATGACAGCCAATGGTAGAGATTTTAGAAGGAAAGCGAGAGATTTTTGGCAACAATTTTTGAACGTAATATCTTTGATTTAGGAGAGATTTTTGGAATATGCTTATACCGAAATATATGTGTAATTATCTACATTAATGACGATTTTTTTTAGATTTCCTTAAATATCTTATCCAAGATCCAGATATAGTAAAACCGAGTAAAACCCGGATCCAAATTATTAAAAGCAAAAACCCCCTGCAAAAAAATATATATATATATAGATTGTTATTTTGATTTTAAATTTATTGCAATTTAAATGGACAATTGCCTATATTTAATCTGTTATTGTAAAAGAAAAATGACATAGCTTATTATTAGAATATTAAACAAATTTATTAACATAATATATATATATATATATATACTGTTAAAAAAATAAATACGTTATATTGTTAAAATCTGGATATTTATTATGAGCATAAATATGAAAACGATTTTCCATTAAAATCGGCTATTTATTAGGGTCATTAATATGAAAGATATTAAGACAACATGGCTTCATTTATTAGTTTGAAATTAAGACAACATCCCTTAAATTGCTAATCCAAGATCCGAATAGACTAAAACCCGGGTCAAACCCGGATCCAAAAGAATTAAAGCAAAAAAGTACTATAAAAATGTATATGTAGACTACTATTATGTTGATTTAACTAATGACATACAATGTCATGTGGATCCAAACCAAGTACATTGTAAAAATTCAGATTTAAATTCAAAATGTTAACCAAGTCTCAATTGTCATGTTTTGTGGAAGATTAAGGTCAAAAATACGAAAGTGACAATAAAAAGAGAAATGTTTCGAGCATAATCATGTCTTATTTGATCGTGCCGCTATATATAAACACTGCACCAAGCGATTTGATTAATTAAATATTTAAATGTTGAGAATAAATTTTTAATTAATTAAATTAAAATATTTTAAAGTAAAAACTCATAAACTTGTATCTTTGAACAAACGAAACTAGAAAACGCCTATCGCTGCTTCTTGGCTTCTCCATCTCCGATCAAATCCGCGGTCGAAGTCAGAGAGAAAGACAAATGGCTATGCCTAGGGCAACCTCTGGTCCCGCTTACCCGAAGAGGTTCTACGCCGCCGCATCTTACGTCGGTCTCGACGGATCTGATTCGTCGGCGAAAAACGTCAGCTCGAAATTTTCCGATGATACTGCACTACTTCTGTATGCGCTGTACCATCAGGTCAGCAACTTCCATTTCTGATCTCTTCCATTGCTGATCTCACGATTGTGTATTTTGGTTTTGAATTTCACGAGATCTGGTGGTTTGGGTGTTGATTTCTTTGTTTTATTCATCGATTCATATTCCTCTCGCCGAATTCTTATCGGATTTTTGAAATGACGCACTTTACTTGTCTGATTTAGCTATCCTTGATCGTTATTTTCGATCCTGGTTAGTATCCTCGAAATGCTCAGTAAAATGTTGCCCGAGATCTCATCATCGATTTGATTGCAAACAGTTTTATTAATCAGATCTCAGGGATCGTCGGTCCTTCAACCGTAGTTTACTTGGTCTATATCGATTCTGTAACTTGATTTGTGTGACTATAATGTCAGAAAGTTAGCCTTTTCACAACAATTTTTTTTTCTCTCTGTTCTGCATCTTTTGGCCATTAATTCACTTAGTCAAGATTGGTATAGTCGCATACTAATTTGTTACATGGGGCTGAAACTAGCTGTTCCTTAACACACAGATAAACTTTCTCTTGTACTAATTGAAATGTTGAGTCAACTAATTTTCATCCCTGGGATAGATAGGCTCAGTGCTGATGATCTCTTGGATTTAACATTGAAACAGGCTACTGTAGGACCATGCAACACTCCGAAACCTAGTGCATGGAGACCAGTGGAGCAAAGCAAATGGAGAAGGTTAGATTCGCTGCTATGTCTGCCAATACTTATCTATAGTTAACATTAATGTGTTCATCACTGGTTCTTTTATTTCTATGCTTGCGTTTGTGAATCATACTTGTAGGAAGATGCTTTATGGTTGATATTATTAGGAGATGTCTTAGACTTCATCAATTACTAGAGTGGAAGAATCCAGATGCCTCACGAATTAGGGATACGGGAAAGGAGTATTCTAATTGTAAGCTACTAGAGGAAAATTAGAAATGCGGGATTTGTATGTGCATTCCATGGGGAAAAAAAACTAAATGCTTACCTATATTTTGGTCTACATTACTTAGGTTGTTACTGCTTAGGATCCTTTTGAAGGAAAATAAGCCTTTAACGTTGTCCCAGTGAACTTTCCTCAAAGAAACACATGCTACTTTTCTGAAGCATTTCCATATTTCCTTAGTTGGCAGGGGCTCGGAACCATGCCCTCCATTGAGGCAATGCGTCTCTTTGTGAAAATTCTGGAGGTAACCGACAGAGAGGTCTATGGTTATTTTTTTTCAAAAGACTTAACTGGAGCATAACCTTGCTTTCTTCTCTATTGCTCAATTTCTACCAGGAAGATGATCCGGGTTGGTATTCGAGGGCATCTAATGATATTCCAGATCCTGTCGTAGATGTCCAAATTAATGTAAGTTTTTGTATCCCATGGGATTCGATGCCCAAACCATGGGAAACATTACACATATCTTTTGCTTGGTTGAAGAAAAGTATTTGAGTCTTTTAGTGCATTCATTCTCTGTAGCAGAGAACGAAAGATGAGCCTGTTGTTGAGAATGGGAACTCATTTGGTGAGACAAAGACAATTTCTACTGAGAATGGACGTTTGGCTGAAACCCAGGATAAAGATGTAGTCTCAGAAGACTCAAATACTGTTTCTGTATATAACCAGTGGACTGCACCCCAAACATCAGGTCAGCGGCCTAAAGCCCGTTACGAGGTAATTCATTTTCTCTCTCTTTTGCAAAATACGTAAAAGGTCATGTCATTCACGTATCTTCTGTATTTTTTTTAAGTCTTGTTTATTATATTTGTTTCAGCATGGAGCAGCAGTTATTCAAGATAAGATGTATATATATGGTGGAAATCACAATGGCCGTTACCTTGGTGATCTTCATGTAAGCAACTTATATGATTCTTAAGCATAAGCTGCTTACATAATTGAGATATTCAGCTTCTAGCTTGGAAATACCAGTCCCGTTGACAGTTCCTAAGCATGTCTTCTGTGGAATGTATACAGGTTCTAGATTTAAAAAATTGGACTTGGTCAAGAGTTGAAACCAAGGTTGCAACTGATGCACAGGAAACATCAACTCCAACATTATTAGCTCCTTGTGCTGGTCATTCTTTGGTAAGTTTATTAACTTTTGCGTTTTGTTTTGGTTATTCTCGTTTTGCTTTCCTGCCTAGAAATATTCAGGAGAGGGGTTTCAGCTAAAGCAAAGTATTCTCTTCATGAAAGTCACTTGCTAAATTAGTTTGTAACAAAGAAGACTCTAGCTATACATTATTCACTTACCTTCTTTGCTTGTTTTGTAGATAGCATGGGACAACAAGCTGCTTTCTATCGGTGGTCATACAAAGGATCCCTCAGAATCTATGCAAGGTTAGCGTTTATATACCTTTGAAGACGATTATTTGCCCATATCTTAGAAGATTTTTCTGGAATCTCAATGATTACATATCACTTTCTACTGTTTCCTGTCACAGTGAAGGTCTTTGATCCCCATACCAGTACATGGTCAATGTTACAGACATATGGAAAACCACCGGTATATCTTCACTTCTGTCATGTTGTCTCAATTGTTTTCCTGTTACCTTTGTATGGAAATATTCCAGTTTTATAAACAATTAATTTTTTGGCCGTCAAAAGACAAAAAAAGAAAAGTTTTTTTTCTTTCCTTACCCTCTCATAATATCTTCATGGTTAGGTTGCATCTAAATCCATAATTCCTTGCTAATTTGGAAGTCAAATATGCAGTTTGGTTACTTAAATTGAGACTTTCTTATCATTATCTCTTGTTTTCAGGTTTCACGTGGAGGCCAGTCAGTTACATTGGTGGGTAAAACCTTGGTGATATTTGGCGGGCAAGATGCAAAGAGATCACTTCTGAACGATTTGCATATACTTGACCTAGACACGATGACCTGGGATGAGATAGATGCTGTGTAAGATTTTATGATGTTTCTGCATTTTGTTCTCTTTCGAAGAAGTCAAACCCATTTAAGATTAGATATATAACCAGAATATGAATATGTTAGAAATCGACCACCTATCTCCTTTAGTATCTTAGTCGTTATTGAAAGATTAGCAATTCAGGATTGAAACTGGTGTCAAATTGCAGGGGTGTATCTCCATCTCCGAGGTCTGATCATGCTGCTGCAGTGCATGCAGAACGTTACCTTCTTATCTTTGGTGGGGGATCACATGCAACCTGTTTCGATGACCTGCATGTCCTTGATTTGCAGACTGTAAGTTAAGCTAAGAGTCTAATCTTTCAGATGCTCTCAAACATGCTTTGTCAGCGACTGATATAATTGTCACATATAGATGGAGTGGTCAAGACCAGCACAACAAGGTGATGCACCAACTCCAAGAGCTGGACATGCTGGCGTGACAATTGGGGAGAACTGGTTTATTGTTGGTGGCGGTGATAACAAGAGTGGTATGTTAATACACTTTTCCTTGGAACTTCTCTTCTCTTCCCAACCTTTTTGTTTATCACCCCCTTGAACCTTTTCTGGGGAAAAAAGATATTCGCTTTGCTTTTTTTTTTTGTGTGTGGTGACTGATTTTGTGATAAATTACTGCAGGGGCATCGGAGAGTGTTGTACTAAACATGTCAACTCTTTCATGGTCGGTAGTTGCTTCAGTTCAAGGACGTGTACCTCTTGCTAGCGAGGTACTTAAATAAACAGACTTTATCCATGATAACTATACAAATAGTAATTTCACCTTAACATTCCTGAAACACTGTAGCAGTATTTTCAAGAATTTTGAAAAAAATCAGTCTTGTATATTTCATTTCATCCTCCTTTCCTTTGCTACTGACAGGGATTAAGTTTAGTGGTGAGTTCATACAATGGTGAAGATGTACTAGTCGCTTTTGGTGGATACAATGGACGTTACAACAACGAAGTAGGGACTGTGATCTAAACCCATAAGTTCAGTTCTCTTGATTTTTCATTTAGTTCTGCTTCTAATTCTTATTTGGCCTTAGATTAATCTTCTTAAACCAAGCCACAAATCAACATTGCAAACAAAGACTCTGGAAGCGCCTTTGCCAGGTAGTCTTTCTGCTGTTAATAACGCCACGACCAGAGACATTGAGTCTGAGGTTGAGGTGAGCCAAGAAGGCAGAGTACGGGAAATTGTCATGGACAATGTTAACCCTGGATCAAAGGTATCTTCTTGCCAAAATTTCCCTCCTTGCATCTTATGCATATATGATGTGGTAGTGATTGTATCGACACAGAATATAGTTACCTTAGTCCGGATCATCACCTTCTCTCGCTCTTATTTTGTTTTGGGTGATGAATCCCCAGGTTGAAGGAAACAGCGAACGCATTATTGCGACTATTAAATCTGAGAAGGAAGAGCTGGAGGCATCACTGAACAAAGAGAGGATGCAGACTCTCCAACTAAGGCAAGAGTTAGGAGAAGCAGAATTACGAAACACAGATTTGTACAAGGTACTAATATTATCACCTTCTTAAAACAGAAGCCGACATGAATAAATTGGTGAACCAATTGTTCATAAAGACTGGTTGCAGCAAAGTCTTCCATTTAACATGTGGAAGTCTCGGAATTTTTCCTCTGATACGATATACCTAACTTTGTACTGACATTTTGTAGGAACTTCAATCTGTTCGTGGCCAACTTGCAGCCGAACAATCAAGGTGTTTCAAACTGGAGGTACTAAACCGTAGCCACATCTCTTTTGTACCATAACCTACAGAAGTTGGAATCTCGTGAAACCCGTGATTTAATGACTACATATACTCATATTCCAGGATGAATAGGAATCTTTGATTAGAACATACATCCATTGTAACCACCGGATCTATCACATATCTCTCTGTCATTTATTGATAAGCTTCATCACGTCATAAAAACAAAAACAGAGCAAATCTAATTGGGTCACTTTCTTTGAATCTGCAGGTTGATGTTGCAGAGCTAAGACAAAAGCTTCAAACATTGGAAACACTACAAAAGGAACTCGAACTCCTGCAGCGTCAAAAGGCAGCCTCAGAACAAGCTGCAATGAACGCTAAACGACAGAGCTCGGGTGGCGTATGGGGCTGGCTCGCTGGAAGCCCTCAGGAAAAGGATGATGATTCGCCTTGATCACTTTTGGTCCGGTATTGCCATTTTCCTCAGGTCGATCATTGCTTTCAGTAAAGAAATATATATATATATATATATATAGTATTTTTGTCTGAGTCCCTCACATTGTTTCTTCGTCCAAAAAGATATTTCCATACCAGTTTTTTTTTGAGCTTTGATTACTATCGATGTTTAGCTTTGTTCTCTGTTATACAAGTGGTTCACCAGAATATTCGTTAACTTTTTTGAAATATTTGTTTGGGGAGTGTCAGACAAAATTATTATATAATAATTTTCTTATGTTTAAAGAGTTTTGTATGCATAGAGACTCGTAAACCAACTTTGTTCAAAAAAAAAAAAAAAAAAAGAGACTCGTAAACCAAAAACGAAATCATACTCTAGTAAAATAAATTTACCTCATTTCGTAAGAGGACGAGAAAACAAGTTTTGGGCAACAAAATAAAAAGATCACGTTTTTTCGTCCCATGACGTGGCAACCTGGTACTGGATGGGAAGTTCGACCGTTCAGCACATCATTTATGACGCTGGAAAGTTACCAAAATGTCCTTCTCACCAAGTGAAGTTTTTTTGTCATCTTCTCCAGCTTTACTCTCATGAAATTTCTTAAATTTTCTCTTGCAGCAAAATAATCTCAGGTCTTCTGGCTTCGAGTTGTTTCTAGGGTTTGATGCCATTGTTATGAAAGCTCTTTAACACCGAGGGTTCAAGTGTGGTTAGAGAAATGAATTCTGCTGAGGTGAATCCTAGGGTTTTTGGCGATAGTTTCGTTACTTTTTTCTGGTAATGATGGCTCGAGGAAATTGGAAACGATTGATCAGGCTGAAGCTTTTCTTATGGAGCTTGATTCGGTTGCTACAGACACTGGAAGTGATGGTAATGGAAATGTCGATTTAGGTCCTCGAGTGTCTGACAGTGAAACAGAACCTAGGTTTTGTGAAATGAAAATAGAGAATACTGATGACCGATTTTATGAGCTCTGCAACGAAGGCGATGAGAAGACAATGGAGAAAAATCGAGTTCCGGACTACAAATCTTACTTATCCGAGTTTGACCATTATGTTGCAAGCGAGAAAATGGGTTCTGGAAATTGTAAGGCATTGTGCTATGGGTTTGAAGTGGGAGATATGGTATGGGGAAAGGTTAAGTCACATCCGTGGTGGCCAGGTCAGATATTCAATGAAGCGTTTGCGTCTCCCTCTGTTCGTCGTATGAAGAAGATGGGTTACGTTCTGGTTGCTTTCTTTGGAGATAATAGTTATGGCTGGTTTGATCCTGCTGAGCTTCTTCCTTTTGAACCTCATGTAGCAGAGAATTCGCAGCAAACTAGTTCAGGTCACTTTGCAAAAGCTGTGGAAGAAGCTATGGATGAACTAGGTAGAAGGTCAGCTCTTGGGTTGACTTGTAAGTGTCGGAATCAGTATAACTTTGGGCCTACTAATGTTCAAGGTTACTTTGCTGTAGACGTGCCTGATTATGATCTCCAAGCTGTTTACTCTTCTAAGCAGATTCAGAAAGCTAGGGATAGTTTTTCATCTGTTCAAACTCTAGCTTTCGTGAAGCGGTGTGCATTAGCACCTCAAGAGTGTGATACAGACAGCTTAAAGTCTTTCCAGAAGAAAGTAGCGGTTTGTGCATTCCGTAGGGCAGTGTTTGAGGAGTTTGATGAAACATATGAACAAGCTTTCGGGGCAAGATCTGTATACTGTTTAGTGAAGACACATGAACCATTTAATAGAGCACCCCTTCGAGGTAGATTCACCTTTCAGCGATCTTGGCATTGTTTTGAATACATTTGTAATATTTCTGCTTTCATAAACGGATTTTATGGAGTTATGTTGGACCTTTATCCTATGTATCACAGAGATGTGGTACTCTATAAATTGGTGATCGCTTTGAGTTTGTTTTTTCTGTTTCTCAAGCCATATAGGCTACATTTGAGAGTTTTGTGGTTTTGATATCCTTAAACATCCGAAAATCTTTGGGTTTCTTAAGGTTGTTATTGTTGGATTTATAGCTTTTGTATTCTTAGAATGCCTCAAAAAGGCATGGCATATCTTTGATCTTATGCTGGATTGTGAAATCAACTTCACAATGTGGAGCGTCATTTAACCTTCACTGTTTGCTTTACTTTCATTGTTTTGGGTGGTTGAAATAGATTTCATATTTCCTCATGCATTGCTTATGTTTACAGTCCCCTTGACTGGCTCATTGGTCAGTGCAGAAACTCTGGGCAACCCAAAGAGCTCTACAAAAGCTATGAATGTAAAGGATTCTACTAAACATGAAAAAAATCTTCCCAAAAGAAGAGAGGGAGCTGGTGATATGACAGTTCAATTTGGCCAGGTCCAAGAATCTTCTCAGATTCAGGGCAGCAACAGATCTTCAGCTGGGGATCATGTACTGCAGAGAAGGACTCCACATACCCAAACTCCCAGGAAACATGAGCAGACCGGGCTTGTCAGCATGAACTTCACCTCTTCAAGTGGTAATATTCCTGGAAAGAAATCCTCTGTTTCAAAGCTCTCTCGGGATGATGACAAGGGTTTCACTCATGAGAAATTTAAAGCAGTGAAATGCCTTAAACAAGAAGAGACTGGCACGAACTCTAGATCTAACGAAGGCTCTCTCCAGCCTTTTATTGGTGGGAAATTTTCTGCAGGAGTTGGGATCAAGAAAGGCAATGTCGTGAAACGGTCTTCTGGCGAAATGGAATCTGAGAATGGTCCTCCAGAGCCAAAGAAGAAGAAGAAAGAGTCTGTTTCAGAGCTGAACCGTGACACTCCAGATAAGAGGAAAGCTTTATCTTCTGGGGAATCTTGGGCCAAGAAATCATCACAAGTGGATTCAGCAAAGAGACACTCCAATAGGTTGATTGTGAGAAACTCTAAACTTGATGGTCTGCAGATGTTGAGTAATTTGCAAGCTCTCTCGCTTGACTATTTCTTTGGATCCTCAGATAGAAGTTCTATTAGAGCTGTAAGGCAGTTCTTTCTTCATTTCCGATCACATGTTTACCAGAAAAGCTTGGCCACATCTCCGTTCACTACAGTACTGTCAAAATCTGCGAAGACTTTGTGCAGAACTAATGAACCATCAAAGGCTGGGAGAAACCGCATATCGTCTGAGAATCAACAAGATGTCCCATCAACTAAGAAGCTAAAGAAAACCATTCAGTTCAAACCAATGGCTTCTGACAAGAAAACAAAGCAAGAAGCAACAAAGAGATCAACTCTTGCCACATTTAATCCAGTGAGAGACCAAGGTGGTCCAGTCCCCATCAATGCCAAACCAGCTATAGTTCAATCAGAAAAGAAGAAGGCCCCATCTGCAATGGTAGTTGAGCCAACAATGCTGGTCATGATGTTTCCTCCTGGTACATCTCTCCCTTCCACCGCTCTGCTTAAGGCGAGGTTTGGGCGCTTTGGACAGTTGGATCAATCAGCCATCAGAGTTTCCTGGAAATCCTCGATATGCCGTGTTATCTTCAAGTATAAGCTCGATGCGCAGACTGCCTTAAGATATGCATCAGGAAGCAACTCTATCTTTGGCAACGTGAATGTGACATACTTTCTCCGCGACATGAAAGCTTCTTCTGCATCCGGAGATCATGAACAGAAGAAAGCCAAGGCAGACGAACCAATCATTGAACCATTGAACCAGTGGCTAGAGAAAGCACCGCCAGTTCACCAACCAAACATCCAGCTCAAGTCGTGTTTGAAAAAACCAGGCAATAACGGTAATGGTAACCACAGAACAGTACGAGTGAAATTCATGTTGGGTGAAGAAACAGAGACACCATTTTCGGTTTCGGGTAGAAACAATGGAAATTACGCTTCTTCTTCATCATCATCTGTTGCAATGGAATATGTTAGTGAGAACACTCAAAACATGGTTCCCTCAACATTACCTCCGATTCTTCCTCTCTCTTCACAAGACTCAGAACCAAAGCCTGTTAATAATCAAGTGAACCACGTCGAGCCACCTATAAACCCGTCGCAGCTTACCGTGGACATTTCCCTGCAGATGATGGAACTGTTAACAAGGTGTAACGATGTTGTGTCTAACGTCACGTGTTTGTTGGGTTACGTCCCTTATCATTTCTTATGAAAGAGTACATTATAAAAAAAAAAACAGAAGTATGTCCTTAGGTATATTAACTACTAGTATTATATTAGTATGGTTATATACACACTCTAGAGAAGGAACCGAATCTAAACCAGAATGTGTTTATAGCTTTATTGGTTTTCCTATTTCAAAACCAAATTCAAACTGCGAAAAAAAAAAGAAGCAAAAGATAATTGAAACGAGACGCGTTTTTATTCTGCGTTTGAATCTAATTTAATAAGCCATGAAATCTGCATAAAGTAGATCTAACATTTTAGAGCATAACAATATCTTATTTTTATTTAAAATCAGATATTATCTGATCCTGGCAAATATATTTTCTTTTGTACAAGTTATATTTTTCCAACAAGATAGCCAGTTTTTGATTTTGTTGAGGATTTTTCAGTCAAGATCATACTAATAATCGTTAAAGTTCTTTAAGGAGAATTTTTTTAAGACAATAATTTCTTTTAGTTTTGATTCAGCGTGATTGTACTATATATCAGCTCATTTTCAGTTTTGTTTCAGTTTGGCTTGGCAAAAGCACTTATATAAAAAAAAAAGCTCGGTTAGATTTGTATTGTTTTAAAATCATTTTAATTTCGATTACGGGACGGTGTTTGAGACTTATCAGCCTCTACAAAATATTTCAGATTGATATCTAAACTAATGTTTTAACTTTTATTATCCTTTGAGACTCCTTAATATTTTTTTTTTTAAAAAAATACTATGTATAATTTAATCAATAAATAATACCAATGATTTTGACCCAACAAAATAATATACCAAAAGGTTCTGGATTTGGATGCAAAAATCCATAAAACGATATATATAAAAGATTCGTAGTTATACTAGGACCCTTAATCAAACAACCTTTATAATCCCGAAATCTCCTCTTTCTTTCTAAGTTACTCATCTCTTTTCTCTTCTTCTGATTCTCCATAATGGAGTATTATCAACCGGTGGAGATTAACGTTCTCTCAGCTCAAGATCTCGACTCCGTCAATCTTTTGTTCAGACCAACAGTCTATGTTTCCGTCTCGGTCACACGTGGTTCACGTGACAAGCAAGTCACTCCAGCTGCTGCATGCGGTAAGAAACTCTTACGGTGGAATTACCGTATGAAATTCTATATAGAAGATGACAAATTTCGAAGGAATGACTCAGTGTTTGTGTTTCAAATAAAGTGTAAGAGATTTTTCGGGTCTGACCAAGTCGTTGGGAAAGTTTTTGTACCGGTAAAGCAATTGCGTCACTTGAATGAAGAGAAGACGATAACCGAGCATACCAATATTAATTAAGGGTATTTAGGATGTCAAAGAATAGATTTTTCGAAGGGAAATAGCAAGATTTTGGTTTGTTTCTTTTAACTGAAGTATATATTCATTCTCCATCAGTTGTTTTTGGGTTATTTATGTAAAAAAGTGTAAACTTTCTTTTCTCGATCTTGACCAATGATCCTTTCTTTTGTTTGACTTATTTTGCAGGTCACACTTTCTTATTGATTGATCTGACTCCTTTTGCTATAGAAGAGGAGGAGCTATGGAATGGGATCCGGTACTACTTTTACTGCTTGAATTCAGATTATACTTGAGAAAACTTGCTCTTTGATTGGGTTAATTGAAAATGCATATCTTAAATATAGAAAATGTTGGTATCATGATTAATTTCTCAATAAGAAGGATAGTTTTAAATGTAGAAAATGCTATGGTTGTTTGTTTGAAACTGATCTATGCTTTTCCTTCTAATATATATAGAACAAGAATCCAGGAAGGGCTCCTATTGGAGGGAAACCGAAGAGAAAAAACCAAAAGGTGCAAGCCAAAGCAAATGTTGAATCGAAGAAAAGAGCTGAAGCGAAGATAATTAGTGACATAATTGACCAAAATAAAAGAGGTCAGATGTATTGGTTTATATATTTAATATCGTTAAGGCATATCGTAGATTTATCTGTTGGTGCTGTGGTATAAATTGAAGATAACTAGTAACATGTCACGGGTTCGACCTCCTCTGTAGCTAAGTTTTAAAATTTTTACCATTTCACTTTAATAGAGGGTAAAATAGGTATTTTAGCTTCTTCTTCTTCCTTTGGGCTGCACGCAGTCATAACCCTAAAACGTGAACATGTTTGTTTTTTCTCAATTTTTGTTAGGTTTGCAGTATATTTATACCCGAAATTTACAAATCCAGCCATATATAATCGATTTCAACTTAAATTTCACAAAAAAAATTATGTGTTTATGATGTGAATGACTTATTTTATCTGCTAATTTTGTTATAATTTAATCGAATTGTTTACAAGGCCAATGCTCAGGGGATGAGAGTTCAAGAAACTTTACATCTTTATGAAAATGTGAACGCTGACTTTATCCGAGCAAGACTGAATAGATATCCAGTTGCTTTGATAGTGCAGGTGGATGTTAAGTTTCTAAAGCTTGGACAGGTTAGTAAAGATTGCAACAGATATAGATTTGTAAAGTTATGAGTTTATAGTGAAATAGTACAGAGATTATATATACATGAACATTGGAATAAATAAAAGTAATGAAATCTTTCTATTTTTTCAGGAGGGGGTTTATCACTTGCCAAAGAAACATCCCATAACAAAAGACACTCGTTTACACTGTATGCTTCTCATTGGTTATGGAGTAACCAAGGAAGGGAAGACTTTTTTCATTGGGCAAAATTCCTATGGTAAAGGTTGGGGGTGCAAGGGTTATGCGATAATCATTATCGATAAGAAATGCGATATCGTTTGCCAAAAAGACTAGGTTGTCTTTTCCATCTTTTTTTCTTTTTCTTAAGGATGCTGAACCTTTGAATACTTGAGTCCAAGTCTCTGGTTTTTTGGTTTCTTCTGTTGTGAACAGAGAAACATAACTAAACGTGATTTGAATTTGAATGCCTTTGTATGTAATCTGCAGTACTTTGGTTTGCGAAACCTGAAATTTTCGTTTGTTTTATGCAAATCTAAGATTATCAGACTTTGAATTGTGATTCTTGTCATGACCTGCAGTATTTTGGCTTGTAATTTCTGGTTTTGCAAAATCTGCAACGTGTTTTCTTTCACTTGCTTGCAAATTGCTTTGCTTCACAATTGTTTCGTGTGAAACGTGCAAATATTATTTGCAATTGTTTCTATAATAACGTGTAGTTAGAAATCTGCAACTGGTTTTTGCTTTCACTTGTCTTAACCTTCATAACAGAAGATAGAAATGGAGTAGAGTATCAATTAACGAGATAAAACTCTATGAAGCCTCAAATCTTTAACAACTTTCAAGAGATTTTTATTTTCTTCTAATCCTTAAATCTGTTACTCTTATACATGAATATAACTGAAGATGGAACAAGCTGCGAAATTCAGAAAAATAAACACACAGTCTTCTTTAGTGTAGACAAATAGTGCAAGTTCCTAATAACTTGTCTACTAAATTCGTTAAAGCAGGCTAAACAACAATCCTTGTGAAATTCTTCAACTACTCTCTTCCATCACATCGTCTACCTCTTTCAATTGATATCCTCGGCTACCTCTTTCAATTGATCTCCTCGGCTACCTTCAACTGGCACATTGGCAGAAAAAACAGCAAAATCAGATGTTAATTGTAACTTCTAAGGCTTATCAAGCAGACCAGCACCAGTATTCTTCACCATCTGTATGCACCATTTACGAGATAACAATCAAGAGTGGTTGAGTTAAACTAACAAGTCTAGAAACCACAATGTTTTATACTCCACAAAATGAAGCTAAGCAGAACAGTCTCACAAATAAGATTCCATGTCGAGAAGACAAAACCAGAAGATGTGTCAGCCAAACCCTAGAGGAAGATATAATCAAGTAAAGTGATGGTTTCTTCACTAAATGGTGTCCCTGTTCCAGTCATTGAATATAAAAGAGTGAAGCAAGAAGAAAAAGCTAGAAAATGCAAGAAAAACTAAACAAAACATGTTGACATCAATAGCAGAGGTGAAATAGATACCCATTTTTCGTGGAGAAGTATATAATAGCATATTATAGAGTAGAGTGTGGTTTCTCACTGAATGGTGTCTCTGTTCTAGTCATTTAATGTACAAGAATGAAGCAGAGAGAAAAACCTAGAAAGTTGCAAGAAAAAAAATACAAAACTACATGTTAAAATCTGAATATGAGAGGTGAAAAGAATTACCCAGTTTTGGTGGAGAAGTGGGTCTGCAAAGGATGGGATAAGTCTTGCCCGCAGACCAATCCACCTTAGCTTGATACTCCACTAGAGGTGCATCAGGAGAATCAGACTCTCTTGCAGCAAATGTGATGTAGTATGTTGTCCTGCCCCCTGGGTTGAAATTAGCCCTCAAAACATGCTCCAACTTCACATTGAATCCCTGAAAACAAGAGACAAGAATGGCTCATCTCATATTACCTAGGACTCTGAAAGTCAAACTAGAGATGTTACCTTTCGTTTGTTATATTTGTCAAGACATAGAGATGTCATGTTTGCTAGAAACTGACGAACGGTCAAACCTTCCTCAAGGTCATCGTCCAGACCCGGGACTGTAGCAATTCCAGCCCAGAGGTAAGGTGGGAATTCGTCAGTTGCCTCAAAAAAACCCTAAAACCAAAACAAAAAAATCAAACTACAACAATGTTACTTGATTTTTTATGACCCAATTAATAAAAGACTCAAAATTCGATACGTATAGAGATGAAAAGGATGATCATACTTTGGTTTCGATGACCGTGCGCTTGTAAAAACGGGCCCTCTTCTCCAAGTCCTTGTCGATATACTCCTTCTGATCATCAGAGGAACGATATTCCAGACCATCGAAGCTATCCTTATCCCATTCGGAATCACTATCACTCTCACTATTCTCCTCCTCATCGACACCTTCTACGTCGCCTTCGTTTTCATTGAGATCCTCCAGGTTGGTGGTTTCAACCTTGCGCTTCCCCAGCATAGAAGATTCATCGCCCGTGGAAATTTCCATGGACTCCGTCGATTGGGTTTTGCTCGAAGATCCATCCTTCGTATCGCCGGCGCTTGAAGATCCATAATTGCTCTCGCCATCGCTTGATTTGGGAGCCATCTCGAGTATTGAGTAAACCCTAGATTCCCCTTTCAATTCAATTTGGGTTTTTTTTTTTCTAACAAGAAGCCAAACGCACCGATAACACAATTCAAAGTATGGCTAACAGTAATTTATCCCCTCCGTGACACTTATTTACGTTTGTGCCATCAGGGGAATGATTCCTCATCAGTTTTAAATTATTTTGTTCTCTATATATGCATACTACTAATTATTGTTTAGAAATTTTTATCCTATTATGATTCGAATATGTTAAAATGGGAGTAATCTGGAAGTTTATTATAAAATAATTGCTTCGGTAAACAAATATTCAGCATTGAAGAAAATATGTTATAATCAACTATTTATTGTTTGTTATTAATGTATTTATTACATATTTAACTTAGAAATACTAATTCTAAAGAGACTCATTATTTGAATCAGAGTAAAGCTTTATCTTTTTCTTTTAAAAATTAATTTGATAAATAAAAACTAAAGTTACGTACAAATATTTTCTCACGAAAAGTTGTCTCTCTTCCGTATTTGTTTGCGCTGTCAGTTTTGAGTTATGAGACTTAAATGAGTTATGACTGAATAGACTCATATGATGTGAGAACACTGAGCCTTTATAAAACAAAATTAAAAGCCTAAACCCTAAACGTGTAGTCTATATGAGTGGTCACTTTTGTGCTTACAAAATTTGGTTAGCTGTAGAGAAGAAAGAAAGAAAATAAAAATTGCTTAGCTGTTTCTCAATATTGGTTGGATAAAATGTTCATGGATGGAAGATAAAAATACAAAAAAAAAATATATACTAAGATGCTAGTATAAAATACAAATAACAATACTAAAATACAAAAACATAAGAGGGATACTTGAATATGTTTGAACTTTGTTTGAAGGATTTTTCTTTGTTTGAAGTCTTCTGTAGCGATGATAAACAAACAAAGAAAAATCATTTAAAAGTACCTTCGGTTTATATAATAAGATGCTAATTAATTGTATCACTCTGAGCTTTATATACATAAATAAAACTAAGCATTTTCTAAATATGTAATTTTTATTTAAAAAGTTTAATTTGTTGACTTGACAGTTTTATACTATAATAAATCCACAACACAACTGAAAATCATATTCAGCAAAGCTTCACTAATTAAAATCAAATCATTAGCATTGGACCGGCCACTACAACGAAATAAAGAAACGAAAAATTGCCAAGAATGATTACTTGTTGCTCAAAAAAAAGATAAAATGGAAAGTAGAATTGATGACATGAAAAAAAATATCTACCAGGCGCTTTTCGTTAACATTAACTGTAGATGGAACTGAACAGCTAAACTTCTCAGCAAATATATGAATCTACAGTGTCGCAATCTCTGGTGCATATAATGCCTCTGCCACAGACTTGTAAAAGAATCTGAATTGAAGAAAGATCCATCCTTCAACTCTCCGTCGCCAGATTTTGGAGCCATGTTGGTTATCGAGTAACCCTAAATTCCATATCAAGCCAGTTTGGTATTTTCATCCCCTTATCCTTAAAAGAATAGGACACGTATCCCGTATCCGTGATATATTTTACATTAATGCAATCACATACATACGTTTAACAGATAAATAAAAAAACAATCCTAGCGCTCGTTGTCAAAAGGAAAAAAAGGATCCCCTAAAAGAAATTTGGATGCGACTTTAGATTTTGGATTGGAGAGGTTCTTAAAAAAATTAGTTGATCAATTACAAGTAACATGTTAACAACAATATCTTTTTAAGCAACTATAAATTCTGTGCATAGTAAGATATATCTTACATGTAAATCTTTTTCACTTTACAAGTATAAGTTTGGATCATTTTAATAGACTAATCCAAAAAGGGGTTATCGCCCAACCAACACTACACTACTAGAGAAGCTATAATTCTCTTCCAGCTCTTCATCACCTTGGAAATGGTCGTCTCTTCCATTGCCTTACGCATTAATAAACAAAATAAACAGAAAATTAGTTGCGGATGGAAAGAATGAAGTCAAAACCAAAAACGTTGAAACGTATATATATATATATATATATATATACACTTGCCGGAGAAAAAGCTACCTGTGAAACTATACGTACCCTTGTAGGTGCGGGACTTGGCCTGCAAAGGATGGGATAAATTTTGTGGGTTACAGACCATACCGCTTTAGCTTGATACTCCACTAAAGGTGCATCTGGAGACTCGGACTCTCTTGCAGCAAACGTAATGTAAAACTTAGTCATCGACCATATGGTTTGTAATTTGCCCTCAAGATATTTAATATGTTGCTCTTTTATTTTAGTTATTAAGATATTAACATTTTAAATAAAAATAACCAATATAAAATGAAACATAAATGGGCTTAAATGGGTATCCATTTATTTGGATGAAACCCCATTTAATAAATGGGTTTAATTGAGGTAACCCATTTAACCCCATTTAATATTTTTCCTTAAATGGGTTTAAATGGATTAATTTTTTTTGTACATACCCATTTAATAAATAGGGCTTCCATGCCCAAGTTAACATCACTAGATATGATCCAGTTTTGCATTTTTTTCTCTATAAACAAGAGACAAACGATGCCATAATATTAGATATCTATAGAACTCAGAATCTGAGTAGCCAGAAAACTAGTGAAGAGGCAAAAAAATGTGAGCTATACTTACCTCCTCTTCGTTGTACCGTTGGAGACATAGAGATGTCGTCAACTTTTCGCAGACCTCACGGGTGGTAAGGCCTAACATAGCCGGCTCGTCCAGATATCCGAGCGAACCAACTCCATAATAAACGCAAGGAGGCAATTTATCTGATGTCTCAAAGAAACCCTAAACCCAATAAGACCAGACGTGATTAGCAAGATATCCTAAGACTATAAAATTGCCGAAATCTTCTGACAAGAGAAAAGATAAAACCTTGGTTTCGATGAGCTGGCGTCTATAGTGACGGCACTGCTCCTCAAACTCCTTGTCTGATACTCCCTCAGCTAAGAGGAATCATCTCCCCGGCCATCGAAGCTATCATAACCCCATTCAAGATCAATTTTGTCCTCATTCCTGTAACTCTCTCTGTCACCTTCCTCATCTAACTCGTCTTCAACACTTTCCTCGTCTAATTCGTCTTCTTCTCTGTCGCTGTTGTCTTCCACACTTTCCTCGTCAGCTGTTTGCTCACTTTCACCCGAATCGCCAGGGTTGAGAAATAGAAAGATATTTTGGTTTGCTTCTTTTAACTTAAGAATATATACATTCTCCATCAGTTGTTTTTAAGTAAAAAAGTGTAAATTTTTTTTCTCGATCTTGACCAATGATCCTTTCTTTTGTTTGACTTATTTTGCAGGTCACTTTATTATTGATTGATCTGAGTCCTTCTGCTATAGAAGAGGAGGAGCTATGGAATGGGATCCGGTACTACTTTTACTGCTTGAATTCAGATTATACTTTTGAGAAAACTTGCCCTTGATGATTGGGTTATTTGAAAATGCATATCTTAAATATAGAAACCGTTGGTATCAAAATCTTAGAATACTTTCTCTTAATAAGAAGGATACACAGTTTTCAATGATTGTAGAAAATGTAATGGTCGTTGTTTGAAATTGATCTAAGATTTTCTTTCTATATATATAGAACAAGAATCCAGGAAAAGCTCCTATTGGAGGGAAACATAGTAGAAAAAATCAAAAGGTGCAAGCCAAAGCAAATGTTGAATCGAAGAAAAGAGCTGAAGCGGAGACATCGTCTCAAGCTACCAAGAAACCGACTTTCCAAGAGGTAGAATGGTTAACTTTAAATATAGAGTCAAGTTTTCTCTATTTCTTAAGATAAAACAGTAACATTTCGCATGATAAAACTTAATTAGGGCAATAACAGTAACAATTTATTAGTAGATTGTGAGAGAATCATAGTCATTATCGATAAGAATGCGACATCTTTTGACCTAGTCTTTTCTATTTTCTTTCTTTTTTTTCTTAAGGATGCTGAACCTTTAATACTTTGAGTTATCTATAATAATTGATTCCTAGTAGTTTGGATTGCTAATTATCAAAAAGTCTTAACGATTACTATATATCAATCAACTAGATATATATATAAATCACAAATAGTCTTGAATTTTATTATAACCTTTATAGCATAAGAAATGGAGTAGAGTATCAATCAACGAGATAAACTTTGTGGAGCCTCAAATCTTTAACAACTTTTAAGAGATTATCATTTTCTTCTAATCCTTAAATCTGTTAGTGTCATTACTCTTATAAATGAACGAATATAACTGGAAATGGAATAAGCTGGCCAAATTCAAAAAAATAAACATATGTGAGGACTAATTCCACAATCAAAGTAACTGGAGATAGTAACTAAATACATTTAAATCCGGGTAAGAATACCCAATCGTCTTTTAACGTGATAAATATTGCAAATTCCTTAATAACTTCGTCTACTAAATTTGTTAAAGCAGGCTAAACAACAATCCTTATGAAATTCTTCAACTACTCTATTCCATCACCTTGTCTGCCTCTTTCAATTGATCTCCTCGACTACCTTTTTCAATTGAGCTCCTCCATACCTTCAACTAGCACATTGACCAAAAAAAACAGCAAAATCAGATGTTAATTATAACTTTTTAGGCTTATCAAGCGAACCATAACCAGTATACTTCACCATCTATATGCACCATTTACGAGATAACAATCAGAGTGATCAATCTAACAAGTATAGAAACTACATTCTTTTATACTCCACAAAATGAAGCTAAGCAGAACAGTCTCACAAATAAGATTCCATGTCGAGAAGACAAAACCAGAAGATGTGTCAGCCAAACCCTAGAAGAAGATATAATCAAGTAAAGTGATGGTTTCTTCACTGAATGGTGTCTCTGTTCCACTGATTTAATATAAAAGAGTGAAGCACGAAGAAAAAGCTAGAAAATTCAAGGAAAAACATGTTGAAATCTGAATAGGAGAGGTGAAAAAGATTATATAATCAAGTAAAGTCTGGTTTCTCACTGAAGGGTGTCTCTGTTGTTCTAGTCATTTAATTTGCACGGAGAAAGTTGACAAAAATAAAAATAAAATACAAAACTATACATGTTGAAATCTGAATAGGAGAGGTGGCAAATATCACCCAATTTAGGTGGAGAAGTAGGTCTGCAAAGGATGGGATAAGTCTTGCCGCCTGCAGCCCAATCCACCTTAGCTTGATACTCCACTAGAGGTGCATCAAGAGAATCATACTCTCTTGCAGCAAAAGTGATGTAGTACGTTGTGATGCCCCCTGGGTTGAAATTAGCCCTCAAAACATGCTCCAACTTCACATTAAATCCCTGGAAACAAGAGACAAGAATGGGTCATATACTCATATTACCTAGGAGGACTCTGAAAGAAAACCCAAAGTAGAGAGAGATGTTGTTACCTTGTGTTTGTTATATTTGTCAAGACAAAGAGATGCCATGTTTGCTAGAAACTGACGAACTGTCACACCTGTACTACGCATCTTTTTATCCAGACCAGGGACTGTAGCAATTCCACCCCAGAGGTAAGGTGGGAATTCCTTAGTTGCCTGAAAAAAACCCTAAAGCCAAAAAAACCTACTATGTTACTTACTCGATACGTATAGAGATGAAAAAAAAGGATGATAGATAGATACCTTGGTTTCGATGACCGTGCGCTTGTAAAAACGGGCCCTCTTCTCAAGGTCCTTGTCGATATACTCTCTCTCATCATCAGAAGAATGATACTCCCGGCCATCGAAGCTATCCTTATCCCATTCGGGATCACTATCACTATCCTTATCCTCCTCATCTATGACATCCTCGTCGTCCACACCTTCTTCGTTTTCACCGGGATCCTCCAGGTTGGTGGCTTCGACCTTACGCTTCCCCAGCAAAGAAGAGTCATCGCCCGTGGATATTTCCATGGCCTCCGCCGATTGGGTTTCGCTTGAAGATCCATCCTTGGTCTCGCTCTCGCTTGGTTTGGGAGCCATCTCGAACCCTAGATTCTCCTAAAATATTGGGAAACAGCTCAGCAATTTTTGTAAGCACAAAGGTGACCACTCATATAGACTACACGATAGGGTTTTTGGCTATTAATTTTGTTTTAAAGGCTCAGTACTGTCACATGATATGAGGTCACTCAGTCATAATAAGTCTCATAACTCAGAAGTCACAGTGCAAATAAATACGGAAGATAGACAACCTTTCGTGAGAAGAAATTGTACGTAACTTTAGTAATGTTTAACAAATTAATTTTTTTGCTTAGCTATTTTTTTTTTTAACAGACCATTTATCAAAGTGGGCCTCTCAAATTTGGGCTTGGGCTACGAAACAAATACAACAAATAGTACTACGGTACAAAAATTAAATCGGAAAAAACTATTGTAGCGCATACTAATGAATTGCAGCGATAATAAACAAATTAACAAAGATAAATTATGTAAAAGTACCTTCGCTTTATATACGATATGATAATTGTATCACTTTGAACTTTATATACATATATAAAACAAAGCATTTTCTAAATATGTATTTCTTATTACTTATTAGTGAGATTTTGGTTAACCATGATATTTTGGAAAATATACATGAGCAAGGATTGGGGAAAATAAACAATACATGTGAAACCTTATAACACACAATGAATTGGGCTTGGTCTACAAAACATGGGATAAGTCTTGTTGGTTACAGACCATGCGGCCTTAGCTTGATACTCCACTAAAGGTGCATCTGGAAACTCAAACTCTCTTGCAGCAAATGAGGCAACGCCGGTAGAAGTTTCAATGGGTTCCTTCAGTTCTGGATCGCTCGAAGATCCATCTTTCATCTCGATGTTGCTTGATTTTGGAGCCATGTCGATTATCGAACAAACCCTATATTCTCCCTTCAAGCCAATTTGATACTTTCTGAGAAGAGGACACAACTTTTCTGTCCGCGTAATTAAGAAAAGATTAAAGTATAAATGGTTAATTTGTAGTATTATTGAAATTGCAATTGCAGTTGATCAAACCAAAGACCCTAGGTCAACCCACTTTTTTGGCCTTTTGGAATGGTTTGATTTACTCCTCTTCTCACTTTTTTTTCGTCGTGATTAATTTGTGTATTTATTTTTCTTTCTCGTGCCTATTCAATATACAATCAATTATCCAACAAAAAAATCGTTTCATCTGAGTTCAGAAGTTTTTCATCAATTCAACGTTTTTTTCCTCCATCAGTCTTATATGTACACGTGGCTTGCTTTATTGGCTAATTATTTTTCTGAGGCCTTCAGAAAACTCATTTAATAGAAAAGAATCCTGTATTAAATTTTTTTTGAAAAAGTCTTTGAATCCTGTATTAAATTTGAGATATAATCTTATCATTGTGAGTTTTTGTAGTATCGGACTATCGGTGAATACATGTTAACATATCTTAAAATTTGATTTTATTCCATAAACATTTTTGGGAAATACAGTACCGCGTACCATATATAGTTAGTGTGGTCAAACTCAAATGTATTAGTATTAACTCTTAAGATTTTCTGGTCAAACCCAAAACGTACATTCCTTTGTTTTGTTAAAATCCCATAACGTACATTGCATTATAAAAAAAGCGATGAATATTACTTTAGCTTCATCATTAAAAGCAAAATACACTGTAACAGTTTTCTTTGGAGGATGAAGAACGTTTCCTTTCAACTTTTGTTATTGGTTTCTCTTCTTGTTCTTGTCTTTCGTAAGTAAATTTACTTCCCAGTCTGTAGTTTTCATTTAGTAGTTTAATACCTGAATGATGGAAAATCATATCTATATGCAATTTGAAAATAAGAAAATGAAAGTTGATGCAATTTTGAACATATAAATCGGAAGGATATTTTTATAGAGAGGAGGATGAGCCTGGAAAATTAATATGTGAAACCAATCGATAGAAATTAATTTTATGCAGTATATTTTATGACAAATTATGTTGGACTAACATATGTTATAATCACATTTGAAGGACATGATCTTGTGGAAGGTAGGACAATGCATACAAATAGAGGCAGTGGGGATTATCACGATCATCCTTGCAATCCAAGCGATCCAAAGTGCGACAAACCTTGTAATCCAGAGAATCCAAATTGCAGAATGAAACAAGGTGTCATTGAGCCAAATAGAGGCAATGGGTATCTGCACGATGATCCTCCTTGCAATCCAAATGATCCAAAGTGCGACAAACCTTGTGATCCAGAGAATCCAAATTGCTGAAAGAAATAAGGCGTTGATGGGACAAGAAGCAGAAATGGTAGCTATGGGAATTTAAATGATAAGATATGTGAATGCCTTATAAAACGTATTTAATGAATAAAACGTGTTTTCTCCAAATATTTTGATCAATATGATCTATATATATAGCCAGAAAATTCTGGTGTATATGCAATGCCCCAGAAAAGCATAACTATTAATGAATAAAACGTGTTTGTTATATTGTTCAAGACAAAGAGATGTCATGTTTGCTAGGAACTGACCAACTGTCAAAAGTTTTGTCAATCAACGTAACCAGATTATAAACTTAAGAAGTTTATTTGTGAAGCCTTAAAGATGTTTTCATTTTCTAACCCATAAAATCTATTGGATTGGTAGACATTATAATTATGTACATGAACGAATATGAAATGGACATGGAAACATGCTATATAGTGAAATTCAGAAAAATAAACATATGTTTAGACATAGACAATCTACAGTTGATTGGAGATACTAACTAAATAGTTTTAAATCCGGGTAATACACAATCATCTTTTAAAGTCTATTACATTCGTTAGAGCAGACTAAACAACAATCCTTATGAAATTCTTCAACTGCTCTCTTCCATCACCTTGGCTACCTCTTTCAATTGATCTCCTCCATCACCTTCAACTAGCACATTGACAAGGGAATAACAAAAACAGAGCAAAATCAGATGGTAATTGTATCTTTTTAGGCTTATTTATAAAGCTAACCATAGCCAGCATACTTCACCATCTCTATGTACCATTGCCACTATCTACGAGATAGCAAACAGAGTGGTTAAGTTCTCATCTAACCAAGTCTAGAAATCACTTTTTCTTCAGACCCCACTTTAATGCTAAGAATGTCATTCGAGAAGACAAAACAAGAAGATGTGTCAACAGTGCAGCCAAACCATACATTTAGAATGCATATAATCAAGTAAAGTGTGGTTTCTTCACCGAATAGTGTCTCTGTTCTAGTCATTTAATTTACAAGAGTGAAGCACGAAGAAAAAGCTATAGAGAATTCTGGAAAAAATAACAAAACATGTTGAAATCTGAATAGGAGAGGTGACAAATATACCCATTTTTGGTGGAGAAGTGGGTCTGCAAAGGATGGGGTAAGTTTTGCCTGCAGACCAAACTACCTTAGCTTGATACTCCACTAGAGGTGCATCAGGAGAATCAGACTCTCTTGCAACAAATGTGATGTAGTACGTTGTCCTGCCCCCTGGGTCAAAATTAGCCCTCAAAACATGGTCCAACTTCACATTAAATCCCTGGAAACAATAGCAAGAATGGATCATCTCATATTACCTAGGACTTTGAAAAGCCAAACTACAGATGCATGTTACTGTACCTTATGTTTGTTACATTTTTCAAGACATACAGATGTCATGTTTGCTAGGAACTGACGGACGGTCAAACCTTCCTCAAGGTCATCGTCCAGACCCGGGACTGTAGCAATTCCAGCCCAGAGGTAAGGTAGGAATTCGTCAGTTGCCTCAAAAAAACCCTAAACCAAACAAAAAAACTACAATGTTACTTGATTACATATATATGACCCTAATAAAGACTCACGATTGGGAGATTTAGTAAGATGAAAAAAGGATCATACTTTTGTTTCGATGACGGTGCGACGGTAAAAACGGGCCCTCCTCTCAAAGTCCTTGTCCTCATACTCTCTCTGATCATCAGAGGAATGATACTCCCGGCCATCGAAGCTATCCTTGTCCCATTCGGGCTCATCAGTAACTTCTTGATATTCATGGACCTTCTCATCACCGACACCACTTGTGTAACTTTCTTCGCTATCTCCATCGACTTCGACACTGTCATCATCTCCTTCCTTGTCTTCTCTTTCATCCTGAACGTGGCTGTCGATTGATTTGGTAACCATGTCGATTGTCGAGCAAACCCTAAACCCCTAGAGAAACATAACAAAAACAAAATTCTTTGACAATGAAATAACAATATATATTGTATCCAATCAGTAGAATCCAAGCTAGATTCTATATTCACGAATATATTAAATGCTAAACCCAAAGCATTTTAAACGTTAACACTCAATTTAAATTTTTTTTTAATATAATTTTTTTTTTTTTTGCAATTAACACTCAATTTAGTACACGATCATGTAAGTCATCCCGATATTGCAATGCATATATAGGTTTATTGCACATTATTACAGATAGCTGCAAATACCATAGAAAAAGAAAAAGAACTTAGAAAACTTTTGCTGATGGAAAACCAAATAAAAATTACAGAAAAAGTTAATATTAGTGGCAATGGAAAAGCTAATCAACATATATACGTGGACAGCTGTCCGGTCGTCTAACCGAATGATTTAATCGAATTTTAAAATAATGTCATGACGTCATAAAAAATAAACGTTGTCCATTAACGACGTTAAGGCCTGGGCAATCGGTTTTATCGGTTTGTTCGGTTCGATTTATTCGGTTTTTCGGGATTTTTGGTTTTTAAAATTTATGTCGAATTGAACCGAATAAAAATTCGGTTCGGTTCGGTCGGTACTCGGTTTGTTCGGTTCGGTTATAGGCCAAAAAATCAATTCCGAAATAAACCGAAATTTTTTCCAATTCGGTTAATTCGAACCGAATTAGACCAAAATCAAGATATATATTCCTAACGGTTAATTCGAACCGAATTAGACCAAAATCAATTCCTAACGTTAACTAACGTACATTGAAAATCGTTTAATAGCCGTGAAGTTTAAAAGTTATAAAAGAAAAACAACGAAAAACAAATATTAATACGAGTAATATTTAATTTAATTTTTTAAATAGCTATATGTACTCCTTCTTCTTTCCGGCTCAAGATCCCGCCATTTCAACTTTTCTACAGAGACGAGAAAATTTTAGGGGATGAGACAGAGAATTGCTCTCAAGACAGCGAAAATGGAGCTGAGACAGAGAATCTCGCTCAAGAGAGAACTAATCTTCGATTCTCAGGTTCGAATTCGTTTTTGTCAAGCTTCTATGCAAGCCTATCGGAATCGATTTTGCTTTTTTCTCATTCTCTACTCTGTTTAGATTATCAATTTTGATGATCGTCGGAATCAGATCGGAATTTTCTTTGTTCTGTTCAAAAACCTTCTGTAATTGGCATCGCAAACTTGGAATGATTCACGTTCTGCTTATGCTTTGGTCAGATCGAAGTTTCTTTGTTGAGTCAAATGTCTTTGGTGATTACGCTGTTTCTGGTAATGGGACTCGATTTAGAACAGAACGAACGATCGGAGAAGTAATTCAGACTATTATGTACATTATCCTGAGATTTTGAAGTCGAATCGGATGGTATAATTAAGCAAATGTGGTCTGAATTACGTTTCCGCAGACCGCTCGTTCTGTTCTTAGGAATCCTCTGGGGAGCGTTGATCATATGAGTCTGAAATTGCCAGAACTTGTTGATGCTTCAAAGATGAAATGGACATTGGAGTGTTACAGTGGTATCGACATTTTTCCCTTGTTCTTTTCTTACACAACGTTTGCTCTTGTCTGCAAATTTAACATTATATCTTATGGGATCTTTCTGAGCTAAAGAACAACCTCCATCTGCAACTTTTTACTGTGATCTCTACTTTTTAGTAACTTTTGGCAGTATATATATATGACCATCAAGAGTATGATACCGATTTTTAGTTCATTTTAAGTAGGATCCTGGACTGAATTGGATAAATTGTTCTCTGATTCAGCAGGTACGAAGAAGAGATACTGGTTTACTTACAAAGTTAAGCCAGATATACAGAATTTGTTGCTTGATAGGACAAAATTTCCAAGTAGCTTAATAGTGCAGCCTCCAAACTTCTACAAGTTGCTTGAAACCTTCCAATCATCTGATGCTGCAAGTAAAAGAGGCACAAGAGCTGTTGGATTTAGGAGCTATGTGGATCCGACCAAAGGTTAAGGCTAACCAGTTATCTTTTCTGAAATGCAGATAGTGTGACTCTTTTATTACATACTGACAAGTTTTGGATAGATCCATCAGGAGGTTTTTTGCAGTATAATCAGACTGGTGATCATGTAGAACTCACATTTTCAGTGGAAGAACTAAAGGTATAGAACTTCTCTATGACATCAAGCATTGGTTTAACTTTGACACACGTTTCTCTGTTCATATATTGAATCTGGAGAATCAAATTAAAAACAAATGACAGGCATTTCTTGCATTCTGCAAGGCCTGTGGAGCTGACCTTCATCTTTTTCTCGAAAAAGCTGGAGAGTAAGATTCACTTCTTCATTATCCTGTGGATTTTGTTTCATAATTAACCATGCTACTTCTTACTATGGTTCCTGTCTATGATGCATGTAATATTACTCACTCAACCCCATAATTGGTAAACTCTGTCTGATATGCCTCTGTATATGATTGACAGGCCAATACTGATGTCTCAAAATCTCTACATGGATGATGGGTCAAGTTCAAACTTTGACGTGATGCTCGTTCTTGCAACAAAGCTTGTGTCTCAGCTTCAGGATGCAGTAAAATCCATAGGCGCCTGCACCGCCGAGGAAGTCAGATCGCAGTTTCAAGAACGATCTAGGCAGAGTTCCTTTGAGAATCCATCTCTACTCAGAAGAGTTTGGTCTCAAATTTCAGGTAGTACTCAAATGTCTGTGATTTTCCAGGTTTCTTGTGTGAGAGGCTAACAGATTTCCATTGTAAAATGTAGATGGTGACTCTACTCTTCTCTGGGTAGATCGATTAATAGAATTTTTGAAGCTTACTCATTCAGGAGAATTTTCCGACTACACATCTTTTTTGAAGGAACTCGAGGTATAACATTCGAAGCCTGTTTTAACTTCCATGTTTGCAAACCCTGATTTTGATCTGTGAAAGTAACTTGCGAGAACTCTGCAGTTGCATCTGTTATAGTTGTTAGATTTGTCTGTTAGCTATTGAAACCTTGTTTGCCATATGTCAGATCATGTTCAATGGACAAGCATGAGGAAGCTAAATATATGTCGCATTACTTATTATATATTGGATAATTACAAGTAGCCATGATCACTAATCTTATGAGTACAATGTGTATATATTAAAGGTCGAACATGGAGATGCCAAGATCGGAGGAAAAAAGAAGAAACAGAACCGACAAGCTCAGTCTAAGAAGGACGTCCAAGCTATAGAGAAAGCTCAAGCTCCACAACAATCTCAAAGTAGCGAAGAAGAAGAGAGCGTTCATGAGGTAAAACGATTTGTATTTTTCCTTAAAACCTTAGGTATATGTGTTATGACTTTTACATATGTTTAATATTATGCTAGATATTCAGCCGTGATGGTACAATTACTAGAGATTGGACTTTGATAAAGGGGTTCATTATTGGCCTCGTGCTGGACCAAAAGAAAGGTAGTTTAATATGTGAAATATAGTTATAGTTAACAGTTCAAATTTCAATGATGTGATAATATAATCATTATATGCAGATGATATATGTTGGGCGATTGTCTTGGTACGCCTTGTGCAAGCTATCTACAACATTGGTCGTCCTATAGCTCAACAATATGTGTTTTCGATTGATGAGCTAGTAGATCAAATCAAAGGAGATGAAGACAAAAGTTTTAAACTTTCAAACTTAAATTTGGCACTCAACCACATCAAAAAACAAGGGGTAATGAAGAAACCTAGCACTAGTAGTGGAAGTGAAAAGGTAACAAGTTCATTTGTTATATATGTATATATTGAAGAAACTTCATCTATTAAACTTTTACTATTGGTTGACTTAGTTGTTTCATTTAATTAGGCTGGAGCATTGGGACTTAGAGTTAAGAAAGACTTGAAGCTCTACAAAGATGTCGATGCTGCATTTGTTCAAGCAAAGGTGGATAGGTTCCCAGTCGGCTTAAGTCTTGAGGTCACTGAAGAGTTTGAGTATCTTCCAAAGGTTAGTGAGATTGGTATTAATAAGTCATATAATAACGAGAATTTTGCTTCCACACGTATTGCATTTTAAAATTTTGATTAAATAAAGAAAACTACTAACATTTTCAATCTAATATTCAGGACAAAATCTACATCTTGCCAAAGAAAAGAGAGATTAGGCCTGACACTCGTCTACATATGGTTCTGGTAGTGGGATATGGATTCACAGAAGATGGACAGCTCTTTTTCATCATTCAGAATTCTTGGGGAACTACATGGAGCTTAAGAGGTTTCGCTCGGATCATCATCCAACACAATTGCGATGTCATCGGCCTTGATGAATAGGTAATTGTATATATCTTGAAGCAATTTCTGATAATATGGCACAAACTTAGGAAACTATGAAGGGTCGAGTCTAGCTAGATGCGTGAGACTTTCATTAAATCGATTGCTAAAGGTAATCACTAATCAGAAGTGATCATGACGTTTAAATAAGAATATAAAGATAAAAACTCATGCTTATCTTACAAAGTGAAAATCCACTAGATCCACTAAAAACAGGATCATAGAGGCTTCTTTAATCTTTATCCTCAGCTTCGTTTTTCTTTTCCTTGGTAAACTCCTTCAACTTCTCCCTCACCCTTGAATCAAAACATTGAAAAAAATATTACAACCAAAATCAGTTGCTCTGTCTTTACGTAGCACATCTCATCGAACAAAATGCAGCTCTCCAAACTATATAAGTATACCAAAACATCCATAAACAATAAGAGAGTCCTTACTTAACAAGACTTGAATTAAGACTATACCACAAGACAACTGGTCTTAATGGTAGCCAAGATACATAAACATTTAAAAATGGTCCCTCTTAATAAGGAGGTCTTTAGCAATTCCATAGAAAAATGTCTATGAATGAGCTAATCAAGAATATCTCAACAATGATATATGTATGCATACTACGCACCACATAAGTCTAGCACTACACTTATAACCACCACATTCTGTCACGCTCTAGATTTGGAAAGATAAACAATTTGGTAAACTAGATAAGAACGGAAAAATGGTCATACAAGTTTGAAGAGATGAAACATTAGATATACCATGTAGGGTTAAGGCTTGGCCTGCAAAGGATGGGATAAGTCTCTCTAAGAAAAGTGTGCAGCACCTTAGCTTGATACTCTAAAAGAGGTGCATCAGGAGACTCAAACTCCTTAGCCACAAAGGTGATGAAATAAACAGGTCTAGACCCTCCGCGAAAGTTCACCCACAACACATCCTCGAATTTAACATTTGAACCCTAAAGAAAAAACAATATCAATGATAATGAATCAAATATGTATATATACAAAACAGAGTAATATGAGATTCTGAATAGCCAAAAGGTCTATACAAACTCACCTGTTGTTGGTTGAGTTTGTCGAGACATGCAGTTGCCAAATCAGTACAGAACTCACGTGTGGTAAGGCCATCCACAGAAGGACCTTCCAGATTTGTGAGTGGAGCTATTCCACTGTAAAGGCAAGGTGGAATATTCTCTGGCTCTACAAAAAACCCCTAAAACCTAAAATCCAGTTAAATTTTGCATGATAAACTTTGAACTTAAAAATATAGAACGGTGAAAAAGAAGACTAAACCTTGGTCTCAATAAGCTGGCGCTCGTAACGACGCCATTTTAAATCAGCCTCCTTGTCGGAGAGCTCCTTCTCATCAGAATGATACTCGCGGCCATCGAAGCTATCTTTATCCCATTCCGGCTCACTATCACTATTCTTCTCCTCCTCCTCACTGCTATCGTCGTCATCTTCGCTTTCGCTATCACTAGAATCCTCCTCCTCAGGGTCGGAAATTTCGGCCTTGCGTTGTCCCAGAGACCATAAGTCAACGGAGGGAGACGTCGTCTCCATGGGCTCCGTCAATTCCTTCTCGCTATAAGATGAAGTTCCGTTCTTCACCTCGTTCTGCTTTGACATGATCGATTAACTAAACCCTAGATTCTAAGGCAAGGAACAGAAAACGAAAATCAGTTTTTTTTTTGATCAAGAAAATTACACTGGCCGTGAGTAAGTTAGTTATTACCAATTAAGTAAACCGTCGCCTTTTTTGTTTCTTCTTTTTATTTCATCAAATATAGAAAATTCAAGATTCTTGAAAGAAAATTGGAATATTTCAAGATTCTGCAAATTTTTCGCCTTTTTTCGCTCTCTTTAACAAAAATATATAGCACTTTTTCGAAACGGGAAATATGCCAAGACGAAAGAAAAGCACTATAATCACAATTCTACTATCTTTGGTATCAGATCATGATTCTGCTATTATAAGACCAATTTGAGATTCTGTAACTGCGTATGTCGGTCCGTCAGCCAATAGTGATGCTTATATGTCACCAGAGATATTTAGCAAGGTTCTCTGTTATTTAGCAAGCATTTATAAAGTTCATTTAAGATAATAAGTAGAAGTCCATATTGACGTTTTTTCCAATTAATAGAGAATGACTTATACCTTACACAACATTGAAAAGAAAGATAGTATATTATAAGAAGAAAAAACAATTAAAAATAAAAATCTCTATCCACGGCAAAACTCAAAATATGTAGACTTTTCAAATCAAGCTTATGTGTGTGTATATATGTAGAGAGACCCTCGTTACCATCACCATCAGTATTTTTTCTACTTGCCTTCACACAAAAAAAGAAATGGAAACTCTTTCTTTTGCCTTTTTTAGTCAGAAAATGAGCTCTATTCTTCGTTCACTCTGTTTCCTTTTCTTCATTTCAAACTTTCAAAACATGTTTGCTTCTCCTACACGGCACATGTGTCATCCCGACCAGAGTTATGCTCTTCTTGAGTTTATGAACGAGTTAATTAAGCTTCACAATTCTGATTGTTTTTCAACTTTATATTATCCGGCAACAAAATCATGGGAAACCAACAGTGATTATTGGGATGGTATTACATCTGATGTAAAATCGGGGAAGGTGATCACGCTCGACCTGATAGCTAGCTGTCTCCATGACCGGCTCGAATCCAACAGTAGTCTTTTCAGACTGCAACATCTTTAAAATCTAAGCCTTTCTTTTAACAATTTCACTGCTAAACAAACAAACTATTACAAGTAAAACGCACATTTTGGACTACAAAAACGCAGAGTTTTGTCATATCAGTCACACTTGTATTAAATTCTGAATTAAGTTTTGAGAAGTAAAACGCACAGCTTTGAAAGGCTTCATACATACAAGCATGAGGGGTTCACGGTGACTTTTGGACTAAAAAAACATCTAAGCACTCGAGCTCATCGATCACACTCCCGTAAAGCATTGTTGTTCTTTTCAATGAAGTTGTTGTGTTCAGTATCATATGATATTTTGTTGTATTATAAGAAAATAAGGGCTACGTCAAGTTTCTAGTATAAACTGATGAATTATTATAACTAGAACCTTGTTATCAACCTCATTGATATATATATATATATATATATATATATATATATATATATATATATATGATGTATTTAGTTTTATAAAACAGGAAACAGGAGTAAGTACCAAACTCTGGATTGGCGTCTCTCATATGATTTTAGCAAACGAAACATATACAAATCCATTCATATTTTTCCATCTTCACATACTTTCCATAGGCTCAAAGTCTGAATCTTTGCCCACCTCTAATCCACAGTAATCCCCAAAACCACTCTGTTATCGTAAACAACTCAGAAATTTCATATAAAAAATTCCTACAGAAACCAAACAATCAAACCTCTGTTCATAGTCAACATTGCTCATCGAAACGGAGCCAAAGGGCTAGGGCTATTGGGAACCCTAACACACCTCAATTCTCTACAAACATGATCCAACATCCCCAGAAAATCCCTTACAATCACAAAGATCCTCAATGGGTTCTTCTCATCTCCTCTCACATCTCCATGAAAATACTCTGCAATCTCTCCAACCCTCTCCATTATCCTCTTCTCGTCTTCCCTTAACTCCTCCAAGCTCTTCTCTCCGTATCTCAAGAACGAGCTCATCGAACTAACAAATGCTCTGTTTTCTTCGTCCCCCTTCAGCTTCTCACTCGCTAGACACCTCAACTGCCCCAAACCATCTCTTAGATTAGACACCGAGCTAACAAGACCTTCCAGATCAATCGTTGCCGTCTTCTTCACGTTTCGTAGCTCTGTGTTTAGACCCGAAACGAGATCGAGCCCCATCCTTCTGTAATCTTCCTCTTTCTCCTCAGGTGTTCTGTTCTTGTTTGATCTCTGGTTCATGATCCGTCCCATGATGCTGTCTGAAACCCTGATTCCTTCAGACCTAGAGATCTCTTGCACAACAAAATGAAGCAGAGTGGTCTTTCCATCTGTGCCTTTAACATCAGAGAGCTTGAGCAGAGCATCGAGCTTGAAGGCTTTTGCACCACCACGTATGGTTCCTACATTCATCCTGTTTCCAGTCTTAAGAACAGCTTCTAAAAGCTTCAAGAATAACCTGCTTGACTTAAGCTCCTTGCAAGCTTCCTAGTAAAGTACTTTGTGTTAATCACGGTAGCTTGTAGTGCAAGTAATTAACAAATGAATGTAACCAAACACTGTTATACCTCAAGCATTGAGAAGGAGTTTCTGAGATGAACTACTTCATCTTCAAAAGTTTCTCTATAAAGCATCGCTTCAGCTCTCTGAAACGCAAACGGAACTCCTACAAGAGCTCTGAGAAACTTCTCAGCTGAGCCAAGCTCATCCACGGCTCCTTTGTAGCTACACAGCTTCAACTCTTCTTCTTTAGTCGGCACCATCTTCACCAACGCTTCTAGTTGCTGTAAACACAAGCCTTCCCCTACAGATAAACATTTTAAAATCAGATCAGATACGCAATGGATTGATTTTAGTTTATCTTAGTTTACCTTTCCCCAAGGCAGAGCAGATTTGGTCCGCGGTTGCGTTGAGAGCTTTCAAGAGAATGGTAAAGTTCTGAAGTCTCTTAGGTTCAAGAAGGTGTTTCCCTGGTGATGGAGTTTTGCTCTTCCCTTCCTCATTCTTCGTTGAGCTTTGCATCGTATATCCAAACAGTGACTCAATCATCTCTTCGTCTAATCTGAATAACCACAAGACAACACATAATCACATATTCATGAATAACATTTTGCTGCTTGTGGCTATAGAGTATAGGCTAAAGAAAGTTAAAAACTTACTCGAAAGAGCTTGTTCTGAGCTTATCCCAAACCATAGTCCGGTCTGGTGTAGCCCTGACTTTATCCCAGTGAAGAGGCTTCAGTTTAGGCAAAGGAGCTCCGTCTTTGCCTAATGGTCTACGCTCAGAAAAATCAAGAGACAATGGCGGTGGAGGCGTTTTGTTCATTCCAGCTACTTGAAGTTGTTGTGGCGGTAGCGGCGGTGGTGGCGGTGGATGCGGTAGAGATTTAGAACCATTTTCTTGAGAATTTAGTACATTGATCGGAAAGCTTGTCTTCGAGGAAGAAGCACAAAGTTTTTCACATAATTGCGACGAAAGCGTTTGAAGATTAGCGGTTTCTGGCGAAGACAGAGTGTGAAGACGTTTGTTTGAGAATTGCGGAAGCGGTGGAGGCGGTGGAGGTGGCGGCGGTGGTGGAGCAGAGACAGAGACTCCGAAGTCGTTTCTGGAACATTCAGGAATATCCAATTTGTGTTCTGAGAAGCGTTGAGAAGATCCTACGTTTACACTACCAGAAGCAGAAGAAGCATTTGACAATCTTGGATTTGAATACTGAGAGCCACCACCAACGGAATGAAAAGACTCATCATCGTCTGAAGAATCATTGCATCCATTGATTACAACAGGAGGAACAGAAACAGAGTTTACTGTTTGTTCATCATCATTTTCGTGCACCGACACAATCTCTTTAGTTGAATAACTACTAGCATTGTCCCAATCTTGCGAAATCTCTGTTTCTATACTTCTCTTTACCTCTTCTTCAAGTAATCCACTATTGTTATCGTTCAAATCCTTCTCGGTTTCTCGTATTTCTTTAACAGAAACAGAGTTTTGTCTCTCCAAATCAACTCCCAGTGAGTTTAGGTACAAGAAATCGAGAGTAGGATTTACACTAACCTTCCTCGTCGAGTTTTGAGGTTTGCCCTTTTTCCTTTTAAACGACAGCGTTTTACCGTTCTTCTTCCGTTTTCTTCTCGCGCAGAGACAGAACACTCCAACGACACAAACCACGAAACCGATTCCAGAAGCTGTAGAAGCAACGACAGGTACAAGAATCTTCTTAAGTGTTCCTCCTTTCTCGTGTTTTCCCCTTTGAATCTCGGGTTCTTTCAATGGATGGGTCCGTTGAGCTAACGGACGACGGAGATGTGGAGGAATCGGCCGTGGAGGAGCTGGAGGATATGCCGGAGACTCGATTGGACCACCGCTGGGAAACGGAGACGGAGACGGCGCCGGCCAAGGAGAGAAAGAAGCAGCCTTGGCGAGATTTCTTCTCCGGGAAGTAGAAGGTTTTATCAAATCGAGTAAAGCTCGAAACTTTTCCAAAACTCGAAGCTTTATCTTCTCGCCTCCGTCTTCTCCGGCGTATTTTCCGACTTGGGTTCGGTATCTCTCACCGTTTACCACCGTGAACACCTTCCAATCATCAAGCTCTTTAGCATCAGCAACAATGCAAAAGAATCGACCTTTGCAGCAGTGTAACGAAACTACAATGATCATGAGAAAAATCTGACGAAAATAAACCATCTTTTTGTTATTTTTTCAGATCTTTTCTCTGTAAAAACAAATCATAAACTCTATAAATCCACTACAAAGAAACCATTTATGAGAAAAGACTCAATTTTTCTTTAATGTATTTTATTTTTATTTTTCTCTCCTTTGAGACTTTAATGCTACTCCAAGGAACCCCTGAACTCTGCAACTATAGTTGTACTGGTAATGGTAACACCCTCTTTCTCCATTAATTCTCCTAGCAGAACAACAGTGCTAATTTTGCAATTTATACACACCATTTTAGGTAATCTCTTAAAAAAATCATTAATTAAAATTAAAGATTGAATAAAGGAACAAATGTCAATTTTAAAATCATTAAATCTTGCAGAGTATTAATAATACAGATTTTTCTTGGAATTAATGCAGTGACAACAATCAGAAGCTTTTTAGTTTGAAAACAGCTTTTTCTTTTGTTTAAGGAAGAGATTAAAAAGGAGAAAATCTAATAATAAGAGAAGATAGAAAGAAGCGTGAAGGTGTTGGTGTGAAGTGGGTCCTCTTATTGTTGGCACATTTGGCTTCTTCGGCCATTTGGTAATTTACTGTACAAGTTTTCTTTGTTCCTCTCAACCCACCATTGTTTTATGAGGCAAATTACAGTAAAATACGAATATTTGTATTTATTGTATAGAATTTATTCTTGTGTTTTGATATGAATGTGTATACACGTACCTAACAACATACGTATGAATGATTCCCATTCATATGTTTTTTTCCATGAGTATGTTTTTAAGGATATATGAATGTTCGGAGAAAAAAAAACTTTTTGGAAATATATTGTCTTAATAGTTTTGTAACAAACCATGCAACATCGCCTTATAGATAAATTAATTTAACTGATGAAATATTTCGTAAAATAGTAGTGGTATAAATATGTTACAAATTCAAAGGAAAACAGAAATTTATGTATTAAACAAAATATATTATTTTGTCTCTTGCATATATATATCCTTCTCAGCCCTATAATATGAAAGATTATAAAGTTTTACTCAAAATTATTGTCATATGGGGGACATTTTGCTATATAAACGATAAGAGAAGATAAAAACAATACACGATTCCCCCATAATTAGTAATCTAATATATATTCTTACGATTAGAAGTTTCCAAAATTCTGATGAATATTACAACAAAAAAAATTAAAAATTATATGGACTTTAAAATGATTTTGGTAAATGAGACCAATAGGTGGGTAGTGACTAATATTGAAATTAATATTTTAGGCAAACTTCTCCATCTTTCTAGTCACATTCTAAAGCTTCCCAAAGTGAGATGGTTAGTTGTTCATAGTTTCACAAAATAGGTCGCAAAGAATATTGTTTGGTAGGATATGATGTTGATTTCGTTGAGAAGTTTATACCATGTTTTATTATTTTGATATGATGAATGACTTTTTAGAAAGCTAGTGTTTGGCCTTTGATTGTGCTTGTAAGAATAGTTTATCAATATTGATCATACTAAGATCATATACAATGTGTTTACAATATTGAAATGAGGAGAGACATATGATTGGAAAGAGTGTAAGTACTTTAATTTCATCGTTTTTTATATGTTATCAAAGAAGAGGTTTGTGTTTCAGTCCTATCTCTTACTTCAATAATAGAAAAAGATGGGAAATTTCCTTAGATCTAAGGATTTACTTTACCATTTAGATTGAGTAAAATGAATATCACTAAATTTCTACACAATATTTGTTCTCTATTGTTTTCACTCTTACTATTTGGTTCATTTAACATCTCAAGTGTCAGCAACTTTGACATACGTGGGCCAAAGTTGTATGGACTTGTCTTAAACGTATTATATTATGAGTTATTATTATATTGGAACAGTCTACATACTTTGTTTACTCTATTCTTTAATGTATACACTATATACATGGTACCGTAGATCACGTAATGCTAACATGAGTGATTACAAAATTTTCAGTCTGGGTGTTACTTGTCAATCAAATAAATTAAAAGGAGTTTAGGAGTCAAAGATTATAAGTCAACGTATCGAGAAGACCAATAAAAAAGTAGGAAACCATAATTTAGGGATGATATTTACTAAAGTATCTAACTTTTTTTTTTTTCATCAACTTTTTCATATTTAAAAACCGATTGCAGAAAGTTACAACTTTTGTCTGCATTTCTCAGAGATGTTCAAAAGAGTTTTATCAGTTGATGTTCTGTCTACATTTAGCATAAAAAAAAAAGGGAATCCATATTTACAGAGAGTTGTTTGTACCTACTTTGTCTTGAGAATAAAGTAAGTAAATAGTTTGGAGAAACAAACAAAAATTTTAAAACAAATATACTAGCCCATAAATTGTCAGATATATCACATGCTGCTAGTTTAGAGAAAATCGGAAAATTGTAGATTCCATTTGCAAGAGAAAAAAAAAAAAAAAAGAAGACAAATATATATTTGTTTTTTTTTTAAAACTGAAAAATGAAAACAAATAATTGGCGATTTTTAGATTTGTGGTTCGGTAAAGGAAAACAGTACAATTGCGAGATTTGTCTCTGTCACGCAACAGAAACATTTTCGCAATAGTAAATGCCAATTAAAGGATACCACCGACCTAGTCAATGACGTCACCATCTGAGACATAGGCCCAAATTAAATCCTGCTGTTAAAAGCCCATTAATCGTTATCAACATAGGCCCATTTTAAGAAACTATCATGACTTCTTTTTAGTATATTTCGCGCTTTAAGCTGATTTCAGGAATTTCATGGCAAATCCCGCCAATCGCCACTAAAATCATTGACCAAATATTTTTATTTCTAAGGTTTAAATCAAAATTTGAATTTATTTTTCTAGAGAGAGAGAGAGAGAGATGGAGTTCAGTATCAGTGGCAATGGGCTCAAGACCTTGGCTAGGTCTATAATCTGCCTCGCACGCGTCGGCAACGAGCTCGTCGTCCAAGCTTCGCCGACACAGGTTCTCTCTTATTCGTTTTACTTGGCTTATTGATTGCTGCGTAACCCTAATTTTAAGGATTGGCAAGTAATTCGTGAGAAACTCGCAATTTGATTTACTATAAGTTGATTTCGTCAATACAAACTGACGATTAGGGTTTTTTAGTCGATGATTACTTTATCGCCGTTAGTTTACCCAAAATCATGTGTCTACGAACCCAAAAGTTGGTTCATCGATTTTCTGCGTAATTGCTTTAAGAGGCTTTGGGAAGAACGCTGTGTTGATTGTATCTGTACCTATATTTTTAGCTCAACAATTCGTCACATTACTCTGATTTTACTGTCTACAATGCCCTATTTCTATTAAGTTTAACCAGATTTGAATTATGTACTTGATGCTAGTATATCTACAGATTTGTGAAGTACTTTCTGCGCCTTGTTAGATCTAATTTATTTTGTTTTGTCAAAACCTTTGCAGCTGGCATTGCACACTTTAAATGCTTCACGTTCTGCCTATCAGTGTATTACATTTCAGCCAAGTTTCTTTGATGTATATACTGTTTCTGGTCCTCAAGCTCATTTCAGTTTACTTTTGAAGGTATTTTTACTGTTATCCTGATATTTTTAGCCATGAATTCATTGGTGTAAGTAGCTGTTGCTGATTTTACTTTCTTCCCAGGCTGTTTGTTCTGTTCTTAGAACCCCTCTCGCCAGCATTGATCACATGAGTGTGCAGTTGCCAGATCATGATGCATCTAAGGTCAAATGGACTTTGCAGTGTTACAGTGGTAAAGCTATATCCCTTGTTCTTACTTCTTACGCATTGTTTGCTCTTGTCTGCAACCATCACATTCTCTAGTAACTTTGTGTGTAAAACCTGGATGTTGCATGTTTCAGACCTGTTAATAATAGCTTAATCTAATTTGCAACTGTTTTACTGAGACCTCTACTTCTTAAATAACTTTGAGCAATTATGATGATGTTAATATGTTTGGAGCCTGGCTTGAATTTGTTTAATCATTTGTGCAGGTATGAAGAAAACATATTGGATTACTTGCAATGTGGAACCAGATATACAGCATCTGTCCCTTGATAGGGGTAGATTTCCTAGTACCTTAGTCGTGCATCCTCGAAATCTGAGCAAGTTGCTTGGAAACTTCCAGTCATCCCTCCAAGAGATTACAATAATTGCTACAGATCAAACTTCTTTCCCCTCTGATGCTGCAAGTGAAATAGGTGGAAAATCTGTTGAGTTTCGGAGCTATGTGGATCCTACCAAAGGTTAGGACACTGAAATAATGCTAAAACTGGAATATTCAGGTTCCCTCAGGAAGGCTGCTAACAATTCTCATTTCAATCTGCAGATGGCGACGCTTTGTTACATACTCAGCTATGGATTGATCCATCAGAAGAATTTTTGCAGTATACTCACGCAGGTGATCCCGTTGACATCACATTTTCCTTGAAGGAACTAAAGGTTTTAGCATTCCTCCACCTGAAGCCTTGTTTGAATTTCATCCACCTTTGTTTGTGCAAAACTAAATATCTTCAATAATTCCAGGCATTTCTGGCATTTTGCGAGGGCTGTGAAGCTGATATTCATCTTTTTTTCGAAAAAGCTGGCGAGTAAGAATCCTATGTTTTACATCCTGTGAAGTTTGCTTAATAATTGCATCTTCCTGTGTACCCTTGATATCTTTTAGATTCAATTGCAAGTTCATTCTGGCCAATACTTCTAAACTATGGTGAGCTTGTCAATTGCAAGTTCATTCTGGCCAATACTTCTAAACTATAAAGGTTGTACATGCTTGTCAATTCTACTAGCTAGATCACTCATTTAAACACCATATTCTTTGGCCGGGACAACTAGTTGTGTAGTCACTATCTTATCTGTTACTGAATGTCATAATATGTACTTCGTTGCTAGACCAATACTGATGGCTCCAAAATTCGGTTTGGGTGATGGGTCAAGCTCCAGTTTTGATGCAACACTCGTTCTTGCGACAATGCTTGTGTCTCAACTTCAGGAAGGGATTCCGGCAGAACCTCCTGAAGCAGCAAACTCCACAGGTGGCCATGCTGCCGAGCAAGTAGGATCACAGCCTCAAGAACGGTCTAGGCAAAATGCCTCTGTGCACCCATCTGATCACACACGAGTTTGGTCTGAACTTTCAGGTAGTAACTAATCTAATGGTTATCATTTGTATTCACAATATTTCCTGTTAACTAAAACCTGAGGAAATCAATGCTGGGTAGCAGGAACTGCCACTAAGAGCGTGAACGGTACTGAGGATAGGCCACAGGCTCAGGGACAACCAGACTTGGATATCCAAAGAATTAGGAATATGGAAATATCAAAAGGCGGGCCAGCTGGAGATACTGCTCCTGCAGCTCCTAACTCGTATCCTTCACTCTCACAATCACTATCACTACTATACACTTCTTGGCCTGTTTAGCTGTTAAGCATTAAATCATAGTCCATAATCGATTAGAAATTCCTGCTTGTGTAGTTGCAGTTTGCTTTTAAGATGCATTTCCTAGCCTGTTTAACTACTAATCATTTCAGCATGCTCCATAACCCGAAATCACATATCTCCAGTGACTGTACTTATTTCTATATATGCTATGTTATCTTTGACTCTATGTCAGCCAACGTCCCACACAGATAGATCATGCTGAAGGATCCCGAGGTACCTGAAAAATCATTTCTACAGCCTTGTCTTGTCTTGTTACTTATCCTAAAAAGTAGTCACTTCTCTGTTACTTTTCCTCAGTACGGGTACAGAACCAAAGTTTCTCCCAGCACCATCCTAGTAATTGGGTAGATGCAAATGAGGAAGAAGACGACGACGAAGAAGGTGTCGAGGCGACGCCACCTCACAATGAAGATTATTAACTCAAGTCCCTTTCCCTTGAAGTTTTTTTTCATCTCATTCAAGTTCTCTACCCTTCTCTGGCAATCGTTCAAGATTTTCTAATCTAATGAATTACAAGAGAAGTTGATCAAAACAGCTTTGTGTCTCCTTGTGTGGTAATACAAAGAGCTATACACCCTCTTCTTGGTTAGCTTGCAAAAAAAGAAATGTTAGTGTATGATACCACTAATGGTACCACCGAATGCTATTCAAATAGGATTTAGCTTTTGTTTTTCTTTCATTATCCTCTGTTCTCATTGGAAGCAAACTTTTACTAAACCACTACTAAATGCGTTAAGCCGTTAAGAACAAGAAACAAGGGTCACTCTTAAGTTCTTAATTATTGTTATTCAAGCACCGGAGCTGTTCTCTTATTCACCCTCATTGTAGATTCTTTTTTTTCCCAGGGAAAATGATCCGGAGAAGATTGTGAAAAATGGGACAGAACATACAAGTAAAGTAAGGCATTTAGGTGGTGATTTATTCCTCACCATATACATATAAAATTCTGTTTTACGGTAAAATGCCTCTCTGCTATGTAGAATAGAAGAAAAAGGTGAGAGTATATGCATATATGTGTAGTGTTAGGTGCTTCATCCACTACAATCAAAGTTTGATCCTTTCTTGGCAAAACTTCTGAATGGCGTGCTGTGTTGTTCAGTCATCTTTGTTTGTTAGGCATTTGCTTTTTCTTTCTAACTTAACATAAAAATAGAATGCCAACACACCTTGAGCTTGAATATCTGCATTTCCACTATATTCTTATTATACCCACCTCTTTGCTTTTCCTCCAAACACAACTAAAAACTGTCAAATTTCAAACGCATTCTCATATCTTTTACTTAGACTGATTGTTTCAAACGCTAACCTTTGTTTAAAGCAAAACACAAACTATAAGAGAAGGTTTTTCATGAACCCTTTATAAAAGCAAATGAGACAGAATAAAATGAGTCATAAATTTTAAATGTTCTTCAAAGGTACCAACCACTTTGTCGCTCTTTATACGATTAAATAACTAAAAGATGGAGAACAAGTCCAAAGAAAGGGACAATTTTAAAATTATGTTTTTATATCTTATAGAAATATCAACTTTGTTAATTGGCTATAATCTTCGTTTTTAACTTAAAGAGATCTCTTTCTCTCTTTAAAAAAAGGTCTGTCTACTTGCTAAAAGTCGTAGAAAGAGGTTCTCCATAACTTGGAAATTGGAAACTTTGTGTTTTTTTTTTTTTTTTTTTGATATCTTCATTATTGGTATCTTATTCGTGATAGCCTCATAAGAAGAGTAAAGAGATTTGCCTTTGCATAACACTTTCGTGTTGTGTAATCTCATCTTCTTCGCATTCTTAATCTTTTTCGGTTCCATCAATTATTCCGAATGATAAGTTTCAATCTCGTGCTATGTTTCTTCAAAACAAAAAATAGAAACATTTGTCGTCGTCTTTACTAATCATTATAAACACTAACTATCATATGATTGTTAGTAATCTATCAAATACTAGAAAATACAATCGAATAAAGCTAATGTTGATTAAGATTACAAGAATATTGAAACAAAAACAATTAGAATTGGTTAAAAGGAGCCAGCTGGCTTTTGGGGATAAACTTGGTAACGCGCAAACGCCGTCCTTGATGATCTGTGAATTGGGCCCCACTTTTGTTCTTTACGGTTTCTTCTTCTCACGTTACGCGCCGCCTCTCTCTTTCTCTGACGCCGTCGACTTTATCCCGGAGGGAAAAAAAATGAATACTCCCTATGTTCCTAAAAGGTTGATGTTTTAGCTTTTGTTGTTTGTTCCACAAAGATTGATTTTCTAGCAATTTTATTTTATTTTTATTGACTTATAATAGTAAATTGTAAACTTCAAGATACAATGATTATAAATCATTAACTTTCTTAGGGCTTGATTGGTTCTCCCGCTAGAACCCTCCTAACGGTTGCTAGCGATCGGTTGCGGTTGTTAGCGGTTGGTACCAATCATAGAAACCGCTCCGTACCGCTTCAAACCGCTCGAAATCGCTGAATTTCAAAAGCTCCTTCCCGCAAGCATTTGCGGTTGCGGGCGGTAGCGGTTGGAAAAAAAAATCAAACGTTTACTTATAATTATTATAAAATATATTAATCTTATATATATCTTTCATCTTTGTATCACGTTCTCATCAGAAACCCTAATCAATATTCTAAAACCTTATTCTCTCAATGTCTTACACCCAAACTGATGAAAATCAAGAACCAAACGTAAGTATCATATATAATTTTATTCATTCACCACCTCATGTGTAACTCTTTGAATATTTTTCATCGCATTGTTTTTCTTTTCATTATGTATTGCTTTGCTTTTTGATTGAATATATGTTTCGATTTGTTTTCTCGAATAGAAACTCACTTGCTTTTTGATTGAATTCAACGTTATTTACAGTTTGTCCCATTACTTGATGCGATTTTTGGAGTTAAACCAGCATAAAGTACTATCTTATTACAAAAATTTTTATTTTTGAATAATTATTTAATACTTTATTTATGGTTTTAATTATTAAGCATGTTCAATTTTTCTAATATTATCATAATAATATATTGGTGTTTTTAATTCTTTTCTTTGTAATATGTTTTATTTTTTTGGTCATTTTTCTATTTAACTGCTACCGCACCCGCTAGTTTACCAGTCATAAAACTTCCGCAAACGCATCCATTTTCAAACGCTAAACCAGTCGTTCAAAACACTTGGTAACGCTTGAAACCGCAACCGCCCGCTTCCGCAAACTCCCGCAACCGCAACCGCAACCGCTGCGTTTAAACCAGTCAGGCCCTTAGACTACTATTGGTTGATAATTATTAAAAATATTTAAAATTAAAAAACAATGTTAAAATGATCAAAGAATGATTAAGTTCTTAATATGTGTGACAACTCTAAAAAATCAAACAATTAGGAACAGAGGGAGTAATAATTAAAAAAACAAACTAGCCGTTGCTTTCTTATTTAAAATTTTTTGAGTATGCGTAAGTAAACGATCCTCTGCAGACTTCTCAAGTTCATAAAATAAATATAAAAAATTGTGATGATAAATATTTCGCAATAAGAATCGATCATCTAATGGTCTATTGAATTATATCTATGCACAAACACAAACGTTATGAAACACACATGGATTATCGTTTCTAAATTATATATGTGGATAGTCAAATTAATCTATTTCATTCTATCTAAAAAAAATTGTCAACCGAGAAATAGTGCTACCCATGAATGGAGTGTATAAATTAGTTACCATGGTGATGGTGGGATAGTGGTTTACATGTCTTTACGTTGGCTTTTCACCTACTAGACCAAGTTTGCATCTTTACAAAATATATGAATGTGCACAAAATTATATAGTAGTTGACTAATGATAAGAGACAATCTATCTTTAGATCAACAATTGATTACACAAATCACATTTTCTTTCAAATATATACATGACCAAAAATCACAAACCAACAGACCAAAAATTACCCAAACCAACAGACCAAAAATTACATTTTTTCTTCTCAATTAACGCTGATCTCGGACTTGAAAGAGTAAGGACCGTGGGAAAAAACATTAACGGAAAAAGGAAAAAAACGTGCGTTGACGTTAACGGAATGTTGGATGCCGTCTAACTAGAGTTCATACCATTTGGCCGATAAAGCGAGATGGAAAATGACAAACCGGTCAACCAGTTTCTGCCTAGCTATGCCCCTCGGTTTCACCCATTAATCACGTAAATGCCATTACATAGCTTTTGGACTCGTTAGAATTTTTATTTTAAAAAAACACACACAATTAGGAAATCAATATTCTCTCCGATGACATTATTAATTTCTCGGTCGTAAAGAAATATTCAATACTCAAGACTATGCTCTTCTTAAATGTTGCAATTTGGATTTTAAAAAATGTTGCAAGGTAAACCTAATTGTGATTTAAAATTTTATTTGAATCCGTCCTAATAACTAAGAAAGTCGTGGATGCACGAAAACATATCCAAAACTTCAAATAAACCCAACGAATATTTCAAAGCTTAGACATTGTAATTTCATGATTAAAATAAAGACCTTTCACAAAAAAAAAAATGATTAAAATAAAGAGCAACGAATATGCGTTCAAGTCAATTTCATAATCAATAAGACAATGGCATTTTCGTTAATAAATCTAAAAACAAGTCCGTTCTAATAAAATCCTCAGGTTATAAGAAGCTACACACCAACGCTTAACCTGTTGTCTTCAGCTGTGTACAGAATCAACTTCTAGAGAGAAACAGTAACAAGAAATTGAGAAGACTCTGATTCACCGAGAAGGTTTCGCCTTAAAGATGAACACTCGCGCGATCTACGCCGTCATCGCGATCCTGGCGATCGTAATCTCAGCCGTCGAATCAACGGGCGACTTCGGAGATTCGCTAGATTTCGTGAGGACCGGATCTTCATCGCTCTTCTCTGGATGCACAGGATCGATCGCTGAGTGTATAGCCGAAGAAGAAGAGATGGAGTTCGATTCAGAAATCAGCCGGCGGATATTAGCACAGAAGAAGTACATTAGCTACGGTGCTATGAGGAGGAACAGTGTGCCTTGTTCACGCCGTGGTGCGTCGTACTACAACTGCCAGCGTGGAGCTCAGGCGAATCCCTACAGCCGTGGATGCAGCACCATCACTAGGTGCAGGCGTTGAAGAAGATGAGTCACTTGAATTTCCTATTTTGCCCCTTTCTTTTGTGTCTGTCTTTTTTCAATCTTCATTTTTTTAATTATTTTTATATTCCGGGATATATGGGTTTGATTTACACATTTGAAAAACTACTACTATAGTCTTTGTTTTTTGGAAAAACAAAAAAAAAAAAACAAAATTTGCTTCTTCTTTTTTTTTTTTTTTGGTTGTTGTCTATATACATAAATAAATAATTCAAAGTTGCGTAGATTAAAAATAGTTATTCGTCCGAGAAGTGATTTTGAGATCTGTGCGTAGCTTTGTGGAGTATAACAATTGTTAATGAAAAGTGATTACCGTTAATTTAATTATGAATCTGAGGTGTTTGAGTAATAAATATTTGGAGCGTATTAATTAATTTTAGTAAAATGTATAGTAGACAGAAAGATCAATAAAAGCAGAATTGAATTGATCCTTTGTTAGCTGTTGGTGGCATGTTGGCTTATAAGGTAATGATGGGACCATCACAGCCTAACACGCCTAATTCGATACATTTTCTTCTTATATTAATTTATCAGCCTCGAAACTTCGTTTTGGCTGTAATTGATTTTTTTTCATATAATTAACATGCGTCGTTGGATATTTTTATAGACATTATTAAGGCTTTCAATAGACGAACTAGTAACCACATAAGTCATAACGAATGTACAATAATGAAAATGTGGCAAACAAGAAGAACAAGTCGGAGTAATATCAACAGAACCGTATAATTTGAAATGCAAAATATAAACGGAATGCGTCAGGAATCATAGTCACTAATGATTTATTTTTAAAAAACCCATTGGGGTTGTAATTATTATATATACTCGAATCTGTAAGATTTTCCCTCCATCAAGTTTGAAATTGTACAAGTTTCAAGTACTAACAATGGAATCGATAGCACAATCAGGCATAAGAAGTTTGAGTCATTTGATCGAGATTAATGTTGGAGTGCAGCTTTGTTTGGGTCACATGTTTTATTTAGTCTCTTCTGTCTTCTCCATTTCCTACTTTGCCGATGTGATACCACGTACTAACATGGGTATCTTAATACCTTTGTTCGATGTTTCTATTGGGCCTTTACTAGTAATATTGGGCCTTAATGATAGGTGACTTAGCATTTGTTTTTTTTTTGTTTGTGTTCATGTAATTTAAAGCAGTGGGCTTCAACTTTTTTTGGGCCCATAATAAATGAATTTTTTTTTCCCTTTTTGTTTATTGGTCTATTTTAAAATCATTAAACTAAGTAAGATTTTTTTATTTTTTTTTACTTTAAACCTGGGAGTATCTTCTAAAAAAACAGGACATCAGTACTTACAAAATTTTGGCCGCTTGTTGTTTTGTGTAGATTCGTACGCTCATCAATTCATTTTAGAAAAAGAAGATTTTCCTCTGAAGAATGGGTTGTACAATTTTGTTTTGATGCATCTTATTGTACATTTGTGGTGGTTTTTACTTTATAAGACCAAGAGGTCCTACACGATTGTGTAATTTAGAATCTAAAATAAACTCCTCCATTGACTACTAGTCTTCATCATTCGAACTAGAATCTGTTTTTCTAATACTTCTAGAATATTCGTGTATTTATAACTAATAATTAAAATACTTCCTTTTTAAGATATTTTCCTTTTCTTAGCGACATACATTTACTCAACCCATAAGTCGTCAACGGCCCAACGAATATGGATGGTTACGAGAAAGCCATACAAAGACGCGCTCCTAACCGACCCAATTAGAGAGAACACACGCGTATTAAGGGTTTCACACGTACCAAAAATCCATGTTATATAAAGAAACCTAGGTCACGTTAATTTCTCATCACCATTGCTTTGTTTTGTTCGTCAAAAAAATCAATTTTAAATTTCTTCTCTTCTTCTTCAAACGAATCGCCTTTTCGATAATCTCTTTGCATCGATTCGATCATGGCTACTCAAACGGATCTCGCTCAGCCCAAACTTGATATGGTAATTACGTTAATCTCAATCCCTTTTAACATCTAGTATCGATTTTTGAGATCTCTCTCTCTCTCTCTCTCTCTCTCTCTCTCTCTCTCTCTCTCTCTCTCTCTCTCTCTCTCTAATTTCTTATCGATTTTCGTCTCAAATCTTGATTTTACGTTTCGGTTATTAGAATTTTTGGTTCAATTTCGGTTTATGCTTATTCCTGAATCTGTAATTCAATTCTATCACCCTTGAGTTATGTTGTTTGTTGTACAGATCGTAGTGCATGTTAATGTTTTGCTTATCTAGAAGATTAGATAAAGGATTTTTGGGCTAATTGCATGTTTTAATTCTTGAACTTGTCAGACCAAGGAGGAGAAAGAGAGGTTGAAGTATTTGCAATTCGTGCAAGCTGCTGCTGTTGAAGCTCTGCTTCGCTTTGCTCTTATTTACGCTAAGGCAAAGGACAAGTCTGGTCCTTTGAAACCTGGTGTTGAATCTGTTGAAGGAGCTGTCAAGACTGTCGTTGGTCCTGTCTACGAGAAATACCACGACGTCCCTGTTGAGGTCCTTAAATACATGGACCAGAAGGTACAATTTTGTGATTTCCCTATCTTTGGATTTTTCTGAAATTGCCTTTTGTTTATATTCTTGATGAATAATGAATGAATCTACTACTATGTAACTCTGTAGAATGGTCTTTATATGTTAAATTCTTGTTTCGAGATACTCTTATGTAGAAGGTTTTGGTATGCGGGTCAATGTCATTATGTTCGTATAATTTGAATCCCTCCTTTTGAAGCTGACAAGTTCAATACTGTTTTGTTTTGTGTTGTTGCAGGTTGATATGTCTGTGACCGAGCTTGACCGTCGTGTCCCACCAGTTGTCAAGCAAGTGTCTGCCCAAGCCATCTCAGCTGCTCAGATAGCACCCATTGTGGCCCGTGCGTTGGCCTCTGAGGTGCGACGTGCTGGTGTTGTTGAAACCGCTTCTGGAATGGCTAAATCCGTCTACACCAAGTACGAACCTGCTGCTAAGGAGTTGTATGCAAACTATGAGCCGAAAGCAGAGCAGTGTGCCGTTTCAGCTTGGAAGAAGCTGAACCAGCTTCCTCTGTTCCCAAGGCTGGCTCAAGTTGCTGTACCAACAGCTGCTTTCTGCTCTGAGAAGTACAATGATACTGTGGTTAAGGCTGCAGAGAAAGGGTACAGAGTCACATCGTACATGCCATTGGTTCCAACAGAGAGGATCTCAAAAATCTTCGCTGAGGAGAAAGCTGAGACCGAGCCTTTGGAGTTCCATCCACTTGATTGATATGGGTGTTTTGTTAGTGTGATTTATGGTTTTGTTGGGATTAAGGTGAACCGGATCTTGGTTAGCGATTGATCTCTGGTTCTCGTTCTTTTGTTTTTTTTCATCATGAACTTTCGTTGTTTCGTTTAATAATCAAAAGTTGTATAATCTAAGTTTGGGATTATTGATTGTGTAAAACCCTTTTTGTTTGAGTTTTAATAACTTATGATGACAAAAGAAAAAAACCTTATTTTGATGGACAGCGTCACAGCGGTGAGAGAAGCAGACATGAGATTTGGTGTTTCAAGAAACTATGGGCCCATGTCGGATCCAAAACTTAATCCAGTTGCTATTATACACACAAGTCACCGCCGTTCACGTTAGCACTCCAAACCCTTGGCAACGTAAACCTCCCGACACTTCCTCTCTCTCTCTCTCTCTCTTCTCCACGATCTTCTCACTCTCCGGTGAAGTTTCCTCCGTCGGTTTTTCTAATTGAATAAAATCTGCACTAGTAATCTTTCGCGCGGCTCTTTTTTGTAAAATCACGATTCAGAATGGGAATTCAATTCGTCGACAAGGCAGATCTATGGAAGAGTGCACTGTTGTTGAATCTTAAGCTTCGTGATCGATTTAGAATCGCCGTCGACGACCACCGTGGTCGAGCTGCGGTTTTCTCACCGGATGGTTACTTCTCTTCCACTATCCACCGCTGGGTGACTCGGTTCCGGAACTTTCGCCGGGAGTCTCTCCCTTCTCCACCCGCTTTTTATCGCAGACGAGGTTTGAATCATCGCCTTTTATTGACTCTAATAGTGGATCTGTGTAATTGAGCTTTGTGATTTGAATTGTTTCTTTGAGAGATGGTTTGAGTCGTGTAGATTAGCTCGATGATGTTATTTATTTTAGATCACCTCTAGATTTGGCTTAGAAGGGTTTGCTTAATTGAGTTAGGATGATTCTGAGGGTTGTTTCCTGGTTATGTCTACCATGGTTTGTGGGAATTTTGATAGAGAAACGCTTTATTCTTGCAGTTTCTAAAGACTTAACGGCAGAAGAAGAGTCTGCTCTTTTCCGGATGCTTCAAGCTGTGGCTGTTCCCCTTATTGGAAATGCTTGTCATGTTTTCATGAATGGTTTTAACCGTGTTCAGGTTTGACATCTTAGATTTCTGCCTCTTTCTTATCTTTAGTCGTGTTCGCAGTTCTTATTGTGTTTACCTCCTTTTTAGGTGTATGGTTTAGAGAAATTGCATGATGCTTTACTCAACAGACCAAAGAACAAGCCTCTTGTAACGGTATACTTGACTTATGTTCTGAAATGTTGTATGTTTGTGGTTGGGTTTTTAGATGAACCTAATTGTATTCTTACCCATGAACTTCTAAAATTATCTTAAGGTGAGCAATCATGTTGCATCTGTGGATGATCCATTTGTCATTGCTTCGTTACTTCCGCCTAAACTTCTACTTGATGCCCGTAATTTGAGGTGGACGCTTTGTGCTACAGATAGATGCTTTAAAAACCCTGTAACTTCAGCTTTCTTTCGATCTGTCAAAGTTTTGCCAGTTTCTCGTGGTGAAGGAATTTATCAGCAGGTTACATAGCTTTCTTTTTGTTGTCTAAATGTTATTGAATTCTTCCTGCTATTACATCTAATTTAGATTTACTGATGGAAACAAGTCCTTGCATATTTCTCCAGGGAATGGACATTGCGATTTCGAAACTAAACAGCGGAGGGTGGGTTCACATCTTTCCAGAAGGCAGTCGCTCCCGGGATGGTGGAAAGACTATGGGCTCAGCGAAGAGGGGTATCGGAAGGTGAGTCATGTGTCTTTGAGTTCACTTCCCTTATATGAAGCACTTCACTATAATGCGGGCCTTATCATTTTATTATTCTATAACAACGAGCTTACAATTGTTTTATTGTAATTTACTCTGTTTTAGGTTGATTTTGGACGCAGATACTCTCCCTATGGTTGTTCCATTTGTGCATACTGGTATGCAGGATATAATGCCAGTTGGAGCTAGTGTTCCACGGATTGGCAAGACAGTGAGTATCTCTAAATCTCCAAATTTTTTCCTCGTTTGTGGGCTTCGGTCTCTTTATAGTTTGTTGCATCACGATTTATATAGTTTGATGCATCACGATCTCTGTTCGCCAAAAATCAGAAAATCAATAACAAACCATAAACTTTCAGATAAGTAGTTGCCTCGATCTAAAATAGTTTAGAATGTATTGCTTTGTTAGATTTGCAATCCCTGGATACTCATTTAAGACCCCTCGTAACTTTTTTGGCCTTGATTTTTAGTAATACTGAGGAGTGACTCGTATCTCGAATTAATGCTTTAAAAATTAATGGATCTGTCAATAATTGGGGGTTTCATATTTTGAGTACGTGCAAATGTATTGTCCATGAAAGGATATGGAGTGCAAATGCTATACAGTATGTAGTGCTACCAATCTGTCATTAGGCTATTACATTGCTTAATGTATTTGCGTTCTTTAATTATAAATTAACCTCAAAAATATTTTGCAGGTGACAGTGATCATTGGAGACCCTATTCATTTTAATGACATTCTCAGCACTGAAGGAGCCAAACACGTCTCAAGGAAACACTTGTATGACGCAGTTTCGTCCAGAATTGGGCAAAGACTGTATGATTTAAAAGTACAAGTCGATAGGGTATCTCTAGAACAACAATCTATGTTGTCACACGACGCCAATACATCCTCGGACCATGCTGCTGAGATCTTACACAGAGTCGATTGGGACTCATTTGGGATGGGAGCACAGTTCTCAGAAGAATCATCAGCCAGTAGTATTAAACAGATTGCCCAAACCGATGATGGCAATTTCAGATCTCCCAGAAGGAGAGTCTCATCCGAAGGAGGGGTCAGCTTGAAGATTAAGAAGTTCATGGACTCTACGGAGATGATGGGTTTCGCGGCTAGAGGGTTGTTAATGAACGAGTACAAGAGTTGGGGTGAATCTGCCAATGTTGGTCAAATCCGGCCTTTAAAGGCTTGGAGAGAGTATTTGGAAGTGAATCTTATGAACCGTGGATTACTAGAAGAAAACACTTGCTAGTTAAACTCGCGTTAGGAATATTAGTTTAGTAATGAGGCTTATGTCCCAAAACAAATGTCCATGTTTTTTTTTTTTTTGATAACCCAGTATCCAGACCACACAGTGATCTGATTAGCCAACTGGGCCTAAGCCCGCGTCACAGGGATTTTTAAGCCCCCACTTAGTCCATGTTTTTTTACTTGTCTAATTTAGATTTAGAATTTTTTTTTTAATTTCAATTACACAGGAACTTTTTTTTTTTTTTGGTAAGTCAATTACACAGGAACTTTAATAAACTCGTTGTTGTAAATTAGGTTTTAATAAAATCCCAGTTTTTGCTAAAGATATTGACCGTTCGTTGGTAAGAATGACCACGTGGCACTGTCCATCACAGCAAAACGACACCGTTGGATTCAATCATGATAAACGAACGGTCAGGATTTAATCGCGAAAAGTTTATCAGTGCAATGACGAATGTATCCCTTGAGGTTATCGACGGCGACAATTTCTCTCTCCGGCAAACTTTTATCATAGAGAGGTTAGAGGCAGCCATGGCGGATGAAGAAGACGAGTTACCGGAGACAGAACTAAGTTACGACCAGAGGAAGGAAATCGCAAAGTGGTTTCTCCTCAACGCTCCCGCCGGAGAAATCAATTACGTCGCTAAAGGTACATAGATGTATCATACATACATATTTACTCCCATGTATGAGAAGGCGAGATCGTTGATTCTCCGTATGCATTTTTGTTTTGAGCATGGTGCGTGATTAGACATTTTTGTTTCGATTTCTCTGTAAAATCTTTTGGATTTCTGGCAGATTTAAAGGCGGTTTTGAGCGATGAGGAAGTCTACAATGAAGCAGCCATGGAAGCATTTCCAGTGTACAACAAATCTCACATGATTTGCCTTGAAATGCCCAGTAGGGCTGGTGATGTGAGTTATCATCTTAATCTCAAACGAATTTTATCTTAAGGTTCTATTCTAGTTAGTTGGATTAGCTTTTCCGTGGAGATTAGTGGATCTTAGAAATAAGAGATTTTTAATTTTACTAGGAGTTCTTAAATTTTGTTGTTTGAGTTGAGAAATTTTGAGCTTTGAGTGTCTTGGTCGTGTGTCTTTTTCTTTGCTAGAGAGTTTTCATAAACTTGCTACTGATATCTACATTCACTACTGTTGATCAAATTGGCAATCAACATATGTCCTGCATCTCCTTTTCATGTTTTTTGAAGATGTTTTGGGGGATACCATTTAGTGTGTGTTTATTCCCTGCGAGATGTAGTAATACTGTTTTTTTGCATCTCAGGTGATTGTGTCATCTTACAGTGAAATTACTGAAAATGAGTACCTTGATCCAAGAACTGCCCAGGTTGCCATAGTTGATCATGTTAAACAGGTACACTATTTTATTGTAGTTGTTCTTCATTATGGTGTGTCATGAGCTGTGAATATAATTCAAGCTTACATCTCCTTTCTTTACCAGATTTGTACAAAGGTACGGCCTGCAAATGATGAAGAACTTCCGTCTTTGTATATTGAGGAGTACAGGTATGGATTTCACACCCAGCTGTAGGATTTAAGATCAGGTTCATGCATCACCATTCACTTCAGAATTCTCATATAGTTGTAGCTTAAGTTCTTATGGCAACAAAGGCAAACATTAGAAAAGCGCTTTCAGAAGTTTAGGAATAAAGGGCAATGAACCTGGTGAGATCTACATTACTTTTGTCTTACAGCTGAGAATGAAAAGGTTTTTTTTTTTGCTCATTACAGATATGCTCTTGATGCTGAAATCCAGAGATATGTTAGTGAATCTTATCCGAAAGGTATGTGTGCAGTTAATTGTGTGAAGGGGAAAGATACTGAGGGTCCAGGGTCCGACTTTGAGCTTGTTGTTATAATTACTGCCATGAGACTTAGTCCCCAGAACTTCTGGTGAGTACAAAATGACCTTTTACTTATTTTCTCCATTTCTATTGTTCAGAGAGAAAAATGTTTTTGTTTGACCAAAAACCGGGGTGTTTTGCAGTAATGGAAGTTGGAGATCTGTATGGAACATAGATTTCCAGGATGAATCCCAGGTGCTTGACATAAAAGGGAAATTGCAGGTAACATTCGCGACTTGTTTTCTCTGTAAGTTGACTGTGACGTTATTCTAAGCCAATTGAAGTTCAGTGAGCTTATTCTAAGTATATCACTTTCTCTTCAGGTAGGAGCTCATTATTTTGAAGAGGGAAATGTGGAATTAGATGCAAAAAAAGATTTCCAAGATTCAACAATATTTCAGGTACCTCCTCATCCGATATCCACATACTCGACAGTGCATTATATCTGCGAAATCGCGTACAATAATCTTACCAGAAGCCAAGCCAGGCTAGCATATAATATACACCAAGAGAAGAAATATGTGTAGGCTCTGATGTAACCTTGTCGTTGATTCTTCTTCCATTTACAGTCTGCGGATGACTGCGCGATGGCCATAGCCAATATTATCAGGCACCATGAAACAGAGTACCTTGCATCTCTAGAGGTTTTCAAATAGCAACTCATCACTTATCTCGTTATTTTTCCATTTCCTGTGTTGTTAATCTTGTTGTATCTGACCCAATCATTAGGTAGCTTATTCAAAATTACCGGATAACACTTTTAAGGTAATCGTCTCTTTTCAAATAACGATTTCAGTGGCTGCACGATGGGAACCTCGAGGTGTATTTATAAGTTTCTGAGCAGATATTTGGAATATTGCAGGATTTGAGGAGGAAACTGCCGGTGACACGAACTCTGTTCCCATGGCAGAACACTTTACAGTTCAGCCTGACAAGGGAGGTTGAGAAAGAACTTGGACTTGGCAAGTGACCAATCATCAACTCGCAACCTTGAGTTTTCTTTTCGTTGTCAAGTTTCTGTGATTTCCATTATGTAAGTGAAGGGAAAAGTATCATATTGATATTATTATTTTTGTTGTATCGTGTCTTGGCTTTTCCTTTGGCGTAATGCACAAACCGCATGTAAGTGTTGACAAAAAAATAGTTTATATGATCGATATTGTTTGGTTTCTTTGTTCTAAAAGCCGCATGAAAGAGTTCAAGTTGGGTTGGAAAAAAACCTCCGTTGCCGGGAATCGAACCCGGGCCTCCTGGGTGAAAGCCAGATATCCTAACCGCTGGACGACAACGGATTTGTTATTACAGTTAGTAAAACTGAAAATATGATTCTAAACCTGTAATTTGAAAGACAGGCCCATAGTGAAAGTTTAATGCCCCGAGTCGTTTGATTAAGAAAGAGGCGAACCGCCGAACCCACCACGTCGAAAGAGAAGAAGAGCAACAAACCCTAATTTCCATCATGCTGAGACCTCTGATTGTACAGGTAATGGAAACCGTTTATTACTGTGTTTTGGATCGATTAAAATTTTAAAATAAGTCATCATCCCCAAAATTTGCAGTATTATCGCCGAGGGAGGAAATCCCTTGGGTGTCGCCATTTCTCTTCCTCGCAATGTAACAAAAATGGTATATCTCTTTCTCAAATCTAATGGATATGTATTTATATGTCAAATATCCTCTCACGACGGATTTGAAGAAGAAAAAAAGAAATTTCACTTTTTGCAGATGTTGAATATGTGGAGCGAACTGTGATGGAGTATATTTTTAACTTAGGTTTCGGACTGGCTTACGGATTTGGTTCTGGTATGCTAGCTGTTTTTTGGTTCGTTTCCTGATGATTCTGACTTCAAAGATAACAAGTCATCTTTCAACACTCGTTTCCTTTCTCTCCTCAGGTGCTCTTCTCGTTCGCATTTTCAGTCACAGCAACTTTAGAGAAGCTAAGGAGATTGAAAGGGTAAATCAAACAATAATTATCTCGCCTCAAACTTAATGTTTATATATAATCTTAATATGGCCATCTTGTGTTTCAGGAGTGGGAGGCTAAGCAGCAGTACCTAGCTGAGATTGAAAGTATATTGGAATGGAAGCGAAAATACTATGGAATAACATCATCTGCCAAATGAACATCATCATCTGCATAGGATATATTTATGGTTGATCCAGTAAACCTTTTGGTTCACAACTCTTTAAGAAACATTTTGTATGCTGAAACTTTTGTTAACAATAACAGCTTTGCTGTTCAACCTCAGGTGTGAGAAATTATTTAGATATATGATCTGTGCAATTGCATTACGTATATGATTTCAAGAATTTTAGTGAAATGTTGCTAATGAAAGGACGAGCGACTTTGAAGCCCAACAGGACAGGCCCATCCGAGTCCTTAAGAAACCCTAATTTACGATTGGAGAGCCAAACACACAGCAGAGAAGAAATGTCGAAGCCGACTCTCGGTGTAATCGAGAATTTTTTGTTCGCATGAATTTTTGTTTGGCTATGTTTTTATGATTTCTATCTGTATCATCGAATTTTCGCAGAAACTTGGCCACCTCGAACAACATCGGCGCCCCTCTACTGGACCAGGACTAGCAGCTTTAGTTGGATATTTTGGCTACATTTTCTGGGGTAGTTTATCTACTATTTGGGTTTGATCGAAAAGTTTAACAAAGTTTGAAATTTTCGTTTTCTAAAAAAAAATACGAGTCTGTCAATGATCTAAAACCCTCTTTCTTTTTTTACCTCAGAATATACTATATCTAAACGAAACTTGAAGAGGAAGGACGAAATACACGACGAATTCATGCGCAGGGCGAAACTTGTTTATGATGGAAATGAAGAGGTCTTTTTACTTTTCAGATTTCAAAAGTTTTATATGCTTTGTTTAGGTCTCTGTAGTCTGGCTGTAGAGTTTGAGCATGAATTGTCCATAGAAGGTAAAATTTTCATGCATTGAAACATGCAGTGTAGAGATTAAACCCTACTTGTATCGTCACTTGGATGCTTGCAATGCCAACCCCTTTTGATTCACGTTTGTATGCATTATCATTCGCTGTTTGCCCTCATTTTAAGTTTCAGATACTCAAGCTGATGTCTGGAGCTGGAGCTAATGAAGCATCTCGCAGACAAGGATGAACTCAAACGTGTTCGGCAAGTTTGCTTCTGTAGGTTATAAGCTTGTTTATTGCTACTACTTTTCTGTTGTTGATTAGTGTTTCTTTTAGAAAAATGATTCCTCAGATTGAGATTTGAGCATATTTTTTTACTGCTCGAATATACGACAAGAATTTGTATAGGTTTTCTGATGTTTTAATTAATCGTATCCAAATAACTTCTTAAAAAGCTCTGATTTGGTTTATTCACCCTTCTGTTTGAAATTTGGGATCAGACTCATATTTCAAACAACATTATCAAATAAAATTGATTTAACACTAATATTAAATGCAACTAATGGGTCATGACTCATGAACGTACGTATAAGTTTATTGCACCGACAAGATGTTGAGGGTGCTGAGACATGGAGAATCAGTTCTAACGATCGATCAAGTTAACTTGAAATCGTCAATATCGAAAGACGGTACTATTTCCATTGACGCATTGTATGATTTCCTAGAAGATACTAGGATTAGGAAATTGGGTGCACTACTTGTAGAAATAGACCACCTAGGCTCTCGATTATGTAGTGGTTAAAATCGATAGAGTTTCTTACGATTAAGGCTAAAGGTTTTTTAGAAAGAGACTGTGAGAGAAATTAAAGGTTTTTAAGAATTGTATGTTTATTTGAAATTATAAAATTTTCGGTTGAAAATCAAGGAGTATACTTGATGTTGCATAAAACCGATTAGATAAAACTTGTAGGAAGGTTTATTTAAAAGAATTTTCTAATAAAGTTTCTAGAGTTATTCGGGAGGAAGTGGAACTGTGGAAGACTCTAATTCATTCAGAGGTTTTCCCGTGGAACTGTGGAAGACTCTAATTCATTCAGAGGTTTTCCCGTATGCATTTCTTTGAAGACAAGTTTTCCGAAGAAAAAAACTTTTTTTTTATTTATTTGTTTTTTTTGCTCTCCTCTTCTACCCTTTTTCTCATAGTCGCTCCTTTGAGAAACCCCTAACTCTTGCTCTTCTCTTCCCGGCGATCTCTCTCTCCGATTTGGGTATTGAAATGGCAACTCCTATGGTTGAAGATACGTCAAGCTTCGAAGAGGATCAGCTCGCTTCCATGTCCACCGAAGATATCACTAGAGCTACTCGTCTCCTCGATAACGAGATTCGAATTCTCAAGGTTCGCCCCCAATATCTCTCTCGATCTCCCTTATCTTATATAGTTATTCATGATTGTATCATAGGACTTAAGTTGGGTTCATCAATCGCTTTAATTCCAGTAAGGTCAGGCTCGAATCTGGTTTCAATTTTTCGCGATTACGGGTTTAGGGTTTGAAATTCCTGTAATCCGTGGAAGCAGGAGATGTACTAAACCTTTAATTTGATGTCCCTTCTTGTGATTTCTTGGTGTGTGTTACCTCAAAGTTTGGATTTTCTTAACACAACTGAGATTGATCGAATTATAAAGCTACTCCTTTTTGTTGCAAATTTGGATTTCTGATTCAATTTCCATCTGTAACCTTATTTGCGTTCTGTAATATGATGAATGTTGAAATTGCGGATCTTGTGTTTTTCTTTAATGGGGATTCAGGAAGACGCACAAAGAACAAATCTAGAATGTGATTCTTACAAGGAGAAGATTAAGGAGAATCAGGAGAAGATTAAACTCAACAAGCAGCTACCTTACTTGGTTGGCAACATTGTGGAGGTATTCTACAAGTTTTCTTATCTTTTTTTGGATTTGATTTATCTTTGGATCTGATTTTTGGTACTTTCCTACAGAGTTTTCTCCTATTGGAGATTGTTCGTTACTTTATGGCCTGTAAATTTTTTGTTCTTAATACCGTTTTTGTTCGATTTGAAGTCTAACTGTTGTGTTACCTTATTATTCTATTAGATTTTGGAGATGAATCCGGAAGATGATGCTGAGGAAGATGGTGCAAATATTGATCTTGACTCTCAACGGAAAGGAAAATGTGTTGTGTTGAAAACGTCTACACGGCAGGTGAGACTTCCTTCTCCATTCTCCAGATATGTTTTCTACATTATCTGGTTCTTTTTCTCGTTTCATGTCTGAACGAATCTTTTTGTTTCTTGATGTGGAGTGCAGACCATCTTTCTACCAGTGGTTGGACTCGTGGATCCTGATAGTTTGAAACCTGGTGACTTGGTTGGAGTTAATAAAGATAGCTACTTGATTTTGGATACCTTGCCATCCGAGTATGACTCTAGGGTTAAAGCCATGGAGGTCGATGAAAAACCAACTGAAGATTACAATGACATCGGAGGACTAGAGAAGCAGGTAAGTTTATCACATTGTGTTAAACTGGTGTATCGACTTTGCCTCAGCGTGCGTAGTGAATCTAATTGAGTTTATTTCTGGAACAGATCCAAGAGCTTGTAGAGGCAATTGTGCTTCCAATGACACACAAGGAACGTTTTGAGAAGCTGGGTGTTCGTCCACCAAAGGGAGTGCTCTTGTATGGTCCTCCAGGGACTGGTAAAACTTTAATGGCTCGTGCCTGCGCAGCACAGACCAATGCCACCTTCCTTAAATTGGCAGGCCCTCAATTAGTCCAGGTATATATGAGTGTCAGATTCAATTCTCATCTCCTTGAATTCTTTACCCTGTCTGGATATAAGATTTTAGTGGAGTCTTCTGACAACAATAAATACATGTGACAAGCTATAATGATACTTGGTTGTAATGACTTGATGACATATATCCATGTATATACAGATGTTCATTGGAGACGGAGCAAAGCTTGTCCGCGATGCCTTTCAACTTGCCAAAGAGAAAGCTCCGTGCATTATCTTCATAGATGAAATCGATGCCATCGGTACAAAGCGTTTCGACAGGTACAAATCTTTTTCTGATTCCAAATTCATGTATTTCTGCACTACTTCCTCAGCAATTTACTCAAATCATATTCTTTGGTTGAGAGTTCAGTGAAGTCAGTGGAGACAGGGAAGTGCAAAGAACTATGTTGGAGTTGCTCAATCAACTTGATGGATTCAGCAGCGATGAACGTATTAAGGTGAGAGTCTTTATCCATTCCATTCTACGTACTACTAATCATACTCATCTCTAAGTCCTCCCATAAAGAAAACCATACCTCTCAATTTTTCAGGTGATTGCAGCCACTAACCGTGCAGATATTCTGGATCCAGCACTCATGCGTTCTGGTCGGCTAGACAGAAAGATCGAGTTCCCACACCCAACCGAAGAAGCCAGAGCCAGAATCTTACAGGTTTGTTCTCCCAGTTTTTAAACATGTTCCTTGATAACTAAAACGTCACATAACACAACTAACCTAACTGAATGAATCCAGATTCACTCAAGGAAGATGAATGTCCACCCAGACGTCAACTTTGAGGAGCTTGCAAGATCAACAGATGATTTCAATGGAGCTCAGCTGAAAGCAGTGTGTGTAGAGGCAGGCATGTTAGCGCTTCGCCGTGATGCCACAGAGGTAAAACAGATACAAAAGTCTTAATGGAATAAGCTTTATGATTGTAGTTTTAGTCTGGTTTTTAAAGGTGGGGTTCTCTGTTGTTCAGGTGAACCATGAAGACTTCAATGAAGGTATTATCCAAGTCCAGGCCAAGAAGAAAGCAAGCTTGAACTACTACGCCTGATCTCTCTGTCATCATTTATATTTCTCAATGCCGTTTATCTTTCAACTAGTTTGACTTGTACCCTCATTCCGATTTGGATCTTTTAAAATTTTCGAATCTGGATAATCTATTATCAAAATACATTAATTGTGTTTATCTTTTTTTTTTTCCTAAAATATTGAATCTTAATAGCTACTGCTTATACCTTGCATGTTACATGGTTTATAGACCTTTTCTATTTTGAATATATGTTTTGTTAAGAAAAATCTCAAGAACATATTCCAATCAATTTCTATCTAAACTTTTAGTTTTTGGATATACTAATATTCACGAAATATATAATTCACGGGTAAATTTTCAAGCAATTTTTTCCACTAATCAGGCAGCCTTTTCCGTTATAACTTATAACCCACTTAAAGACTAAAAATTCCTTTCTGCTCAGTTTAAAGAAATTGCATAAAGTAACAAAAACTTCACTCAAAAATGGTAATATCTCTCAAGATTATTAACCCAAAAGACACGAGAAATCGTCAACTAACAAAAAGTAAAACCTCGAAAATAAAGAGAGGAAACACATTCAGCACTTGATCTCCTTCAAGCCGTAGGCTAAGTAGAGGAAAGTAGGATCAGCGGCTCCTTCTCTGTAGTAAGCAAACACTAAGCTCCCTTCTTCTCCTTCCATGCTCTCTCCCACAAAGCTGTCACATTTTTAAAAAGTAATCACCAATTATACAAAGTTTAACTTAAAAAGAAATTGAAGATAAAAAAGGTAAACGAGAAGAGCTTACAATTGGAAGTCTTTGAGCTTTGACATCAAGAACTTAGTGGCACTCTCAATGTGTTTCTTAAACAGCTCTTGCTTTTCCGAGTCCAACTTAGGGCTTAGTTGCTTTATGTATCTTTTCATGAACATCACAAATTGTTTCTTGTCAAACGATGGTTGCTCCTGCCAGAACATATATAAATACCCAAAAGTTAATCTCAAACTTATCTAAAATATTGTGTCTTGTGTTTCTTATGCTCAAAGAAAAGAAGATTAAAAAGGTCTTTGAATTCTACCTGAAGCCTAAACGTATCTATGATGTCAACAACCTTCACAGCTTGATCATCTACTCCTTCATCTTCACCGCCTTCTTCAGCCGATGGATTCGCACCAATATCAAAATCCATAGCTCCTTTCACAACCCACTGATGAACAAAAAACATAACAATACATCAGTTTAACTTCAACCAGCATTGATCTTTAATGAAAAAAATCGTTATTTAAGAATAGACGTACCTTTCCTTCAACTTCCCATAACATGCCGTTCTCGATTTCCTTGTAAGGAAAGGAATCAGAGAGAAGCTCATCGCCTGTTTGATCAAAAAGAAAGACAAACTTTAGCTTCTGACACAAGCAATACATACAAAATCAATATATGTTTTGTTTTTAGATAAATAAATACAAATCAATATGTTAAGTGACGATGATTGAGGTTGGACGATAACAAAACACAATTAAAATCCTAGAAAACGAAACGCTAAAGCAAATCATTAATACCAAATATCGTAATTTACGACATGAACCAGAACCATCTTGTTACATACCTGTAAGAATATCCTGGTAGACCAACATGTTTGAATAGAGCTAAAGAGAGATTTATGTCTTGTTTTCTTTCGCTGATTTGATCAGTAAACTTAGAGAGCAGTAGAGAATTTGATGAAAAGAAGAGAAAAGAGAAGAAGTCTATATATAGAGTTTATGGTGACATGGTGACTTGACATTTAACTAAGACGAGGAAGAGTCTTGTTTCCTTTTCTTGCTCGTCTTAAGTCTTTTTTCTCCTACTAGAAAAAGGAATATTTCCTTTGTTGAATCAGAGCCATTCCCTTATTTACGTGAATTAAATCTTGACCGTTAAATGAAATAAGCATTAAACTTATGGAAACAAACTTACGAGTAAATAAAAAAGTCCTCCTTAAATACATTTAACTTAGGAGTAAATAATAAAAGTACTCCATAAAACAGTATTGGTATAAAACCATCGTAAATACATTTAGCTTACTGTTTTACATGTCACAAATTTATTTCAACAACACGTTTTAAGTTTGTAACTCTACTCTAACCGGTCTTCTTGAGGTTCAGTTTTGTCAAAAATTATGGAATTTTTGTTTTCTTTCAGAATAGAATCAATAGATGTTAATGAAATCGACAAGAACCAACTTTTTGAAAACTATGTTCCATTCACCTAAATATAGTAACGGTTTCGGGTTAAACTCGTAAAGTAATTTCACTGTAGAAAGTAAAAGTAAAAGAGCGAAATTGGTAACTAGGAGGGGGAGCAGAGCTGCAAAAGTCGGCGCGAATAAACCACTTTAGGCATGTGGACGCAATAATTCGCTTGGGAACATCGTCACATTGGGCTAACTAAAACTTTGACTACTATTGACCTTCAAAACTTATTTTACTATTTACTCATATTGTAAAATTTCCATATAGTAGAAATTGTGAGGGAATTAATCGAATCTATGAGGACACAAAAAAGCTCTTAATATAATTTTTATTTTTGAGAACCCACAATATCTTTGCTAATATTCAAGTTGCTATTCTGCCTATGCATATATGATATATGAAAATCATATATTATAAATCTCATAAAACTTAACGTTCAACATATGTTTAATTATATTTAGTGAGATGTGAAAAAACCTAAAGATATTGTTGTAACAAAAAAATGTATAAGGGTTAAAATTGGTTTCCAGTTTCTAACATGTTTTAGTTCACATGTACTAGAAGATGAGATCCCATTAAATTCTTATTTTTCAAACAATTAGGAACAAAATTAATCGAATCAAATTGAAAACCAAAGTTAACATGACGAAAATTTGTATTACTGGCATTGTCATCATCTACGGTCAAATTACTCAAATCCGATTAATACAATAGATAACATAATAACATTATAATCGGAAATAAACTTGGAAAAGGACTAAATCTGTATTAGTTTGGTAGAAAAATGAAAAATATCTCTTTTTACAGAATAATCAAAACGAAATCAGAATGAAACCCAAAGTCATTTATTATGAGAGCCAAAAATAGAAAGCTAAAATACCAATAGTGGTTTAATTAAAATATTTGATATCCAAATAATTGGAAAAAGCTTTGGGGAAGCAAGCAGCTGATGGGGTAAAGTAGACAAATCCGTCAGAATAAATCTGAACCGTCCATTCTAGTCTTTGGACAGCGGTCATTTTCTTCTTCCCCGTAACCCAATCTTTCTCACACAAAACATAACGCTACCGAGAAAAAAACTCTATAAAATCAAAAGAGCGATTTTTTTTCCTGGGTCTCTCTCTCTGGTGGTGACGATCGAAGAGAGTTCACGGATTCATAGAAGGATTAAATAAATCATTCTGGTAATTTAATCGAATCCAATCGAAGCGTAAGGAATTCGGGAGAGTGATTTTTGGGTTCGAATTTTTGTGGTTGATTCATAAGAAAGCAAAAAAAAAAAAAAAGAAGGGTTTTGAGATTTGGGTTGTTTTGATTTCGATTTTGGTTATGGGTTTAGGTAATAAGGGTAACAAATTCAATTTCGGTGATAATGATCTCGCCGACGAAGGTAGTGCTGCCGATGGCGATTCTCGCGACGAAGGTGATGGTTTTGGTTCTGTTGCGTGTTCCATTTGTCTCGAGACGGTTGTTAAAAACGGCGATCGAGCTTGGGCTAATCTTCAATGTGACCATCAGTTCCATCTTGGTGAGTTTGCGGATTTTTTGAGACGATACTCTTTTCTTTTTTATTATTCGATTGTTTGAAAAAAAAGTAAAGAATTTGCTTAAGATTTTGATTTGAATCACCCAGATCTACCCCTCTTTGATTCGATTTGTGAACTACGAACCTGTTACATTCTGTTTTTTTTTGGCTACCATACCATTGTTTGTGTGATGTGGCTCTCATGATTTGGTTTTTGCGCTCTGAAACTAATGGCTTCATGCTTTATATAGTTTTGATCTGGTCGAATTATGTGAGGTTACGGATATAGCATCAATGATTGTTCGATCACTATTTCATTGCAACTCCCAAGTTTCTTAGATTGACCTCTCCACCTTTTTTGATGCATGTATTAGCTCATAATCTCAGAATGTTCGTGCCATTTGTGTTTCATTATTACATGCATTATGTTCTCTTGATTTGTATTTGCCTATAAGGGAATGCATTGCTCGCAAGTGCATATGAACCTTTTGACAATCTTGGATCTCTAGATATCAGTATCTGTGTGTTTGTATCTATAAGCCGATCAATTATTCCCTCAGATTAGGGATTATTCGTCATTATGCTTCATGTTTGGTTTCTTATGCTTTTCACAAAGCCATCTAACTTCACATCTGTTTTCTTTGTTCTTAAGATTGTATTGGTTCTGCTTTCAATGCAAAGGGAGTGATGCAATGCCCCAACTGTCGGAAAGTAGAAAAAGGCCAGTGGCTTTATGCAAATGGTTGCCGTACATATCCTGAATTCAGTGTTGAGGATTGGGTTCACGAAGAAGATATTTATGATATTGGAGCATACTCTGAATTGGTAAGAAACTCGTAACCCAATCCGTCTCAAATTTCTTTGCGCTTTTGCATTACTTTTCACTTCTTTGCCTCATATGCTGAGTTTAATTATTGAAATATCGCTGTTCATCTTATTTGATAGCTTCAATTATGTTCCATCTCGAAAATGCCTTGTGTTTATGTACATTTGCAGTCTTTTGGAGTTCACTGGTGCCCATTTGGAAGCTCAGCCCGTCTTCCTTCTTTCGAGTAAGCAACTACATAAGACCCATTTAAATCTCTTTTCTGCTACTTTTGGCAATCAAAACTGGCATTCTCTTCCTTCTTTGCTGATGAATCTCTTTCAAACTTTGTAGGGATGGAGAATTTTCGCCGGGTTCATGTAAGAACATTGTCAGATTGGTTATTTCATTTTTGTTCTCATTACCTACTTCTCACGGTTCTGAAATTTGGATTTGTGGTACAGATCACGATCTTTTGGGACAGCAAGGTTACTATACTGAACCAGCAGCGCCAACTGCAGGTCATCCATGTCCATATGTAACCTATTTTGGCCCGGTTCATTCGTCTTCCTCAAGCAGTGGTGGTGCTGCAGGCGTTTCAGACAGTTCTAGTTTCAGTAGTCACTGGAACACTGGCTCTTCGGTTTCTGGTGAAGTCCCAACTCCATATGGTTTCCCTGTGGATCCGCACTATCACGGCTGGGATTATCACCCGCCTCCACCCCCACCGCCACAGCATTTCTCTGCTTCTGGCCCTCATGTGGGTAGTCCTACTCAGCCCACACCTCCACCAGCTGCTGCGAGGACTTCTCGAACTAACGGTTCAGATGTGATCAGACCCAGACCGCCACATTTCACGCGTCCATTTCATGGTCACAGGTAAATATTTTCTGCCTTGGTTTAGGTATATCACTATTGAACATAAAATATGACCTTAATTACAAAGGTTTTGAGAATTTCTTCACAACATCTTATATTATATAGTGCTCACAGGATTCAAATTTTTGGTTTTGTACAAAGATCTCTCAAAATTGAATTACTGAAGTGTTATATATTTCTCTTTTTGCAATTGCTTGCACCGGTTCATAACAACACTCTTGAATTGTGGCAATAAATTAATTTTGCGGAATGGAATGGTGGAAAGAAATAAGAAAGATAAACTTGATATTCTGGAAAACTTGTGTTATGCCATATCTAGTTTGCATTTTAGTCATCAATCTTGCGGAATGGATTAATGTGCAAATAAACGTGATTGGAAAAAGCCTGTTATATCGTGATACCACAGGTTTACCAATAAGACCTTTCATTAACTATCATATTTTTTTTTGTTAAAACACATCTAATGGCTGGTTTCTGCAGTTCCAGTGGTAGAGCGGGTAGCTCGGTGGCATCTGTTCCGAGGACACCACCATTTCCAGGAAGCAACGCTCGGACCCGAGACAGAATGCAGGCTCTTCAAGCGTATTACCAACAGTCTTCTGCACAGTCACACCAGCCGGATTCGCCTATAGTCTCTCGAGGACCTGTATTCCCGTCTGGCCGGAGGCCCGCTAGAGGAATAGCTTCCGGGATGGGATCAACATCATCTTCTTCGGATCAGGCAGGCGGGAGTGGTTTTATCCGGTTTAACATATGGGAGAGAGATCCTTATATGCAATCACAACAAGCCTACTCGATTAATCAGATGGACAGAGAACCAAACATTTGGACATCTTCATTTAACGAAGGATCAGGAAGCTTCCATCAGAGGCACGGGGGCGGAGGAGGATCATCGTAAGAACTGAGTCAGTACCCGTCGAGATTCTCACCGGTCGGGCAATTCTCATGATGGACACAAATCAAAAAAAGAAAAAAAAAAAAAAACATTGGGAATTTGATATTTGAGAAAACCTGAAAACTGCATGCTCAAGTTATGTGATGAATTGATAATCTAAAAACACAAAATGGTATGTAATGGTTTGGAGAGAGACTGCCTCCCCCGCGTTGGTGGTGTGACTGTGCGGTTCGAGGTCTGGTTTGAATCGGGGGAGCGAAAGAGGTCGTTGGGTATTTGTTTTTTAATGTGGCGACAATGGGTATCAAAGTGATGAAGTACCCTAATGAAACTTTTTTCCTATCTGGTTTTGTTAAATTCTAAAATGTTGAGTTTTCTCCTTCTTATCCCAAATTTTGATGGTCTCTGTTTTGTTTTCCATACAAAATAAAAACCAAGGTCAAATTACCAAGACTATATTTGACAACAAAATCGAACATTCTAAGCCAACAATGAATCTTTCGATTCTGTCTCCATTTGTTGCGTAGAAAAATAATCATTGATAAAGTAGTTTTTATAATCAGACACCATCTGCGGCAATGTTAGAGAAAATGTCTGAAAGAGTAATAACACCAACCAAGAGTCAACACAAAAATAGTGGGCTCAAAACCAAGAAATGAAAACAGGCCCATAACAAGGAATACAAAAACAAAAGGTACAAGTTTCCTCGGACCTCACCGATGTTTCTCAACCTATAGTCGTTTATATATGACCGCGGCGAAAGGCTCTATTTTTTCTTTCAAGTTTTGATTTTTCTTTCGGGCCCTCCAAATTTTACCAAACAATGGCGGAATCAAAGACCAAATTTGAAGAGATCAGAAAATGGGTCTCCGATCACAAGCTTCGTACCGTCGGTAATTATCCTTCTTTCTTCTTCTCAACATTCCTTTTCTCTCTGAGTCGTTTTATCCTGTTGGTTATTGTGATCATGGATCTTAGATTTCGCCGGTCCCTTGTGGATATGTCATTTAGTAGAATTGATTAGCATGTTACGGTTTCTGTTCCTGTCTTGGATGTCCTCTTGATTCGACATTTTTGGTCCTCAATTCTTAATGTTCTGTGACATGCAAAGATAAAATAGAATGCATATCCATCTACTTTTGGTGTTTTGATATTTCTATATGCCAACTCTGAATCTGTATTGTTTTAATTTGACCGTTGCATAGGTTGTTTATGGCTCAGTGGTATTACCGGTTCTATCGCCTATAACTGGTCCCAACCTGCCATGAAAACCAGTGTCAAGATCATCCACGCCAGGTGAATTTTCCAATCTAAAGGATTTTTAAAACTTTTCCTTTTGTTTTTGTTTATTGATTTGATTGTAAAGTATTGAGTCTCTTTTGCATTTCGAAACATTTTCCTTAGACATTTAGTTAAGCCAATATAGAGCATCATCATCTCTATGTCTCAAAAGCATGTACATTTCTCTGTTCTTGCCTCGAAGCTATAGTTGTTATCGGGTAGCTGCACCCAGCTCAGATGTGAATCTCTATCTTGAAGAAGCATGACTTTTGGTTATGGTTCATGTATGAACCACGGATTTCCCAACTGACTCAATTAGCAAAGCATTAAAACCGATGTCTGTTCTTTATACTTTTTCACAGCATTTTTTTTGTCGTTCTTCCTACCGAACACATTTCTCACTGAGTTTCTTCTTAGGTTGCATGCTCAGGCGCTGACTTTAGCTGCTTTGGCTGGAGCAGCGGTTGTGGAGTATTACGACCACAAAACTGAAGCTACCAACCGCTATCCCAAATTTCTGCCGCCGGAAAATTTGTCTCACAAAGACTAAACTCTGAACCTCTAACCTGCAATGGTGGTTACTGCATTTTCTGTTTGGTACTACTACTACAGGATGCGTAGCTAGATAGAATTTTTTCAGCGAAATTTTCATGTATTGATAAAAACAAATTTGCTTATTATATCATTCTTTTCATACTTTCAAAGGATTGCTATGTGTTGTAATCTTAGTGTTGCAGATTGCACACAAAATACGGATTTCTAAGATAACGTACTGAAAACAAATCCATCATGATTAAATTGAACAACTAGCATATTGTATGTTGGTGGAATACAAGAATAAATCTCACTTATCTCACAAATTGTGGGAGCCAATGCAATTTATAAATAGTTGGGGTTATTTGGAGATTTGACAAAACTTTGGGGATCTTGGGGTTATTTATAAAAGTATAAATTAGGGTTGCAAGACCACTTTAAATGCGCAAAAACCCTAGCCCTTTGCTTTATTCTCCTCAGAGCAAAAAGACGCCGCTCGTCTCTTCAGAGAGTTTCACCTTCTAGGGTTTGTTCAAGGTACTCGCTGCGCTACTATCTCTCTTCCATGAAACGCTTTTCAATTTCTGATATAGATTCAATAGACTTGTCTAACGAGATGTGAAGATGGAATGAGAAGAAACGAATTTTCAGTTTCATTTCCTCTTGGTTTAGCTTCATTTTATTTCATCTATTTAGAGTGTAATTGACTATGTTAGATTGACATTCGAATCTAAGTAGTATCGATTGTCATCTGCGATACAGATCTCACTTACCATTTTCCAGGTTTTGAGTTAGTCATAGTAGTGTGAAGTTGGCGTATAATGTTTGTAGAACAGATAGGATTCTTTGTGTGTGCCTTTTACATTTGTCAATGATCTATAAACACATTCTTATGGATTGATTTTGGTTTTTACAGAGAAGGCTTGGAAAAATGAGTCGAGGAATTGCAGCTGTTGCCAAGGGAAAGAAGAAGGGAGTTTCCTTCACCATTGATTGTTCGAAACCTGTTGATGACAAGATCATGGAGATTGCTTCCCTTGAGAAGTTTCTTCAGGAGAGGATCAAGGTCGGTGGCAAAGCTGGTGCACTCGGTGATTCTGTCACAATCACCCGTGAGAAGAGCAAGATCACTGTTACTTCAGATGGCCAATTCTCCAAGAGGTATAACAAATGAACTTGTTGATCTTTGCTCGTCTAGTCTTAGGATACGATAGAAAGTGATTGTTGGAACTAAACTTATTTAACAGTGTCTAACACAAGCAGCAATGAGTATTGTTTGGTTGCTAAGCAATCTCAAGTGCAATGGTTTGTTTACTATTGTCTTTTATGTGTGTTTTCAGGTATTTGAAGTACTTGACAAAGAAGTACCTCAAGAAGCACAATGTGAGGGATTGGCTTAGAGTGATTGCAGCAAACAAGGACCGTAACCTCTATGAGTTGAGGTACTTCAACATTGCTGAGAACGAGGGAGAGGAGGAAGACTAAACCTCAGAAACCAGTTTGGTTTAGAACTATACTCTATTCCATGTTTCTGTTTTTTGGTTTCTACTCGGTACTCAATACAATTTGTCTTTGCCCTTTTTTTTGTCAGATGTTATTTAGTTTTGTTGAAGTTAACTCTCGTTGGTTATCTTACTTTAAGAGCCCATATGGATCTTTTTCAGATAATCGTTTTAAAAAGTTTGGTAATGATGAATTTAACTAATGTTGAGGATTAAAGAACTAATGTTGGAAATATTTTTTGGTAGATGTGCATATTTGTGGAGGTTTCTCGAATGTGAATCTAAGAATCTTTCTATTTAAAATATTTTTGCTGGATTATTTCGATAAGAATCTATTTTCCTTCACAAATTGGGAAAATTTGTTGTAAATATGTCCAACTTCGACACACATTAGGATTGTGATTTGTGAAGTTCGTATCTCTGCCTATATAAACAATTTCTAGAGAGTAACATTCCCTATGACCTTTTGGCATATATGGTGTCTTGTTATATAAGAAAGGAAGGAATGATAATGAACACTGAAGATACTCCTCCAACGCCCCAAGAAACGAAAGAGAAGTTAGTCTCAGACATTGAGAAACATCTCAATATCAACAGAATTAACTCTCTCCATAGATTCTGAAGTTAATCTCGCACACTTGAGAAACATCTTAAGGGGAAAGAGAGGCATAAAGGATGCAAATAATGTATAAACAGCACTAACTCTCCATAGGTTCTGAAGTTAATCTCGCACATTTGAGAAACATGTCAAGGGAAGAGTTAGGCATAGAGATTGCAAATAATGTATCAACAGAACTAACTGTCCTCAGAGATCCAGATATATGGGATATCAGGAAAACACTCACTAAGAGCGACGTCAGAGGTCAATCACGGCTTCTTAGACCTAAGGAATCCGTGAAAGAGCAAATTCTGAAATACTTGACAGAAGAAGAGATCAATTTAGTTGAAGACGAAGACAAGCATGGGTTAACAATCACCAATAACAAAACAAAGTAAAAGACATGTTATGTTTTGATTAGTTATCCACCAATAACTAACTGTCATCTTTAATTTATTTACTGTAATAAATGGGCATAAACCCTAAACAATGGTAAACGAAAAACCAGCCAAAAGTAAACCGAACCAAGATCCTGTTAGCTTGATTCTCTATCAGTTTCTCTAGTCCGAGACTGTTGTCTGAAGTGGCAAATAACTCTCGACTCCTTTAGCCTCAGTTTGCTGCTTCTCCGCAACAGCCTTTGATAACCCAAACATCTGAAAAAGCATAATAACTTACTATTAGCAAATTCACAAGTAGTGGCTCAGCGATCAAGATCTGATATTTTTTAGGAAATAATGAAGAAAATAAACCTTTTTTATGGTCTTGTTGAAACAATTCTTGTGATCATCCATGGAAGCACTCATGAATTCATCAATGTGATCCTTGACGTCTTCAAGGAAATTGGCATCATCCTTTGTCTTCTTTCGACATGGAGACATGGCCGGTTTTGGCGGGGTTTCAGCTTGAGTTTTCTGCGTCTATATTTATGCGCTTGTCCTAAAAAGAAACATGTAAGCTCTCTAGAATAAAGATAGAATCAAACGTAGACTTCAAAACCAATTAACACAAAAAGTAAAACAATGATTCAGAAAGACTAATAATTAGCTAAGAACCAATGAACTAGATAGGCTTTGATACTCAAGTGAAAGATAAGCTCTCTAAAAATATTCAGCTCATAAACACTTAACTGATAAACAACAACTTGAGAACACAAAACACATACATATATCCAAAGTCTATAATTTTCAGAGATTCTCAAAGTGAAAGATCCTAACCAACTATAGCAATTGGCTAATCAATGTCAACTTTCTCAGAGATTCTCCAATAATTTCTCCATTGAGCACACAACATTGGAATCATTGCTAGAAACTCTCCAATTTCCTTACTATATATCCTGAGAAATCCCGCCATCACATATAAATCGAAGGAACTAGAGATAAAATTAGCTCAAGAAACCCAGCAAAACACAGATGAAGTATGCGATCATATACAGTAATGGGGATCGAGACAAGACAACAAAAAAGAGTCCAAAAACGCAGAAATGAAGCAAGTTTACTCAGCAGAGACATAGACCCAGGTGGAGAAAATGAGATTCAAACAACGAAAGATCAGAGATTAAGAAACGGGAGAATCAGAAACTCACCGACGAAACTAGCGGCGGCGGCGGCGGCGGAAGAGAATTTGTTTGGCTTTGGGGATCCTCTGCTCGCTTAAAACGTTTGCAATTACTAAACTACTAAATTACCCCTAATGTTCTTCAAAACAGACAACCAGACAAAAGGTTGTTTACGGAAACAATTGCTTTCCTTAGATTTTGGGTTGGTATGCAGCTATTATTTGGTTCGTGAATTTCATAGACAGACCGAAAAATCTAGAAACCAAATAATTATACCGAAATTGAGCAGTAAACCGGATTGGAGCATCGTCTTGTGATTTAAACCAAAGTCTGTGCTACTACTATAAAAACTCGGCAAGAGACTAAGAGAGGGAGAATCAGTTTTAAGAAGAAGCAAAATTAAGCAATTCCGAAGAAGTTGGGGATTCTAAAACTTTCTTGAACTCGTAGAGATCATATTCAGAAAGATGGGAAGAAATTTAACGAAGTTGGTGTTTCTCGTTTTCTTGCTTCGTCTCTTGATCTCCTCTTCGTGCGGTCAGTATCAAATACTTGGGCTCTTCGTTTCAGTTTTCGCAAATGAGTTCCAAATTTTCACTTCAAGTTTCAATCTTTTCGAATCTTTTGGATCATCTTGATGCGCTCCGATACATGGAATCTTGAAATTGAGTTGTGCGATGAAGTTCTTTTCAAAAGTTTTGATCTTTCTTCCTCTCGGTTCCTTCTGATGCATAGAAGAACCTGTTTGAAATTGAGTTACGAGATGTTCTTCCTTGCGTTTGACAACTAGAAAGATCGAAATTATTGCAATGACACGACTTGTTCTCTCTGTTTCATGCGTTCAACTATCTTGAAAAGAATCAAACTTTACAAGAGAAGCTTCTACAATGTGTTGATGAAATTGAGCTTTGTATGCATTTCAGGTGAATCATTTAACTCAGATGAGACGAGAGTATGCATTTCTAAAGGAGGAAGATTTCTGCCATACGAAACTCCTATGCCTTCTTCTCTTGAATTTAAAGATCTTAACCTGTGTAACGTGTTCCATGGGAAGACTTGTTGCTCTGCTTCAACTATGCACTCTGCTTCATTAGCTCTCGAAAATCTGGCTACTTATGGAGAAGCTACTAAAGATTGCTTGGATTTGTTTGAGCTGTTGGAATGTTCAATCTATCAGCCAGATGTTGGGATTCAGTCAGAACCTCTTCGCATTTGTGCTTCGTTTTGCGACAGAGTCTTTGAAGCTTGCTCAGATGCTTACTTTCGTAGAAATGCCAGTAATCAGGTAAGAGCGGTACTGTTTGTGAATTCCTGAGGTAGAAAACTCTTGAGAATTCACAAGTTTGAGAGAGTGCTTGTTCTTGTTATGTGTCAGGTTATAGTCCCGTGTGGAGCAAGCGAAGGTACTATCATCTGCGGGAAAGCTTCTAAATGGGAGTCTAGTGGCACAGCTTTCTGCTATGCACTGGGTTTCACTGTTCAAACAGCTGGTGATCTTACAGAAGAGCCTTGTTACGGAAGCAAATCAAGTTTAGAGCCAGTGGTGGAATCATTCATAAAGACTGAGACTTTTGCGTGGTTTCAAGATCTTCAGAAACTGGTTAGAGAGATGACACTGGTTCAACAGATTTCTTGGGTAGTAACACTTTTTCTAATAGGAACAACGGTCTTTAACAGGTTTTGCATCTCTCTCTTTCTCTTTCCCTCTCATCCTTCAGTTTCTTTTTGACCGATTGATGCTTAAATCTTGCTTTGGAATTTCATAACTCAGGCGGCGTTATCAGCAAGAGATACAAGCTATGATTGAGAGGGATGCGAGAAGATTGATGGGGAACATGAATGGGAATGCCTAAAATAAGATGATCCCTTTTTGAGTTCTTTAGCATATAGCATTCAAACCTATAAAAAAGTTTTGTAAGAATATTGAGTCTGATATTTCATTGCTATATTTGGGTGTTAGACCTGGGGAGGATTGCAGACGCAACAATTAAAAATCAAACTGTTTTTACTGTGCAGATGATTCACAAAAGTAAGAGCCAAACCATAAGTCAATTCAATATGGCAAAGATTAAGAAATGTGGCAATTTGATGATACAAGGAAAGAAAAAAAAAAAGAGTAAAAGAGGAGATGCACTCTAAGTTAAACTACGGCGTAAAAAAAAAAAACCAAATAAAAGAAAACAGACCAAAAGGAGATGAAATCTAGAGAAGCAGAAAAGAGATGTTTCTGCAACTATACACAGAATGTTTGGATAACAACTTTTGTTTTCTCTCTCTTTTGTTTTTTCTACAGATGCTTCTTCTTTAATGACTAAGTAAAGTAGCCTTTGAGGTTCTCTTCTCCATTGCAGTTTGCCTACATCTGAAGAAATGCACAGAGCCTAGCTTGAGCTTGTGAAACCAAATCTCTCAAGGGAATAAGCTTTATTAAGTTTCAAGACTTCCCCATTTTCGGTACCTGATCAAAAAGAGAGAAACATTATGACGTGAAGTTGCCAAAAGAACAAAACATTTCATGACTCATCAAGTCCAAAAGGCTTGGCCCTGATGGATTCAGATTTTGGTTTTTCCGAGCTAACCAATTGTATTATCAAAAGAAGGACTACTTGGTCTTTTGAAAGTCTTTGGTGGAAACGAACCTTCTTGAGAGGATTGCTGCTAGAAGCTGGAGCCGGTTTCAGAATCTCAAAGGAGCAAACGAGAGATTGATCCACACTCAATAATGCACCGGCATTGTCAAACTCCCCACCATAGTTTGGAGCTGAAAATATCGTGACTAATCTCCGTTTTGCGAAAAACTCGTACCCATCTTCCACTACCTGCAAACTCAGTCCCTCGCAAGTCAGTATCTTGAGAGGTTCTCATAAAGGTATCTCAACTAATGTTGAGCATTTCTAAAGAACGCAAAATCGCAGAATCGGTTCTAAATTTGATCTCTAGGGAAAGTCTGTTTACCTGATGGCCTCGGCAAATGAGATCGAGATCATTCTTATCCAAAAAGTCAGCGACTACATCGGCTCCAAACGTGCAGGAGATACCTCGATCGCTATCAGTCCAACCTTCATTCTTTTGATCAGGATCAGACCAAAGTAGATCACAAAGAAGACCATTGTCTGGAATCTCCGTAGGCCTTTGGATCTCTCGAATCTGCCTCAAGTTTTCCAATTCCGGTGACAACCCACCATGCATACATAGAATCTTCTCGTCAATGAGAGCAGCTACCGGCAAACAGTTGAAGCAATCGGTGAATATCTTCCAAAGCCGTACATTGAATCTCCGTTTGCATTCGTCATAGAACCCGTAAATCCTGTTGATCTTAGCGTCTTCATGGTTTCCTCTCAAGAGAAATATCTTGGATGGGTACCGGATTTTGTAAGCCAAGAGTAAACATATTGTTTCGAGACTTTGCTTGCCTCTATCAACGTAATCACCGAGGAAGAGATAGTTAGCTGAAGGAGGATAGCCTCCGTATTCAAATAGCCTCAGAAGATCTTGGTACTGTCCATGGATATCACCTGATTAGAGATCAAAACGGAAACCATTAGTACCTCATAAAACAAAGCATCAACAGATTTAGAAACATAATGCAAAAAACTTAACATAAGTCCATCAAAATCAAAACTTTTTAGAGTTTCATATGCATAGGAAACCAAATTACCCAGATGCTTAGAATCTTCAAACACACGTTTCGACATTAAAGAAAGAGGAACTAGACCAACACAATTATGCCCCCAATTTCATCTTACATGCAAAATTAGTAATCTTTTTATCCCCAATCGTGCAATACGACTCAAACCCAAATCATCAAAACCAAAAAGCCACAAACATATTTTCAACATCATCATGACGAGAGAAAGAGGGAGAGAGACCACAGATGCGAATGGGGGCATGAAGCTCGAGAAGATTAGGCTGAGAAAGGAAGATTTGTCTGGCGTTAACGCAAAGTTGACGGATCTCGATCTCCGAAAGCTGAACCTGTTTCCCTCCTTTACCTTCCAACAATCTCCTAATAATATCATCCAACACACCCATCTCCATCATCCCTTCCATAGTCGTCATCACTCTTCCTCTGATCCCAACTTTTTTTCACCAATATCCAAAAGGGTTTGCGCCAAATCAGGCGAGAAACAATGGGTAAAGGATTAAATAACGAAACAATCAGAAATTCACAAACTTTGTAAGTTTTTTCCCTTGGATTTTCCCGAGAAAATGCGGGAAAGACAAAGGGGGGAGAAAGAAAAGAGAGGTCAAACAAAGGGGCAAGGAAAAACCAGAAGCAATCTTAAAAACTCAGAGGAGGAGGAAAGTGGATCAAATGGGTAAGATTAGAAAATAATAACAAATCCAAATTATAAATTTATTTATTTAAGAGAAACAGATGGTGCAGATAATAGCTCCTTCTCTTCTCTCTCTTTTCCTGCCAGAAATTTTTGGAAATTATATTATGATCAACTCTGTTTTAAAATGGCTGTTGATTACATCAAGAGAATGATGTCGGTCAAATAATGTAAATTAGGCATAATTAGGATTAGAAAATAGAACAAGTTGAGTTTTAACTATTGCACAAGTTTTATTTCCAAAAAAAAAAAAATTATAGGGTAATAAAAGGTTACAGAATTGATAATCATGAGATAACAAAGAATATGAAAAACTAATCTTATTTATTAGATTATTGTATTTACTATTTAGCAATTTCTGAAATTGTTTGGAATTGTAACAATAGCCTAGCTACTACAATAGTACATGATGTAAAAATGGATCCAATGAACTACCAAAAAAATGGTTGGAAGCAAAAATTACTGCAAATGATTTTGTATTGTCCAAAAGAACTAAAAACATGATTAAAAGGGAAGTTGTCAAATCTCAAAATAGAAAAACAAAAATAAAAAACGAACAAGAAGTGATTAGTGAAACCTTCGAAGGCAAGAATTATGGGTAGTGGACGGAGACGGACGGTGATGGAAGAAGATCCAGCCTAAAAGAAAGAGACGTGGATGATTCTTATTGGAACTGGTCAAAATAAATTAGTCTCCTTTTTGCACAAAAATTCCTTTACAGTATTTAAATAATTTATTCAGGTAAATTTGTTGTCGGGCGAGAAACCGCGTCTTTTGAAAAGTTCGTTTTTATGGTTATATATATGTAAGCTACTCCATTTGTACGTGTGAGGGTAATACTTGAATTCGTAAATGGGTTCCCATCACGTTATGTTCCACCATGATATAATTATTAATTATATAAACAACCAGTGATGATTAGTTACAAATATTGTTACCTCCTTTTTCTTTTTTGGCGACCAAAGATTTAACTTATTTGAACGTTAATTTGCTTATGATTCATAACACTTTTTTGTGACAATAATATGTCTAATAAATTATTATTGCGCGTAACTACCTATATATTAGTTTATAATTATATCATAACAAGTATACAACACCTAATGCATGTGGTTCATTCGTTTTCTAAGCAATATAAAGAGTTTTTTTTTTTTTCTATGAAGACCGGCATGCATAAATAATTAAGTTATTTATCTATATAACTAATCTTGCAATAGTCTAACATACTACAAAAGGTTTGTAAGAAACTCCATCAGATTGACATAATAGATTAGAGAAACTAGAAAGGCTTTCTTTCATGATGGTAAAAAAAACAGAAAAAGAAAAGAGGAAGAAAATAAATAGGCCTCCACATTTACAGAATTTAAGTATAAACTTAACTTTGGGCTTATATTTTAGGCCCATTCGTGAAGGAAGAAAATAAATAAGCCCATATAGCGGAGGAAGTAAGAAAACCCTAAAATAGAGTTGGTGGTATAAAAACCCTAGAATCAGTATTTTAGTATCCTCTTTATGTACAAGGTCGGCGGTTCCAGCACCACAACGCCGGACGACAATGGTAAATTCTCGCTTCCTCTGTCTCTCAATCTTCATTTCTCTCTGCCTCTCTTCTACAAGTTTTTACTGTTGTTAGTTTGATACTGAAGTTTAGAGATTTTGGGTGATTCCTATCATTTTTATAGTTGGATAGTGGATTTGGAATTTGGATTATATAATCTTGTGACATTTGATTTTGAGTCCCGGGTTTGAGTGTGAACAATCTATCTCTCTCTCTTCGTTTTTTTTTTTTGAGATTGAATGTTGCTTTCATGGTTGATTCTGAGATTGATTGGTCGTGTGTTTGCTTGCAGGGTATTGATCTGATCGCCGGAGGTAAGAGCAAGAAGACCAAAAGGACAGCTCCAAAGTCTGATGATGTCTACCTCAAGCTTACTGTCAAGGTCAGAAATTTAAACATTAATCTTGGTCTTTTTCCTTTTGTTCCAATTGACGAGGTTTTTTCTATTTGAGTGTCGAATTCACGAGATTTAAACTTTTGTTTGTGAAATTTTGCAGCTTTACCGGTTTCTGGTAAGGAGAACTCAGAGCAAGTTCAATGCTGTGATATTGAAGAGGCTTTTCATGAGCAAAGTCAACAAAGCTCCTCTTTCTCTATCTAGGCTTGTGGAGTTCATGACTGGCAAGGTTCCATTTCGCTGAAACCCTCTCGATCTGCTTTATCTTTTTGTTGAAATTAGACTTGGTCTTATGTCATGATAAATCGGTTACATTTCTTTATATCCAGTTTCCAATTTGTGTAAACGCAAGTTGTACTGTTAATCAACTTAGTCTGTAACATGGAGGTGTTCAGTGATTGATCCAGATTCTCTATGTTGTCTATGCTATGAGTTTTGAATGTGCTTCGTGTTCTGATTTTATAGGAAGATAAGATTGCTGTCTTGGTTGGAACTGTTACTGATGATTTGAGGGTACACGAGATTCCAGCAATGAAAGTGACTGCCCTGAGATTCACAGAGAGAGCAAGGGCTCGCATTGAGAAAGCTGGAGGTGAATGCTTAACCTTTGACCAGCTCGCTCTCAGAGCTCCATTGGGCCAGAACACGGTATTTCTCTTAACCAAACTGCTATTCTCAACTCTGTGATGATTAAATTACGTAAACTGATGGTTGTGTGTTCTTGTGATATAGGTTCTTCTTAGAGGACCTAAGAATTCACGTGAAGCAGTGAAGCATTTCGGACCTGCTCCTGGTGTGCCACACAGTCACTCCAAGCCATATGTGCGGGGCAAGGGAAGGAAGTTCGAGAAGGCCAGAGGAAGGAGGAAGAGTCGGGGATTCAAGGTTTAAGAAAGTTGTTGCTGCCATTGGACTTGATTTTGGAGTATTGTCGCTTCTTGGTTGCTTGTGTAATCGGGTTTTTGTTAGAGAACTCTGCTTTTTCTTTGCTTTTCAGACATGTTTCTAAGCTCGTTTTTACTGGATTCATCGTGTCGTTGTTACACTTTGAGCTTTACTATGTTAAACGTATTCATAATCTTTCGTTTATAGTCTCAGGCATCACAAGAAACCAAATTATTTGATAGGGTTTGCTACATCACCAAGAACTTTCTTTCTGTCATTGTTTTATAATTTCATTCGTTATTTCTGGTTCTTGGGTTGCATTTTTAATCTAACCACGGTATGTCTTAAATGTAAGAGGATAAACTGATCCAAATTTAGGATTTTCGAAGAGACAACATCCTTGCTGCATTGTCACTGATAGGACCAAAAACACTTTCCCCTAGACCAGACAACATCTCATCCCTTAGATCGTGGTTTTGTTGGAACTTAAATTTTGACTCATGGCTCTGGCAACTTTTCCGGTGATGTCTGAAAAAGTGTAGTTACATGTCAAAATCAAAAATAATTTGAATGAGAAATGAGTAGCCGCGAATGGTTTGTATTTATTCTTGTTTTTTGTTTCTTTTTCGGTAAGTTAGGAAAAAAAATTGATGTCTTTTGGAGAAATTTGTGTTATGTATATATATTAAATTCGAATCTTTTAGACTTACTAAATTAGTCAGACTGCAATCTAATCGGTTCTCCATCAGTCGCTACAAGATTCAGTGTGTTCATATACTCAATTAAGCTTCATAATGCCAGATCTTATTCATAATCTTGTCGAAACAACACATGCAAGAACCAACTTGTTTTGAGAGACAGCATAACAAAACCAAAAGAGAACTCTTTAACTAAAAGCTTTTGTTGTTGTCCTGAAGCTTGGTGAAGAAGTCATTGATGTGAGCAGTGACCTCTTGAGGTTTCTCTTGGTTAACGAAGTGACCAGCATCTTCAATCACCACTATCTCTTGAAGAGTTGGAACATCTGCTGAAAACCCACCACCGTGAATATACTCTTTCATCCCTGGTGTGGTGTAAACCATGTCGAAGTCACCGGTCATGAACTTCACTGGAACTTGAACCTTAGCTCCGGTCCATGGTGTAGTGAGCTCCCAATTTCTAATATATTAATCAATAACAAATTAACACAAATCCTAAAGTACGCATTCATATATTAAGAACTTACAGATCCATGGCTCTGTAGTAGTTCAATCCACCGGTAAATCCTGTCTTCTCGAATTTGGAGACGTAGAAATCAAGATCTTTCTTAGAAAACCATTCAGGCAATTCAATGTTTTCGCTATTAGGGTTAGGGTTTTCTCCAAAGGGATTATCCTTAGGTAAAATCGGCGGACCGAGTGACCTCCCTGTGAAGAGGTTCCTCAGAAATATTCTTGGATCTGCACTCGCAATCTCTGCTTCAGTCTTCCCCGGTTCCTGCAAATTCACATTGTTCAAACAGATTGAAACTCAATTGGACACAACCAAACAATGTCAATTGCATGGTTTCATTGAATTGGTTATAGATTACGGGTCGATGTTACTTTATTAGTAGTATAGACGGTTGATAAAAGAATAAAATAATGAAAGATCAAAATGTAAAACCTGAAATCTACAAATGTAGTAATCATCTCCAAACACAGCCTTAAACCCTTGAACTGGCTTGACTAAAGGGTTTCTTGATCTATACGGCACACTCAAACACACAAAGCCCTTAATCTTCTCAGGTCGAAACAAACAGAGGAACCATCCAATAATGGCTCCCCAATCATGACCGACCAGAAACACCTTCTCTTGATCTCCAGCAACACTGTCCAGAAGAGCTACGAGGTCCCCAACGACGTTAAGACACGTGTACTCGGAGAAAGACTCCGGTGAATCAGAGTCTCCGTAACCTCGGAGGTCTGGAGCTACAGCGCGGTAACCTAGAGATGATAACCCACAAATCTGGTGACGCCACGTGTACCAGAGATCTGGGAATCCATGGAGGAGAAGCACCACAGGTCCTTCTTTGGGACCTTTCTCGGCAATGTGCATTGTTATGCCATTGACACTCACCATTCTATGATCAATTCCTTCCATTTCTCTGTTTTTTTTTCTTTTTTGTTGGATATATGAATGTCTTTTTATTTTGTAAGATGTTTGATGGAGTCAATTTGGTAGTGATATAAATAGAGAATCCAAAGGGAAATTACTTCTGTTTGCCTGGACAGAGGAAATTCTTACCTATCTTTTTAGATGGCATGAATTAATACTAGTTTTAAATGGTAACATAAGTTGGTGGAAAATTGACGGAAAACCAGCTAAAAAAATAATAAATCAAACACAGTATTTAAAAGACAATAATAACGCTGCTTTTATTTATTTTGCAAAACTAAATAAAAAGATGGATGTATATGTATAATGTTGAGCTTCTCAAAAGAAGAGTCTTTCCCAATTGGTGAAGACGAGTAACCATTTGGAGGTGAAAGGAAGTAAATGCAGACTAGTGAGTAGTTGCTATTGTGTGCATGCATATATGCATTGGGAAGCTACCTTTCTTTTACTGCCTCAATTTTTATGATAACAAACAATACACTACTACTATAGTATACATCTAGATCTTTCAGATAATTAAATTTTATTAGAGTTAAAAAGAAAATAGGGAATCCAAATAAAATTTTGGTTCATTGACTTCTTTCTGATCAACTTGTTCTAAGAAATTTAAAACTTAAAAGCAACGGATTTGGAAGTACATATGCAAAGGGTAAAAGAATCTCTAACTTTTCCAATGGACATATAGTCATATAGAATAAGATGAGAGGGTGGAGCTGAAGTGAATGCAGAGAAGTAAATGAGGTTAGTTGTAACTACTTTCTTTTACTACCTTTCACTATTTCTGCTTCTTCTTCTTTTTTTTCAGGTAAGCATGGCTTTATTTTCTATTAATGTGTCTACTTTCTTTTACTTCCTTTCACTATTTCTGCTTCTTCTTCTTTTTTTTCAGGTAAGCATGGCTTTATTTTCTATTAATGTGTATTTGTAACTACTTTCTTTTACTTCCTTTCACTATTTCTGCTTCTTCTTCTTTTTTTCAGGTAAGCATGGCTTTATTTTCTATTAATGTGTATTCGTAACTACTTTCTTTTACTTCCTTTCACTATTTCTGCTTCTTCTTCTTTTTTTCAGGTAAGCATGGCTTTATTTTCTATTAATGTGTATTATAACCTTCCAACTTTTTCTTTTCATAAGCTTGTCCCCATTCAAAAATATATTGAGGGTTGTGTGATAACTGGATATACGAATATTAATTTCGTATTGGAAATTGTTAGTAGATGACACATGAAATTCATTGGAACAGCTCGCGCATAGCAATGAACTAATCTCTACATAATGAGTTTACAAGATGCACTAGTTAATTATAAATAGATTTATAAACAACATTTTTAATATACTGCAATATTAAACATGAGTTTACAAATCTAAAACATTAATCCCAACAATTTGGAAGACCAATAATCCTGAAGTCCTCAAGGTTGTGCAATTTTTGTTTTCTTTCAGGTTTTCTTGAATTAGAGTAAGAAAAAAAACACATTATATGGCATCTTAATCAATTTTTTAGGTAGACATTGAAACCATCGAAACAGAGCTCTCCGTTGAAGCCACCTTGATTGAACTTTCCGGGGAAGCAGTCTCCGTTGAAGCCACCTTAATTGAACTTTCTGGGGAAGCCGTCTCCGTTGAAGCCACCTTAATCGAACTTTCTGGGGAAGCCGTTTCCGATGAAGCTATCTTAATCGAACTTTCCGGAGCAAGTGAACTTTCCGGGGAAGCTGCTGGAGCAATCGAGTCAGCGCCACTTGTATCCGTGAAGGTGGAGAAACCTGGAGCAGCTGAGCCGCTCGGGGTGGTGGTCGCAGCGGCCGGGTTCCCAGCCAAAAGGCCTGGAGTGTACGGAACACCTTTGCCTGGAACCCAAGTATCACCTTGGATGTACTGAGCCGGTGTGAACTTGAGGATATCTTCGTCGCTCAGTGTCTTGATTCCAGCCCATGTAACCCGGTTTGCAAGGGCGGATCCCGGTCCGGTGTTTTGGACCTCAGAGTAAAATAATGTCTTGAGGCCGAAATCACCGAGCCATGGTTGCCATCCTTGTGGCTGAACAAAATCTGGGATGAAAGTGTTCATGATGATAGTCCTTGAATATTCCTTCCATGGCCTACCAAGATAGGCTTTGCTGGTTTCCTTGACTGCCAAGTAATCTGGTTCACCGGCAATGGTGCATCCTTGGAACACAAATCCGGTAACTTCCCTTGGGTCTTTACGACCGTGGGCTGTGATCGGGCATGCTTGGTTAGGGAGTGGCTTCCTCACCAACAAAGTACAGTTTTGGAATACAGCAGCTGCATCTCCAAAAAGGAAATCAATTGTGCCTGAAATGGTACAATCACGGAAGAACTGACGGTGGGAGTGAGTGTAGAGCGTGTCTTGGTAGCCATCGAATCTACAATTGAAAAATATCGACTCATCCGATTGAACTCTAAGCGCAACCGCTTGATGTTTTATTGCCCCAGCGGTGTTTTCAAACCCGATGTTCTTGGCAATGAAGTAGTTTCCAACAATGGCTGCATAAAAATTTAGGGAACATTTTACATATATGACTTCTAAAACTTTGTAAGCTAACGAGAAAAAAATCGTCAAAATATATATCGTACCGACAGTGGCGGTACGGTAGGTGGTGATACCATCCTTGTAATTCTTATTTCCGGAAATGATGGTTTTGTCGGGACCATCACCGATGAACACAAGATGCGTCATGCTCTTGTTCACCTGAACATACTCCTTGTATAGTCCAGCCTTAATGTGAACCACGAAAGTTGTGTTCTTCTTCTTGGGGACAAACTGCAACGCTTCATTGATCGTCGTGTATTGACCGCTCCCGTCCTGGGCAACCACAATATCAGGCTTCACATCGGAATATGCGGCAGCAGCTTGCAGGAGTTTACGCCCACGCTGGTCTAACCACGAAGGGAATCCTTCGGCCAAAAGTCGGCGGCTGTTCAGCCCTGGAATCTGCATTTGGCCAACAAAATTCGACATTTCGCTGATGATCGCTAGCCCGTTGTGGGTCAACTCGATTGCGGTCTTCAACGCTTTTTTCATTGTCTCTCCTGCATTCCCTTGCGTTCCTTGAAACCCTTCAAGACAAGTCTCCTCGTGGCTGATTGCCGCGCTGAGCCAAATCCTCAGATTGATCAGAGCTTCGTCGAGCAAGTGGAACTCAAATTTTCCAAGCTCCTCGAAAGAGTTACTTAGCTCACCCAACGCGTAATCCATAAGCTCCTTGCACTGATCAAGCGCCATCCTTGTCCTTGGATCCTTCTGAAGCTCCATCATCGTCTGCGACTTCTTAGCTGCGTCCGTGATCTGCTTCATCGTAACACTAAACGCAGTCTTAACCAACTCCATCGGGTCGGTTGTGTTCTTCCCGTTCTTAATCAGAGTGTCTTCACAAGTCTTTCTGTAATCAGTTGGTGCACAAACATCCTTCACGGCCTTGACGGAAGCTGTTATCTCTCCTTTACCTTCGGAGTCACCGTCATTCTTATTGAGGCTGACACCAACGGTAACCGCGACTACCATCGAGATCAGAAGAACAGAGGAGATGGTGATAACAACATACCTCCTCTTCCTCTTGGCTTCATCGTCGTATCCGTACGACATAATTGTTTGTGTTTTTCGTTACAATGATTAATATTTGTTTTGTCTTCTCTAAATCAAATTGTTGTTGAACTTGAACAGCTCTGAAGAATTATTGTAAAAAATATTAGAGCTGTTCGTTGTTCTTTTGAGAAAATGAAAATGTGAGTTTTATGGACTCCTCCGTCGAAGGTTACGTAGCCTCCTTAGGAGTGTGTATTTTTTTCATAATTGTTGAGATAGCTTATTTATAACGGTTATGACAAATTAAGAGTTCGTTATTTTGGTTGCTCTGTATTCTAAGGCTTGGCGGGAAATCCGGCTAGTGAGAAACTGTTGAAAAGACAAAAAATAGGCTTGTGGTTTTGTTCTCTTCTCTGTTTCCTTATGAGTTTCTAAATAGGGAAAATAATTAATCTTATTTTAGGGATTCAATAACTCATTTTTTGTTTGTTTGTTCTTTTCTCCACCGGATTAATCAGTGTCTTATTCGTGTTTTATAACTACTAATTGACATACCATACGGTACAGTTGTGAATATATATGTAGAGGTTTCCCCATTACTTATCAAAGGCATTTTCTCGATGTTAAAATTCTAGAATAAATCAGTGTGCGAATTTATAAAAAAAATAAGGAGATTATGATTGAAACAAACTATGGTCTTAAAATAAAAGAAATTCAAAAAAAACAAAAAAAAAACATTTGTATACACTGGAAATATTATCCGTTTTCACCGCACTGAATAATTGTATTTGATTCTTGACGAATCTTGACAAATAGTATATACGACTTAACTAGTCAATTTGGAAGAAGTATATTTAGTTTTATGCAATACTTACCATTAAACTCTAGATTTTCTTTCTAGTTTTGATCGGAAACACATTCATATAGATCACAGAGGTAGAGACATAAACACACACAAAGTTTAATATAGTTTATCTTTTTGGAGATTACATCAAGCCACCGGCATATGGAACTCCCATGTTCGGCAACCAGCTATCTCCGACTATAAAGTTAGAAACGGTGAACCAAACAGCTTCAGTTTTGTTGATCACATGATAACCTGGCCAGTTAACCCGATTAACTGTTTCTGAACCTGGTCCAGTATTTTTGAACTCCGCATAATACAATGTCTGCAAAGCGAAATCACCCATCCATTCAATCCATCCTTTACTATCAATAAACCCATCCAAGAAATTTTGCAAATAAACCGTCCTTGAGTACTCCTTCCATGGCCGGCCTAAATACGTCTTAACAGAGAAACTACTTGAAACCAATTCAGCACTAGGTGTAATTCTACAATTCTGTATTGAAATCCCGGTATTCTGGTTTGGATCACTCCTGCCTTGAGCTGTTATGGCATTGAATTGTCCCTGAAGTGGTAACCTCGGAATGAGGTTGCAGTTCTGAAGAACCGTGGCCGCATTCCCAAATATGAAATCTACAGTGCCATATATATCGCATTCTCTGTAGAACTGCCTAAGTGAGTGGACATAAAGCGTATCTTGGTAACCCTCGAAGCTACATTTGTAAAATGCTGACATGTCTGCACTGTTGCGGACAGCAACAGCTTGGTGTTTGTTAGGCCCAGCCGTGTTTCTCAGGGTTATGTTCGCCGCGATGAAGCCTTTTCCCATAACAGCTGGATCCAAATAAATCAAAATCAATCCATCTTTATATTGAATAGTTAGTATTTTGCCTATAAACGATCATAACCTATTCTTAAACAATGTATCGTGATGGATTTTTGTGACGTGACATCCAAGGTTTCGATTGTCTTATATATATAATGCAGACGATAGTTTAACAAATGTAAACATAAATACAAACGCAAAACGGGAATACACTATCAAAGCCTAAATGACTTACCGAGTGTAGCAGAAGCGAAAGTCGTGGAGCCATCAATGACGTTTCTATTTCCTGTAATGATTGTTTTGTCAATGCCGTCACCAACTATCATTACGTACGATTTGTTGCTTGGGACTGTGACGTACTCTTCGTAAACTCCGGCGACAACGTAAATCACGAAGTATCCGTTGCCAGATTCTACCATTGTCGGCGCAGCAGCCACCGCGTCATTTATGGTTTTAAATGCATCAGCATTTCCACCATTAGGGTTAACGACCACCGTTTTGGTCACCTTAAGGCCACCATTGCCGACGGGAGAAGACTGTAAAATTTTAGAATGGTTGAAATTATGTTGCAAAATTTTAGACTGTAAAATTAACAACCCACCGTTTTGTATAAGTTACATGTGAATTATAGAATTACATTATATGAATCGTATGATATAAATTTCAACCAAATTAGTGCATATCTGTGCTTTTTTTTTATTAGCTATTTATATGTATTTAGATCTAAAGAACTTGTAGCGATCATAATTTAAGAAAAATTAATAGAAAAGAACCTGAAGAAGCTTTCGTCCAACAACCATAACTTTCTCGTAGACCATTCTCTCACCTTCAGTCACCTTCAAATACGAAATTTCCGGTAAAGACAACTTTTTCCCCTCCGTCAGAATCCTCGGCGGTGGCTTTGTCGCCGAAGCATCAGATGTGATCGGCCAAGCCTCCTTGGACAATGCAAGAGAGACGCTAGTCAGCTTTATACCCTCCGAAACCCTCCGAAGGATGTCCTCGTGGCCGTTAACAACATTCTCTGAAGATTTTCGGGCGACCTCATGAACCGAGTCTAGGCATGTCTCGTAGTTCGTAAGGGCGGCGCTAAGCAGCGTGAGCAGATCGTTGACCTCAGAGTTTCCGAGAATATTCTCCTTGATGGCGTTCACACGTGTTAGGTGGTCAACGGTCAGGCCGGTGAGTAATTGGCAATCGTTAAGAGGTCCTGAGGTGGGATGATGTTGGTCGAAGGAGGCGAGAAGATCTTTAGAAGCTTCTAGAGACTTTAGGATGACAATGCGGGCAAACCCGGGAACCGTACCAGGTGATCCGACGGGTAAGACAGATTTACAGACGGATGGGTAAAGTGTGGAGTCACATAGAGCTTCAGATGAAGTTAGGGTTTGACAATGAGAAAGAGTGGAGAATAGAAGGAAAGAGATTGCCGTGAAGAGGATACTATTTTTAGCCATGGCTTTGTAATGATCTCTAATTACTAAATAGGGTTGATGTTTACAAGTTTACTTCAAGATGCTTGTATGTGTATTTATACATGATCTAACCTTGGCTTTTCGTTTAAAATATATTTTTTCTGGTAACAGTTTCCCATTTATTTATGAAAATGTAAATATATATTATCTATCAAACTGAAAACTTAAATAGAACCTACTCCTAGAGTGCTCTGCAAGTGATGGTATTTTAAAACGTGCAAACAACAAATGATAATTCATGATAATTCATGATATCCAAAGATATGGACAACATATATATATATATTTTTTTTCATCTGACAACATATATATGACACTCAATTTTCTATTTCTTTTTTCCAACTGTAGGACGTAACGTTTGACACAAAAAAAAAAAAAAAAAACTAAGGTTTGAATTAATTTTTGAAAATGACAAATACATTTATGTACGTGGATACTGGAAACTCGTGATTAAATATTTCGTTTGAGTTAGTGGCAGACCATATATCACAGTTCTTCATCCGTCCGATTCAAATCAGCTCAAAATATTCAAACAAGATATACAGATAAAATGACAGCAAAGTTTTGGAAATATTTTCGACCACTGCGAAATTATTGAATGAAATTTGAATTGGATACGAATAAAATTAAATGCTTTACATAAATGTATAATCAGGAATTTATACTTTATTTTTTTTGGTATCAATGTTAAGTGAGATACATGGAATTAATAACATAAATCTAAAATAATAGTAAAAGAAATTTGAATTAGTTAGCTAGTAGACCAGCGGTGAATGTGATACCTGTTGCCGGAAGCCATCTCCGACCGTCAATGAACGATCCGACGGTGAATGACAATGCAGTCCGTTTGTCCATGATATGATAACCAGGCCATTTAACCCGACCCGTTGATCGCCAACCCGGCCCAATGTTATTGTATTCTCCATACCACAAAGTGTCCAAAGCAAAGTTGCCAAACCATTCAAGCCATCCTCTGGGTTGGACCAGCTGGCTCATGTAAGTGTTCATGTAAACCGTTCTTGAGTAAAGTTTCCATGGCCGGCCAAGATAAGTAGGTTGTGTAGCCAACACGTAACTGTTCTGGATTACGAACCCTGTATTTTGATTACGGCTTTTTCTTCCTTGCGCGGTTATCGTTACCTTCTGGAGCGGTAACGGAACCCGTGTGTAGATTTTACAATTCTGTAGAACCGCAGCGCCATTTCCGAATATGAAATCAATGGTACCATAAATTTCACAATCTCTATAGAACTGACGGAGGGAATGGGCGTAAAGAGTGTCTTGATAACCTTCCACGCTACATCGATAGAAGGCGGATTGGTCGGAATCAACCCTCAATGCGACAGCTTGACGGTTTTGCGGCCCAGCCGTGTTTCTGAATGTTATGTCCTTTGCTATGAATCCTCTTCCGGAAACAGCTGATCAAAAAAAAATTAAGGGTTAATCATGTTAACTAGATATAAGTAACAAAAGTATATTAAATAAGTAGTTACTTGCAACATAAGAAAGGGATAACTTATAAGAAAGGGATAACTTATAAGAAAAGACTGTAAAAGGCTTGAAAGTTTGTAGATTCCAGAAAGCCAAAGCATATATATTTCCTGATTTTCAGACACAACAGTAAATAAAAATTGACCAAAACAAAAAGGTAATGAAAAGATTAGTCAATCAATTAAGTAACTGATTAGATATTGAATTAGTAGATAACTATAGCACAAGAAAAGAATGATTTATAAGAAGAAAAACTATATATAAAGCATGAAAGCCTGCGGATTGCAGAAAGCATATATGCTTTCTAATTTTCAGACACACTAATATAAAAAGTTTGACAAAAACCAAAAAGGAAGAAAAGTACAAAAAGGTTGATCAATCAATTAATTAACTAATGATTTAATTAACTAAAATATCAATACTAACCGACGGTTGCGGTTCGGAATGTGGTAAGACCCTGCATGAAATTCCGGTCACCGGTAATAATAGTCTGTCCGATACCGTCACCAACAAGCATAATGTTCGTCTTCTTCTTCTTCAAATCAATATTTTCTTTATACACACCTTTCTTCACATATATGACATATCGCTTTGTGCTATGATTAGGAGCCTCGTTGATGGCCTCATTGATCGTCTGATACTTCCCTTTTCCATCTATCGCCACAACCGTGTTTGGGTGCATCGCACTGGGGTCATGATGCATCATGAGGCTCTCATCGGTCTCCGTGAGCCAGTCAGGGCTTGCGGTGAAGCTCTCATTCCTAGATGCCTTGAAAGGCAAGGCATTAAGCTGCGTATACATGTCTAAGACGTTGCTCACAAGCTGAGTGACTTGTCTTAAGCTACCTTTGATCAATTCCTCGTACTTTCTCTCTGTTCCTTCAAACCCTTCTAGACACGTGTCTTGGTTACTCATAGCCGCGCTGAGCCAGGTTTTAAGATTGCCTCCTGCAGCAGCAGCGTCGTGAGAGCCACCATCTATTCCTCCTCCTCCGTGGAGTTTGTTCATCTCCAGCATCGACCATGCTAGCTCCGTTACCGAGAAGCCTACAAGCTCTTTGCAATCCTCTATGGCAACTTGCTCACGCGAACGGATAGATAACGTCGATACCGTTGGGATTCCTTCCATTGCTAACTTCGCTTTGTCATGTGCTTCCTTTACTGCAGCGCTTAAAACCGAATGCGGAGTTAATCCGTGACCCGATTCCTTGATGTGCGTCCGGATGTTAGAGACGCACAACTCGTGAGCATCAATAAATTGGCACGCTTTCGCGACAAGAGACCGAAACTTTTCTTCTATGTACGGTTTGAAAACTGTGGTTTCATACGAGTAAGTGTGAACAAACATAAGCATAGCTAAGAGAAGAGCGGTGAGAAATCCGGTGATGCCCATTTTTGTTTCGAGTTTCGGGTTTAGGTTAACAAAAGAAAAAGAACCGAGAAAAGAGTGTGAAGCCATATATAGAAAAAACCTAGGGAGGTTTAGGTATTGATTGTTAGTGAAGAAATGTTCTTTGCCTCTTTGGGAACTGTAGGAACAAATTCATAGTTTACTTTTTTACCTTCTTTTGTTACTCTCTTCTCAAGCCAAAGTTATTCTTTCTTCATTACCCAAAACCAAAAGCTCTCTTTTATTTGCTCTCTAGACTTTAGATTCTGCTTCTAGCTCCTAGCCTCCAACTAGCTTTCACCGGTACAGTTATTATCTGATTACACCCGGTTGATATGAAAACCGACGCAACCTCAAGTAAACCGATAGAATGACGGTTTATTACGTTCTAGTTAACCACCGTATTTTGTTAACCCATTGGTTTATCAAGTGAATAAATAAACCGGGATTTTCCGGTTTGCACAGCTTCGTTTCTTCCCTCCCATTTGTCATCTTATCTTCTGCAATTACTGGTAAAGTGAGCAATCCGTTAATCCCTAGAGAAACTGTAATCGTCTCGTTGATTCGGAGAAATTTTTCTGGTTCCGCGGAAAATGTCACTAACCCAGATCGTGAATCCTATCATATATCCATCTCGCACAATTCCACGGCGTTTCACGGCGATTTCACCTTTTCAAACCCTAAACCCCCAATTTTCCCGCCACCCACCTCACGCACTGTCTCGGAGACTCTTCCTTCCTTCTGTTTCCTCGATATGGGATGCCATAACCGGTGGTGGAGACTCGAACCCCCGTGAGGCCATTGCAGCGGTTCGACGCGGAATGCAGCTCTTCAGACAGGTAAAATTGGAAAATTCCGACAAACAGAACTGTTCTAACAAAAGAGACTCTTTTCATTATTCTGGACTCTTGAATCTGACCATGCTATTCGAGATGCTTTTGGTTAAAGGGTGATGTTGCTGGATCGGTGGCAGAGTTCGATAGAGCAATCGTTTTGGATCCCAGGCAAAAGGCATGTACGTTTTATCATAATACGATTTCTCTGTAAAGCTTTGAAATTTGAATCAAATCTTTACTCTTTTTGTTTGATGCGAACACAAACATTTGTTTTGATGACAGATCTTTGGCAACGCGGGCTTTCTCTTTACTATGTAGATAGGTACTAGCTCCTACTCACTGTCTCTTGTTAGGATTTGAGTTTCTTCTTGCAATACGGTGAATCAGCTGTCAAAAAGTTTAAAAATTGCTTCTTTCTATTGTGGATTTTGCTCTCCGTAGATCGTATGAAGTAATGAAATTATCCAACAGGTTTGAAGAAGGTGCAGAGCAGTTCCGGATAGATGTTGCTCAGAACCCAAATGATACAGAGGAGTCCATTTGGTGCTTTATCTGCGAGGCTCGGCTCCACGGTGTTGATGTTGCACGAAAACAGTTTCTCGAGGTTTGTTTTTCCTTACCCTAAAGCTTATCATTCCATGATCAGTAACAAAAGCAGAATATGAGATCTTAGGAAGAATTATTTGTAGGTTGGTAGAGATTCTCGGCCTGTGATGCGGGAAGCTTATAACCTATTCAAGAATGGTGGTGATCCTGAAAAGGTTTTGAGACATGTTTCTTGTTCATTGATATCATGATTTTCTTCCATCAAACTATCTTAATATTCTGATTTTGAAAAAAACAGTTAGTTAATGACTTCTTGAGCGGTCAAGCAAGCGAATACTTCTACGCTTCGCTGTACGCAGGGCTCTACTATGAAGCTGAGGTAAGCTCTTGATCTTGAACTTCTCCAACACAATCTTCATTGTTCTTCAAGAACAAACAATCCTGAGTAATCTTGTTTAAGTTTCCTCTTTGATTCTCGTTGTAGGGTAAATCAGAAAACGCAAAGTTTCATATAACCGCGGCTAGTGGATCTCCATATGGGCAGAGGTTTGAACCCTTATAGCATAATGTTAGCAATTATAAAGTGATTCGATGGTCTAGTCACTAGTGTTTCTGATACTTTTTCATCCCAAATTTATTTCAGGTCTGACGATTATATGGCTTCACTTGCTAAAGTTCACTGCCTTAGTAGAAACTGGAGCTCAGGTATTGTTTGAACCTGTTCATGGTTTTGTGGAGCCAAACATTCTTAGTTTTTAAGGCCCAATTTGTGATATATCAGCCCAATTAAAAGTTGGACCTCGGTCTGTGATTTCTGAAGTTTAATTTATGGGACCTGAAAAAAGAAAGGAAATTACTCAATTAGTAAGCTCTTAGAGAATGTTTGGTCTTTTACTATTATCCCTCCTTGTAAGGTACATAGATGATAGAATAGAACTATAGATGTTTGGAATGAATTTTAATTTAGCGGTTTACTTTTCTGGTATAATACACATAAAAATCTAGTTGCCTTAAAATTCTAGTTTAGCTTAGTTCGAAATAAAATCCTTTTTTTATCGTTTGGTATTACTGCATCTCAAATAAAAGTCAAAATAATTGAAGTTTCAGTCCCGGATTTGGTTGAGTAGTTTTTACTTTTTAAGTAACTGAGAACGAAACTATTACTTGCAGTGGCATATAGGTGACATAGTGCCGTTTTTACGTATTTTTTTTCTCCAATTAAATTATAGCGTATACGCATCAACATACTGTAGTTACTAAACTAATCTCTCTATACAACTTATATACTACCTTTCCACAAAACTCGGAATAACAAATTTTGGATCTCGTAAAAGTGATAGTTCATCTACGCAAACAGAATTAAATAAACTAAATTTCATAATTAAACTATAGTTCATCTGGTGCACAAAAAAAAAACTATAGTTCATCTAATTAAACAGAATTAATAGTATATAAGGTATTTTGGACTGTACTTTATATGAAGGTTAAAATAATATCTGTAAATCGTTGAAAGAACGTCATATACTAGTATTTTTTTTTGTTATGATTAACTTAAGGGATGAACAAAAGTGGAGACGGAGACACAAACCAGTTTTGTCTAATCACACATGTTATATGAATTAAATAAGTGTGTTTTGGGAATATTCTGATCTGGCAAAGCACCAAAAAATTGGGATATTCTTGTCGTCTGATGGCTTGCATGGCATATACTTCGCACATCAGCAACTCTTCCATCGCGGCAAAAGACCAAATTGTCTCTCCATACTAAATCAACGGAACCTGAAATTACCAGCGAATATATACGCCTTGTTATTTATTAATGAAAGATATCCATTTCTTAAATCTATTTTTTTTGTAAACCCATATTATACGAAAAAGACATCAAGAGTTCATTTTTTAATCACTTTTTTTGTAAACCGATAAACGGAAAAGAGTTATTTTTAACAAGGCAAAGTCTCAGTCAGGGTACTATCGTCATTTGGCTACTTTAGTCTGAGACCGTGAAATAAAACCAGAGCTCTTGTCCAACTTGGAGACGATTAACCAAGTTGCATATACACGGTAAGGTAGACGGGAGTTAACATATACTCTCAATCTCAAACCTACACGTGGCAATATTCATACGTGTCATCATCTCGCAACTCAAGCCGGTCATTCGTTAAAACCTAACGTGACGAAACCACTCCCCTTGCCGTTGAATATACTATTTGCCAGACTGATTTAAACCTTAAATAGTTAAATTCCAAATAAAATCCAAAACCTATATACACACATATATATATATATATATATAACGTCGATCAATTGATTAGAGGAATCTCGAGTATTTCTGACATGCAATCGTGAACGGCGAGTTTCGACGACGGTTAGGGGAGTATTAATCGATGTCGACGGATAAATTGCTACTTCCTAACGGCGTTAAGTCAGACGGAGTCATGAGAAGGACCAGACCTGATGCTGCGGCGGCGGCGGCCGCTTCTTATTCTCTCGGCGGTGGAAGTCAAATATTTGACGAGCTCCCCAAGGCTGCGATCGTCTCGGTCTCGAGACCCGACACCACCGATTTTAGTCCCTTGCTTCTTTCTTACACCTTGGAGCTTCAGTATAAACAGGTATGAACAGGCTTATTATAGTTTACAATATCTGACTTGTAGTTTTAGAAGAACTTAATTTCCTCTGTTACATTGTGATTAGGGTTCTGATTTTATGCCCCAAATTGACCATCGTCTCTCTTTGATTTTTTTTCCCCCTTCTGTCTAGAAAGATTTGATATTAGTGACAGAGAAATCACATAGAGAGATTCAATTTCTTGCTAAAGAAGTTTATTCATGGATATATGCAATTTCATGGTTTTTGATCTGTCCTGTATTAATTAGTAACAACAAAGACCTTTTTTTAATAGGCATCCTCTGTTTTTGGTGTATGTTTAGTTCAAGTGGACATTACAGAAGAAGGCTTCTCAAGTTCTTTACTTACATTTTGCGTTGAAGAAACGTTTGATCATTGAAGACCTTCACGACAAGCAAGAACAGGTCAGAATTTTCAGGGTTTTCAGATTTGCTAACACACGCCAAACAAATCATTATTGAACTCGAGAAATGCGGTTTTCGACAGGTTAGAGAGTGGCTACACAGCTTGGGGATTTTTGATATGCAAGGATCAGTTGTGCAAGATGATGAAGAACCTGACGATGGCGCTCTTCCTCTGCACTATACTGAAGATAGTATCAAAAACAGGTGCTTGCTTTTCAAAGCCATAAACCTTTTCGGTTTTGTGGATTCGAGTAAAAAGTGTTGTTTAAATTTCTGAAACAGTAGCTTTTTATGTTGTGCAGGAATGTTCCTTCGCGTGCAGCGTTCCCAATCATTCGTCCAACTATAGGCCGGTCAGAGACAGTTGTAGACCGTGGGAGAACTGCAATGCAAGGCTACTTGAGTCTCTTTCTAGGGAACTTGGACATTGTAAACTCTAAAGAGGTTTGAGATTTTTCGCTGGCGATGACTATGACTTTTCTAGTTGTGATTTTTATGTTGCTTGCGTCACACTTAAAACGTATCCACAGGTCTGCAAGTTCCTTGAAGTTTCTAGACTCTCGTTTGCTAGAGAGTACGGTTCCAAGATGAAAGAAGGATTTGTCACAGTGAAGCACCTGAGGGAAGTCCCGGGTTCTGATAGTGTCCGATGCTGTCTTCCTTCACATTGTTTCGGCTTCTTTGGAACTAGCTGGACAAAGGTTTGGACAAAATCAACTCGGGGTTTTTGTAAAGTTTCTGATTTTTTCTTGCTCAGATGAATGATTTTCTGCATTTATGAATGTTTCCAGGTATGGGCGGTTCTGAAACCGGGATTCTTGGCGTTACTAGAAGATCCATTCAGCGGAAAGCTTCTAGATATAATGGTGTTTGACACATTGGGGTTACAGAGTACGAAAGAGTCTTCTGAGCAACTGCGTTTGGCTGAACAGGTGAAGGAACAAAACCCATTGCGTTTTGGCTTTAAAATTACTAGTGGGGACCGAACCGTGACGCTGAGAACAACGAGCAGCAGGAAAGTTAAAGAGTGGGTTAAGGCCGTGGACGAAGCTGGTTGTTACAGTCCACATCGGTTTGGTTCGTTTGCACCACCTAGAGGCTTGACATCGGACGGAAGCCAGGCGCAGTGGTTCGTAGACGGTCACACTGCGTTCGAAGCCATCGCATTTGCAATTCAAAACGCAACATCAGAGGTTCCATTTCTTTACCCCAACTTGCATTTGAGAATCGTACTTAATATCTTAGTTTTGAATCTAAAATGTCATCTACAGATATTTATGACTGGTTGGTGGTTATGCCCGGAGCTATATCTCAAACGCCCCTTTGAAGATCATCCGTCATTGCGGCTCGATGCGTTGCTGGAGACAAAAGCAAAACAGGGCGTTAAGGTATGCCTAATAAGCTTACATTTAAGGATTCGATTTGTTTTGTTATATAAGCAAGAATTAAAAATTTAAACTTGTTGCAGATTTATATTCTTTTGTATAAGGAAGTCCAAATCGCGCTGAAAATCAACAGTATGTACAGCAAGAAACGGCTTCAAAACATTCACAAGAACGTCAAAGTTCTTCGTTATCCAGACCATCTCTCCTCCGGCATATACCTCTGGTACAGTATTAATCGAAATGCAGGGATTTACTTAACTACTTAACTAGAACTAAAGTTGGATTCTGTGGGGTTTTCAGGTCGCACCACGATAAGATAGTGATTGTTGATTACCAAGTTTGCTTCATTGGAGGATTAGATCTCTGTTTTGGCCGCTACGATACAGCTGAACACAAGATCGGAGATTTCCCTCCTTATATATGGCCAGGAAAGGATTATTACAATCCTAGGTAAGATCCTGAACTTGTTTATTATATTTTCTAGCAAAAGAAATCTATCTTTCTTACGAATTGCTTCTATTGTCAGAGAATCTGAACCAAACTCATGGGAAGAAACGATGAAAGATGAGCTAGACAGGAGAAAGTACCCGAGAATGCCGTGGCACGAAGTCCACTGTGCTCTATGGGGACCGCCTTGTCGCGATGTGGCTAGACATTTTGTCCAGAGGTGGAACCACTCTAAGGTAATGGAAATGTAGAGAGATTTCAGTTTCTAGCGTTTACGTTTGGAATATCATGGTTCTGATATATTTTAGTCTTCGTTAAATTAGAGAAACAAGGCACCTAATGAACAGACGATTCCGTTGCTGATGCCTCACCACCATATGGTTCTTCCTCACTACTTGGGAACTAGAGAGATCGATATTATCGCAGCGGCTAAACCCGAGGAAGATCCTGACAAACCTGTTGTTCTTGCCAGACAAGACTCTTTCTCTTCTGCCTCGCCGCCACAGGACATCCCTTTGCTTCTCCCACAAGAAACCGATGCAGATTTCACCAGCAGAGGAGATCTGAAGTTCGACAGCGGTTCAAGACAAGATCTTGATCGATCCGGCAGTCAAGTTGAGTTTCCTGGGGAAACTTCAGAGGAAAGCGACCGGGACGAGGCTGTGAACGACTGGTGGTGGCAGATTGGGAAGCAAAGTGATTGCCGGTGTCAAATAATCAGAAGTGTTAGCCAATGGTCTGCTGGGACGAGCCAGTCTGAAGATAGCATTCATAGAGCTTATTGTTCGCTTATCCAGAACGCTGAACATTTTATCTACATAGAGGTATAAATTAATCATTCAAACATTTTCATACAAAATCTCTTGACCTCAGATTGATTCTTTATCCTAATCACTTAATCTTGTTGTTTACCAGAACCAATTCTTCATCTCCGGGCTAGAAAAAGATGACACGATTCTTAACCGCGTTCTTGAAACGTTATACAGACGCATTCTGAAGGCTCATGAACAGAACAAGTGCTTCCGCGTTGTGATCGTTATTCCGCTTCTCCCTGGATTTCAGGTACTGTTTGCTTCTTCCAATCGCAATAAAAAATTGTTAACAGAGTAATATCACGAAGCCAACCATTTTTTTTCTGTTGACATAAAACAGGGAGGTATTGATGACTTCGGAGCAGCCACGGTTCGAGCACTGATGCATTGGCAATACCGTACGATCTCTAGAGAACGAACTTCGATTCTTGACAACCTTAACGCTTTGCTCGGTCCCAAGACGCAAGAATATATCTCTTTCTATGGTTTGCGATCGTACGGACGGCTGTTTGAGGACGGTCCAATTGCAACTAGCCAGATTTACGTGCACAGCAAGCTAATGATTGTTGATGACCGGATTGCGGTGATCGGATCTTCTAATATAAACGATCGGAGCTTACTAGGCTCCAGAGACTCTGAGGTACTTTCACAACTCCAATTCATTTTCTTTATGGCAGCAAGACAGAGTTATGCATGTATTCATTTGAATCAATTGTGTTTCAGATCGGGGTTGTGATCGAAGACAAAGAATTCGTGGAATCTTCAATGAACGGAGTGAAGTGGATGGCAGGGAAATTCTCTTACAGTCTTAGATGTTCCTTGTGGTCAGAGCATCTCGGCCTTCACCCTGGAGAGGTAATTTTACAAGTTTTCTGAAAACGCCTATACTTAACATTCTTGACTTAAGAGACCTTTATTTTCATTTGAATTTATATAATCCAAGCCTTGTTTAGTATTTTCACTTGTTTTTTGGTCTATTCTCTGATAGTGGTGGTATCCTATTTCCGTAGTATAAGATTCCGTGAGCTGAAAGCTTCTTTTGACCATCGTTAACTTCATAGCAAATTTGAAAATGTTAATTTTATTTTTGTGTTTAGATGCAAAAGATCGAAGATCCAATCAAAGATGCAACATACAAGGACTTGTGGATGGCAACGGCTAAGAAGAACACCGATATCTACGACCAAGTCTTCTCGTGCATCCCGAATGAACATATACGCTCAAGGTTCTTACTTCATCCCTTTTTAACGTAATCTCCATACCCTTAGTGATTAAAAGATACTAAATTAACTTAATCCTCGATATGTAACTAAGTTGGGTTTTGAAACGCAACTGAGAGATGATCAAATCTGCTTCTGACTTTGTCTTCCTAAACACAGAGCTGCATTGAGACACAATATGTCTATTTGTAAAGACAAGTTGGGTCATACTACGATCGACCTTGGCATTGCACCGGAGAGGCTAGATTCATGCGGAAGCGACTCGTGGGAGATGCTGAAGGAGACAAGAGGGCACCTTGTGTGTTTCCCATTACAGTTTATGTGTGATCAAGAAGATCTCAGACCGGTTTTCAACGAATCCGAGTTCTACACTGCTCCTCAAGTCTTCCACTGACCACTATTTATGTACGCCCAGTTCTCTTTAAACAGTTAATAGAGTACCTAAGCTGGTTATCGAAAACTATATTAGATGGTTGAAGGAGCTCACACGTTACTTTTGTATAGAGATGTTAGTTATATAGAAAGAGGAAATTCATTTGATTGCTTCCTAGATTTGCAGAGGTATGTGTGTGTATAGTATACACTTCTTGTAAATAATAATGTTTATGTACCTCAAGCTGTACAATACATCTTCAATTGCGGATAGGTTGCATACGGGTGATATTCTGGTTCTTACGGCTTTGGAGTTGATTTATGTTTGATTCTTGTTCCAAAAAGCCTGTTTTCTCATCATATGTTTCATAATAACTTACGAAGCTTCCCACTTTTTAAATGCTTGTTAAAATTTCAAGTAGATTGTTATAGGACTCTGGTTTGGCAAGAAAGTAATATTCAATGCGAGTTTACCCAAGTCTATTTACATTGCAGCATTTTTCCTTTTCTTCACCGGTCCAAAACTAGTACCTACTTACAAGTTTCAAGTCGTGGCATGGTGAAGATGTTGCTATAGAGATGGCGACGAAGATGAGGAATGGAAAAACAGGCACACGGCAGAGATATCATCCATGGCGATTCCGCGTCTCTTTCTATTCCAAGCTCTAACCGCTTGCTGGACCAGTCGTTTGGCAGCCTTTGGCCGCTCTTCGGTCGACGAAACAATAGCTATGGCCTCTTGGTTTGATATCACATCCCATACCTAGAATGTTTCAAGTACATGACTTCGCTGCCAATAATAAACAAACAAACTAACAAAGCTTACAGAAATGTTCTTACCCCATCAGTGGCTAAGATTATGAACTGGTCTCTAATGGATATATGCCTCTGAGTGACTTCAGGCACTGAGACCAATCCGTAATCTTTGATACAATAGTCTCCGAATGCTCTTGACATTGCGAGTCCTGGAGATTCCTCTTCTGGTTGCCACACACGGTGGACCCCTGGCTCGTCCTGAAGGCAAAATACTCTCCCGTTGCATCCGATTATCCGCTCTTCCTCCTCTGTTTTAACAAGAAACAAAATTTGAAAGATAAAGATTCAATACTGCTTAGCTAAATGCACTGAGATTTACATGATTTATTTATGCTTATGGAACTAACGCGGCAGGTTTGGTTTGAAATCTACAGTGAGCTGAACCGCAACCAAGCTTCCTTCGTCTGAAACCGTGGCTAATACTGCGCGTGAATCCCCAACGTTTGCTATATAAATAACATCACCCTGTAGCAAGAAACCAATTAAGAACATTGATCAACGAACAGAGCAGCCTTTTATAAGATTTATCATTCATGAGGTTCCTTTTACCTGTCTCACAACGGTTAGAGCAGTCGTACCGCTGTTGAAAGAATCGATCTTTCGGTGATGCTCAAGCTCCCGATCGACAGCTTCACATGTTTTGAGGAATGAGTATTTCCAGATGGCGAACCGCTGTAGCTTTTTATCGTATTCATCGAGGTCTGTGTCGGGCTCTGCTAATGTGGTCTGAGAAAGAGTCTCTTTCCAGTTGCAGAGCAAAGATAGAGGCATTGAGTTCCTGACTTGTTTAGAGACAAAGTGTCCCCAGGGACCGTGTCCATCAAATATCCCACAGAAGATCATGTCTTCTTGACATCCAAATCCCTGTTTACGTTGCAGAAATTGTCAAAACATGATGAACAAATATTCGCGAAGAAGTTTTTAAAGACCACACTATCGGGTAACTCAGAAACAACAGCTTAGATCTTTGGACTGGTGATAATAACCCTAGATGCAGAGAAGCAGTCAAAACAAGCTAGACGCAAACGCACACGAAGAGAATTGCGTGAAGCTAACATCTTTGGACTTCAATATTCCTAAGGTGAGCAAAACGTGACCGAAAAATTGCTCTAAGTAAACACCAAAAACCGCATAAAACTTCTAATAAATTAGCTCTAAGATAGCTATTTGTAGAAGTAATGTACCTCCCAGACGATGGCAGAGTCCTGATTAACGCCTTTCTCACCGCGTCTAGAGAAAACAGAAGCCAAGTTATTAGAACCATCTGCATTAATGCAACCAGAGGATCTCAGAATCAATTCCTTTTTCTTCGCCTCTCTCGCCATTTCATCTGTGGCTTCCTTCGCATAGCTCTTGCTATTGTTGTTCTTGGCTTTCTTGGTCGAGAAGGATCTAGCTATACCGTTGAACATGGAAGAGAAATGTCCCATTTTGTCCAGAAGGTGAAAATATCATATGATCTTGAACTCTGTAAATGATAAATTCATGTAGTTGCATTAAATCAAAGAGCAAGAGGGAGATAAAATAATATCAAAGTAGGAAATTTGTTTTTTGAGAATCGTTTTCCCGGGAAAAAAACAGGGGATAAAATATAAACTTTGGAATTTAAAACAGTTATAAGGACAAAAGATGGTAAGAGAATATTCATATCTGACTTGGAATTCCATTAACACAAGTTCTAACATTCCTCTAGAGTTATAAAAATTATAACTTGCAAGATTCGGAGATTTTCTCTTTTTTACTTTCCGGGAAAAATAAGCAATAAAACCTTCATATCTTAAACAGAAATTGGAAAACCCTTTGCCTAATTTCTGTGAAAACAAGATTTGCTAGTATTTGAAGTATAAGCTTTCTAATCTACAAAAGTAAGATTAAGAAGAACCGTGAAACAAAAGGGTAATTAAAAAAGCTTTCAAATCTACAAAAACATTGTTGAATTGCACCAAACAAGAGCGTACACAGAGAGAGATCAGGAGGAAGTGACGTAATACACACCAGATAGATTACGCAATGCTGCTAAGGAAAAAGAAGTGACGACCGGACATAGATGACGTAAGCTCGGAGAAAGTGACGTAATACCCAAACGGAGAGGAAACTAATGGAGTAGAGAAAGATTGACTCACAAATCAGAAATCACAATCCATTTAATGATTCCGGCAAACACAGGGAAGAAACAAAATTAGATATTTCTCTACTTTTATTTATTTATGCTATGGGGTTCTCTGCTCCTCTCTTATTTTCTTGTGGCATGATAATAAAGGCAGAGACGTAGCAAGACATCGTCTATTGTCGTTAGTGGGTTATGTATATATAGTATTTATTATAAATCCTCAATTCCTAATGCAATTTAAAACTTATTGGTTAGGAAAAAAATACTTGTATGTGAAAACAAAGATATTGAGAGCAAATTTACAGCTCGTGTGGTATATAAGTTTGGTTATAGTAAACAGTGATGCAATATGACAATGATATCCAACCTAGGCTAAAATGTAGAGATGAGAAAACAATCAAATATTATAAAATGAAAAGTTAGGTAATTTGTATAAATAGCACATAAATAAAAGTCCACAATGGCTACAGTGACAAAAGCAAAAGTCAACAACGAATCTGTAAGGACAATTTCGTGCAAAGGATGTATTATAACTATCTTTTGGTTAAGAAAATGAAATTCCATCTTCGAGTTAATTAGAAGTTTTGTAGATAACAATGTAGTTCAATAAACTTTGGTAAGTTCAGTAACGCAAAAAGATTATATTGTTTCCGTAATGGGAAAAAAAGCAGCTTGGAAAAGAAATGGCGTTGGCCTTTGAGCATGCAAACTCAATAAAGTTCCGAAGATCGTAGCCATACACGTTCCATGCTTGTATACCTACCTCGAAACTATAAAAAACCATAAGTGAAACTAAATTTTGAGATTTTAAATTACAGAGTCTATATATGTCATGAAAACCGAAAATAACAAAAATTTAGGTAGATTTGGTATTACCATCCAACCCTAGGGTAACATACTCTAGGCTCTAGCTAGTATCAAAAGATTTCCATTAAAATAGTAACCCGAATCGAAACCCGTAACGTCACAGCTTTGCAATAATAAGACGCCGTGACGAAACTGTACTAGAAGAAGCCTTTTCCCACAAGTGTTAAGCGGTGAGTGGACCCAGAGCGATGACCTGGTTGATGTGGTCGGTAACGAATAACGATGATGCAAAACAAAATCTTTGCATTGTCTCAATTATTTTCGAACTAATAACCACAAATGACATTCAATTTTGCGAGAGACCATACATTTAATCTGATATTCCCACGTGTTAGACCATATGGCACGCGGGACAGACAGAGCCACAAAGGATTCAGAGGAGAGGACTTTCGGTTTGAGGGCCAGACTCCGGTCATATCACACAACTGAATGTGGAGGTTTCACAGTAATATTTTTTTTGGTTAGAAAAGTTAAAATTGACAAAAAGCCATGTGAGAACCACATTGATTAGTTCGGTCCTTGTAGGGTCCATATTAGCGAGCACAATCTAAAAAAGGATCATGCCATTCTTCTGATTGACGCGTGGTGACCAGCAATCGCATGTGGGACGGTGCACCGGATAATGACACTTTTTGTGAGTTTGTGTGCCGTGGCCTCTCGTTCCACTCCCACCCAGTCCCAACATGTTATTTTTATTTTTTTTAATCCATAGAGAAAATCATCTGATCTAATCATAATAAATCAATAATCATTGGAATAAGGAAAATTCAAAAAAGTAGAAGAAACCTTAGTGTTGAGTGGCTTTTAATTGGTTGCTAGTTGTAAGAAAATGATAAATAGTTTATTATCCAGTTGATACTTGATATCATCTAGAAGCATCATAATTACAATCATTACAAGGAGATAATCTTTTTGTCCATCTTTTTGGTTGAAAAATTCAATTAATTACGCATTATCTTCCTAAAATTTGGATTAATATAAACTCAAGCAATGATTGGTCGTGCCACCCCAAAATGATTATGTATGAAGAAAAACAAGTGAGATCTATATTCATTAGGATGAAAAACCAGAAATATAATGAAATTAAAAAAAAAGGCTTTAACTAATGAATATAGATCTCACTATATCATTATATTTCGTGATTCTGAGTACCTCCACAAAAACTTGTTTGCGGATGACGAGAAACTCCATTAGTCCAATAATGTTTCGAGCCTATTGGGCCATAATAGAGGCCCATTATATTATAAACCTGAAAGTGGCCAACTAAATGGAGAGTGGGAGACATGTCTTGATTGTTGTACCGGAGTATTCCAGACCGGTTCTTTCTTCTTCTTCCAAAACCCTTCTTCTCCCCTGTATCACCGATTCAGAAGAAGTCTGCAATTTTTCCTTTGCTTCTTATGTTCAACTCTTATTATTCCGTCCTCTAAGATGAAACCAGTGTCGCTGTAGGATTCCAAGCTTATGAGATTTTCTGCGACATCGCCTCTAGGTATCACTTACTATTGCTTCATGTGCAATTCACACTCTGCAAGTAGATTGTTCTTCAGATCATTTTCATGATGATTAGAGTATTCATTTCGTTGCAATTTGTTTGACTCTGCACGTATTTGTTCTTTAACTGAGGGTGTTTCGGGCAAATTTTTTGAGGACCTGTTCTGTTACATTTCATCATTAGCTTCATTTTCCTATAAGTGTTCAATTGTTTGTTTCTATTGGTCCGTTGCTGTGAAAATCCAATGGGAATGAGAGGAGTTTTGTCTATTTCAATCCTTAATCATGCCCCGACCTCGAGTTATGCTGTTGCAATCAGATCATCAATTTATACATTCCATAGACTCTATCCCCTGCAGTGACATAAAATACAATTTTCATTTACTTTCTGTTGTTTTGATGCAATCTCGCACTTCATATCTCTCTTAATATTCTTTATGATTCACGCAAGCGATAATTTGTCGTAAA